>NC_060069.1:65625381-65928411 GCF_922984935.1 Meles meles
GTGCAGAGGTCTACTCAGTCAATACCAGCCCAAGACAAGCCCCCAGTATAGGTAAGTTCCCTTGTTTCTTAAACCTGTCACCTACCAATCTGGAGTGGTCTGCCTCTTTCTTCAATCTCTTCCTGCCTTCTGTGTGCAGGGCAGAGGGGGACCAGGGGAACTCCTGAGACTGCAAACCCCAGCAGCTCCTCTTGGGCCTAACACAACATAGTCAGGAAATGGTGGCTGAGGGATGGGATGGAGGAAAGAAGTAGACGGAGGGAGGATAGAAGCAGCAAGGTGACAGGACATGAGGATTTGGCACTGAGACCCACAAGGCTCCATCATTTGGTACAAATTTGCCTCCACTTATAGATTTTGAACTTAATAACAGAGATCAAAATTTAGAATCATCTTTATATTCCTCCATCCAAAATGCCTAATATAGACTCAAACATGTACTAAACATTCAGTAACTGTTCACAACTTTGAATGTCCTCAGTGAGATGTGTTGGCTTCCTTCTTTCTCTTTTAGGAAGGGTGATGTGTAGATTAGCCATACTTTTTAAAATTCACAGGTTTTTGTGGACAGGTAGCTTCTAAATCCAAAATTATAATGAGTTCACTCTTAGTACTAATATAGTACCACTGTTTTTCTTGCCTCTATGCCCAGGAATACTTAAGCAACCCATTGGCAAAGGAGACTGGAGTCTTTTAAAAACTCAAAACTAAAGGAGCCTGCCTTCACCTTGTCTCCAGTATGCCAGCAAGAATTAATTGCCTACTTTGGGAGGAATGAGCAGAAGCATCACCCCATCTAGAATGGGAAAACCAGGCCCTTGGGACTCAGAGGACTTCAAAGTTGAGCCTGCTAAGCTGCATCAATTTAAGGGGGATTTAAACACTTTAGTCTGCTTCCTCTGTGTCAGAAGTGAATCACATTGAGATGAGAAGGAGGTCTAGCAATGACAGCAAGCATCTCACATGAGGTCAGTTGGCATCGTCTATCTTAGATACTGGAAGTCTAAAGATAGCAACCGTGTCTCTGGAGTTAGCACAACTTTGAATTATTAAGAAAAGGGATTCAAGATTAGAAAGAAGCCTTGCATTTAAATATAGATGGGTTTCTCTTAATTTCTAGGGAAATTAGGAATGCCTAGATGCTGCTGCTGATGGAATTGACTTCTCCTATTAGCATACTACAAGGTTGATGCTGGGTCATTTGTGCTTTATTGCTCTGTAAAATTCCAAAATCTTTAAGTGCTCTCAACAGTAAAAACCCAAGCAAACTAAAAAAGCTCCTTTTGTCCACATCCTTCACCATCTTGCACTTCCCCTCTTCTGCTTTGTACTGAGCACTTTCTGATTAAAAGGCAGTCACCCATAAAAAGCAGGCAGAAGCCAGAAAAAGTAATGTATTTTTCCCTTTATAAAATGAGTGGAATGTCAAGCTATTACCCAATACACCAGTTTTAAAGATCTTCAGCAAGCTTTCTAGGTGATAAGCAGTGCACAATGATTCACTCGTTACCTGAACAAATTTTTCTTGAGCATCTATGTTATGCCGGGATTGAGCTGTCATATGTACAGGGCAGAATCCATCACCAAGCATTTAGGGCAAAAAGCAATGGTCTAGACCTCACAGGCACAAAGGCCAGTGCCCTCCATTCAGTCAAAGGTAGGCTGTGATCTCTTCCCAATGATATACTGGCAAGAAAGAAAGAAGAAGGTCTTCTTAGTGCCTCTAGTGGCCTTTGAAATAAGTTTTTATAAATCTCATGACTTTCTGGGGCACCTGGGTGGCTCAGTGGGTTAAAGCCTCTGCCTTCAGCTCAGGTCATGATCCCAGGGTCCTGGGATCAAGCCCCGCATTGGGCTCTCTGCTCCGCAGGGAGCCTGCTTTCTCCTCCCTGCCTGCCTCTCTGCCTAGTTGTGATTTCTCTCTGTCAAATAAATAAAATATTAAAAAAATAAAATAAAATAGATTTCCTCGTAGCACATTTAAATACCCCCTTACACTCCCAAAGCATACACAGATATCGAAAGGCGCACATACTTACATGTACACCCTCATCTCCACTCACCTCTTTCTCACACAAAGATGAATCAGAACAGCATGGCAGATGGCGATAGGGCGGTCTCGAGTAACTGTTTAAAAATAAATAAATAAATCTCATGACTTTCTTGTGAAAAACCTACTTACATTGCACTCTATTTTTGTGTTTCAAGAATTATTTGGTTATAGATAGATACACATAGATACACACATATTTTTTGATATGCCAGTTTTTAACCCTGTTTTAGCATTTCTCCATGTGTGAATAGACTGGGTATCTCAAAATATGGAAGTGGCCCAGGCATCCCCGAGAGTATAAAATAATACGGCCAGCATTAGTTCGTGGAAGTGACATCATTGTTTTCTAGCACTTAACTCATCTCAAAGTAACAATTACTACCCTTCTAAATCTCCAATAAAGGTTTCTGACAACTCTCTTCATAATGGCTTGATGGCATTTCAATGCAGTTTGGAATTGTATTCTGCTGTGCTTTCATCTAAATTCCCCCCCGCATCAATTTCCTTTCATTCTTTCTTGACCTATTGGTGTAAGTAGAAAAAAAAGAGCCATTGACCATCTTTTATAGTGGCTACTCCTTACCATCGTGCAGTGCATATAGACAAAGTACTTTGCTTATCATAGATGCTGAACAAATGTTGTTCAAATTTAACCCAACAGACTCCTACACCAAATATACCTATCTGTAGCTATACATAGATATATAGAGAGTGAAACTATTGAGCAAACTGCTTCTTCCAAAAAAACTTCATGTACACTATTTTGCAAAATTCCTGTAAAGTTGTTTTTATTATCCTTGATTATACCACTGAGAAAACTAAGTTTCAGAGAGGCTAAGTGACTTGCCCCTGGTCACGCTGCTCATAAATTACAGAGTTGGGACTTAAGCCCAAGCTCATCTGACCTCAAAGCCATATTTTGGGCTCCAGATTACGAGGTAGTGTCTCACCTTTGATCCTGGGGCTAGATTTGGCTGCTTCTAATTGCCGGCAGTCTCCATATGTACTTTCTAACAAAAACAATTCTTAGCTGTGAACAACTCTACAGAGAATTTGAAAAAATGAAGAGTAAATTTGGAAAGGTCAGGGCTTTGAAATTTGTTGTCATCATATTTCTTGAAAGTAATTGCCCAGGAAGATAAGGTGGTACTTGCTTCCAGTAAAATGGTGACAGTCCCAGAAGTGCTGACTCACTTGTAAGGGAACAGCATTCCTGGAACTATGTCCCATATAAAGAGCCCTGTAAGAGCTCTAGTGGGCGTGAGAGGGCCTCCTTGACCATGGCACCTCTTCCTCCTCACGTCAGCGAAGGTGTTCAAGGGACACCTGTCTGCTTGATGCTGACACAACATTTCTGCCTCAAAGAAGCCACTACTTCTCTGGTTGCATTCTAAAATATGTCGCTGCCAGGAAATGAACAGTTTGAAATTAATGACTTATTTTGTCTCCTTTGCTATTTTAGCATTCCACTGTTTGGATTATTATATGCTTACTTCATTTTATGTGCAAGTCACTTTTATGAGTTCTGACCTTACATCATATAGAGCAGGAAGACAACCTCTGGCCAACCCTCTCTCCAAAGCTCCCCACCCCATAATTTCTAGTGTCCTACGGCCAAGCTTTATAAAGATTCATGTCCAGCTTATCATTTCTCATTCTCTTTCCAGTGCTCAGCCTTCAACCCACTGTTCCCTCCACTACAGTAAAATGGTCTTAGTCATATACTTCCCAAAAGTCACATTGAATGGACATTCTGTTCCTTATTTATTTAATCTCTCCAATATTTAGAACCATTCACCATTCCCTCCTTGAGACTTTTATATCCTTTGACCTCCTTGGTATCATTTTTTTCTTGTTTCCCTCCTATTTGGCCAATCCTCCTTCCCATTTTCACTCATAGGATATCTTTCATATCCTTCATCATTCTTTTTCTTCCTGCATACCGAATGTTGATCATTCATGAGATCCTATTTCTGCATTTCTAACTACACTCTCCTTAGGTGACCTTACTCTTAAGACACTCTTATAATGTGCCCATACTGCGTCTGTCAACTACTGCAATCATAAGGGTGAGGATCACACCAGTCTTGGTTTGGAGCTTAGAAAATGGTTATTAGATGGTTTGTGGAATGCAGTAAATATCTATCTTCAATCCAGGTCTCCTCCCTGGGTCCCAGACAATAAATGTATATATGTGTATGTGTGTGTGTACATACTACATGTCTACCTCCTGGACTGCTCCATCTGCATGTCCTACAGGCATCACACATTTATCTTAGTCAAAAGCAGCTTATTCTCTACTGGCCTTCAGCCTCTTCCTTGCCTTTGGTCCTCTTTTTTAGTAAATGGCATCATGCAAATCAGATACCCTAAAGGGTGTCTTTATGACTCCCTCTTCATGCACTTGCCCTCTTCCCATATCCAATTATTCATCAACTACTTATTTTTCTCTTCCAGAGCTTTCAAATCTACCCTCTCTAATCCATCTACCCATGTGACCACAACCTGAGTTCAGGCCTTCATCATTACGTATCTACCATGACCCTTCTAACTGGTCTGGTCTCTTCACTCCCTGAACACCTCCAGGCATCTTCTACATTGCTATCAGTCAGAGTATTTTTTTTCTGAAAGCAAACCCAATCCTGCATAACTATATATCCAGCATTAAATGTCCATGAATTTCCCCTTTCTTCATCCTTATAAAGACTGCAACAAGCTCATTTCATGAAAGCGGCCCTCAAGGCA
The DNA here is from genome assembly GCF_922984935.1 of Meles meles. Taxonomy (NCBI): domain Eukaryota; kingdom Metazoa; phylum Chordata; class Mammalia; order Carnivora; family Mustelidae; genus Meles; species Meles meles. The sequence goes on from NC_060069.1 coordinate 65,630,180, forward strand.
AATGCAACTATACCTTTGTAACAGGATTCAGTCAACCTTCTCTAATGGGGATCAGAGTACCAGGTCAAGAGCACCCTAGGTTCTTTTTTTTTTTTTAGATTTTATTTGTTTGACAGAGAGAATAAGTAGGCAGAGCAGCAGACAGAGGAAGAGAGAGAAGCAGGCTCTCCACCAAGAATGGAGCTCAATGCAGGGCTCAATCCCAGGACCCTGGGATGATGACCTGAGCTGAAGACAGACGCTTCACAACTGAGCCACCCAGGCACCCCCAAGAGCACCCTAGATTCTCTGTGTTCATGCAAGCGTGGTAGTGCCTGTACCATATTCCCAGGCAATAAACTCATCTTGAATAGTACTTATTTCACTGCTGTAAAATTTTTGCTAGCATCCCTCGGGCTAATTAATAAACCCTCTAGCGCTCACTGAGATGGCTGAGACTTTAGCATTTACAGTAGCCACCTGATTAGACTCTTGTAAATGCCAACTAACCTCCCCTGGAATGTAGATTTCTGACCAAGGTACTTCCAGTATTAGCAAGCTGCCTTCGGAGGTAAGTTTAACTAAACACACACTTATGCATTACACTTTCTATGCTGGAATGATTTTAAACTAGATGACAGAAAATATAATGCCCTATTTTGTGGGGTCTTACGTGCTGGTGTAGTTTACCTACTGGGTAATTAAGCAGTGCCAGTATATACCCAGCCCTTGGCATCCTTGCTTCAATAATCAATACAGGAAGGAACATGCAACAAAGGTTTTGTTAATGAATAAATAACTAACTCATGCATTTTTTGTTAATGAATAAATAACTAACTCATGCGTAACTCATGTTTCCTAACTCATGCATTGTAAGGACAAAGATTCTGGACAGGAACTCAGAATTCGTTTTACCTATCTAGGCTTCCATCTTCTATTTCTCTGATCACAGTTAATACTAAGTTAAAGCATATTGAAAATGCCATCTTTAAAAGTGAAAAACATGTGACTATTGGCAATTTTATATGGTTCATCCTTCCATGAGGCTTCCAAGCCACCCTCAAATAAATGACAAGAGACAAGTTTAAAGCACTTGTACGAATCAAGTTCTGTTGAGATGCCTAATGGTGAGGTCCCAGGAAGAGGAACCCCTGCCTGTCAGTGTTGTTCATGCCTCCAACCCCCTTAATATTCCTTAATCATTCAGTGAGGGTTGTGGCTGCTTTGAAGTTGTCACGCATCAATTAAATCCCGGGTCCTTCAGGGGTGACATGCAGATTAGTGGCCGGGTGAAAAGAAATCAATTCTTACTTCTCGGCCTGTGGGTACCCAACGATGTCCCGGCGTGAAGAGTGAACTCTCATTTCAGACAAAAAGGCAAGGGGGGCCTCCCCTTTCAGGGCCACTAGCTGATTGCTGAGGTGATGCGTGGAAGAATAGGAACCCCAGGGGCCTCGTCTTGCCATTAAGGGCACTGACACAAAAAAGACCTCTTTATACCAGCGGTTCTAAAAAGGGCAGGACGGAATTCCTCTTTCACCAGTCCTTGAAGTAAAATTACCTTGAGAATTCAGGCTTCAAACAGGGATAAGAGCACCAGCTTTCATTACCCAGCCAACAGGTGAAGGGAAGAAATGCTTTCTGTGAAAGAGTGTCACCGCAGAGGGGTGAGGGGAAGGAGGAGCGAGTCAGGGTGAAGCAGGTGAAGTCCACCATTTAATAAGTGATCACCCCTGACCCACCAGACCCAGAGAGTGTGATTCCTGAATGGTTAAGTCAAAGCAAAAGAGCAGGTAATTAGACCGCGAGCGCCAGAGCATTGACAAGTGCTCCATTTCCAGGGTTTGCACTGAGAGCAAATTGGATATATGTCCTCTGCTTTTAATATATTCTGTTTTCTAATTAGCAATCAGGGCTGATTTGTCAGTCATTCCACCTCTAATGCATAAAGCACTGGAACATGGGGCAGGGGGAGAAAGCAAGTTCAGAAAATCAATTATGCTTATATTTACATTCCCTCCAGGCTGAGGCGTTACAAAAAATGCGGAAATATTATCTCTCCCTTTACAAAGGAGCAGAAAGGAAGGGTGAGATTGCAATTCAATATAATGAATAAATCTCTGGCTGTTTGGGGTGAGGTACAATAGCTGAATACTTATGAGACCGATGATGGGAAATGCATTTCATGTGGTCAGCAATTGTGGAAATAGTCTACCACTTTTAAAGAGCTTAGGAACAAGTACATGGAGAAGAAATATAGAATTATCTCTTCTATGTGGGGAATTAACAGGAAATGTTTAAAATCCAGCCTTTTTTATTGAATGGGGGGAGGCAGAATGGGAATGCCTCACACCGCCCCAAAAGCCACGTGAGCGTAACCACACTCTTACAAGAGGTGGTGTATAACCTCCTTCCAGGCTTCTCAAGAGTGTAGTCTAAACTCATTCAGTTACACCACTTCCTCAGCCCGCATTCAGTCCCCAAAGAAAATGAAGGCATTTCTTTATCATCAGCTGGTCTGACGTAGCCCTGGGCCAAGGCCACCAGGATCTCTTAATTGCCAGTTTGGTGAAAACTTCCCATACTCATCCTTACAGACTTCCCTGTGATTGTTGCCACTGATGCCTCCTCCCTTCTTCTCCAAAGGCCCTCGTCCTTGGTATCTGGGATTCTCCGTCGGCCTCTCTGGCCACTCCCTTTGTATTTCTTCCATGAGCTTCCCTTTACCTATGTATGTCGTAAATATCTGTGCTGCCTGCTTCAGCCTGCACATTTTCTTTGAGTGTTACTTGTTTGTGACCTTATTGTTTTAACTGCCACTGGCAGGCCAACGATGCCTAAGTCTCTGCCTCTTGTTCTGATGGTCCCTGAGCCTCAGGGTCAACATCTAATTTCCAGATGGGCATTTCCACTGAAAAATTCACCAGCACCACATGCTCACATAGAACTGGCTTCTACTTCTTATCGCCCCAGCTTCCAATTCCACTCTTCCTCTTGCCTTCCCTACTGTGGTTTGCCATGTGTGGCAGGGACGCTCTCTGAGACGCCCCCCAGGACTCTCACTTCCTGTTCAAGTGGTTTCATCCCCTCCCCTTGCATGTGAGTTAGAACTAGTGATTAGCTTCTAACACATGGAATATGGCCATAAGTACATCCAAGATTTGGTTTCCAAAAGAGATAGTGACTATCTTCTTGCTTGCTCTCTTCCTCTCTCTCCCTGGCTCTGAGGAAAGCCAGCTAGCATGTTGTGCACTGCCCTACCGAAAATCTCACATGATGAAGAACTGATGTTGCCAGACAGCAGCCTGGGCGTGCCTGTGTCCTGCCGAAAGCCGAGTGAGTGAGTTTGCTAGAACATTCTCCCTGAGTGGAGCCTCAAGGTGGTTCAAGCTCCAGGTACTTTGATGGAAGCTTTGCAGAGCTTGATCTGGCTTATATACTATAAGAATTCACTGTTGAATAGATTAAACAATGAATTATTTAGGAAAAAATACACATGGTGAAACAATAAAAAAACAGAAATGATTAACATAATATTGAGAGGAGTGGTAAACTTTGGTAGGAGAGTATGGAGGATCAAATCAAAGAAATGATCATAGGAACTTTGGGGGTGTTGGTACTATTTAAGTTTGATGGCAAGAAGTGATTTGTCATTTAAATTTTATCTTTATATGTGTGTGTGTGTGTATAAAATGTACTCTTAGTGTATTTGCTACATTTCACAATAAGAAATTAATGTATCCCATATAATCCAACAATTCTATTTCTGGGTATCTATCCAAAGAATTGAAAACAGGGTCTCAAAGAGATAGTTGCACACCCATGCTTGTAACAGCATTCTTCACAATAGCTAAGAGGTAGAAGCAAAGTGGCCATGGATAAATGAATGGATAAACAAAATGTATTATAAGCATAAAATAGAATATTATTCAGCCATAAATATAAAATAGAATATTATTAAGCCTTTTAAAAGGAAATCTGGGGCACCTGGGTGGCTCAGTTGGTTAAGTGTCTGACTCTTGATTTCCATTCTAGTCATAATCCCAGGGTCATGGGCAGTTGCCCCGTGTGGGGATCCACACTCAGTGGGGAGTCAGCTTGTCTCCCTCTGCCCCTCCCCCCCAATAAATCAATCTTCAAAAAAGAAAAAGAGGGAATCTTGTCACGTGCCGCAACATGGATGAGACTTGAGGATATTATGGTAAGAGGACGACTCACATAAGGACAGTAGTGTATGATTCCACTTAGATGAGGTACACAGAGTAGTCAAAATTGGACATCAGAAGTTAGAATGGTGGTTTACCAGGGGGTGAGGGGAAGGAAGCAAAGAGAAGTAGTTGTTGCTTTTAATTATGTTTTAAAGATTTTATTTATTTATTTGAGAGAGTGAGTGAGTGAGAGAGAGGTCATGAGCAGGGGAAGGAGAAGAGGGAGAGGGAGAAGCAGACTCCTCACTGAGCAGGGGGCCCAATGTTGGGCTCAAACCCAAGACCCTGGGATCATGATCTGAGTCCAAGGCAGGTGCTTAACTGAGTGAGCCCCCCAGGTGCCCTGAGGAGTTGTTGTTTAGTAGGTACGGTTTCAGTTCTGGAAGATGAAAAAGTTCTGGAGATCTGTTTCACAACAGTATAAATATTTTTAACAGTGCCAAATTTAACCTTAAAAATAGGCCAAAAAATGGGCAAGATATTTTATGATACTGTCTTTTACCATAATAAAAAAAAAGTCTTTAATAAAAAAAGTAAATCTATGAGCACCTGGGTGGCTCAGTCAGTTAAGCATCTGCCTTTGGCTCAGGTCATGATCCCGGAGTCCTGGGATCAAGTCCCACATCAGCCTCCCTTCTCAGCCAAGAGCCTGCTTCTCCCTCTGCCTTTCGTCCTGCTGGTGCTCTTTCTTGCTCTCTCTCAAATAAATAATAAATCATTGAAAAAAATAAATATATTCATTTTTCACTTCAAAATGGCAAAAGGTACACTTTTTATACAGAAAGGTCCTTTCTGAGACTAGATTTAAATGCTAATAAATTGTTTAAATTTTATAAAAATAATTTTAGACATAAAATCTGGAAAAAAAAACGTTCAAAGTTCAAGTATACCCTTTACTCAGCTTCTTCTTCTAAACTTATATAATTTACATACACAATTTAATTATCAAAACTGGGACATTAACACTGTACCAATACTATTAAGTAAACTAGAAAGCATATTCAAATTCCATCAGTTTCTCCCCTAAAGGTCTTTTATGTCTCCAAGATCTAATCAGAATCCTAGATTGACTCCTTAGTTTTGTTTCTCATTTTTCCCTGGTTTTTCATGTTCTAGACAGAATACTGGCCAGTCATTTTGTAGAACGGAGCTTAATTTGTTTTCTCTCCTGTTTTCTTATGACTGGATTGACCTTAAGTCTTTGGGGCAAGAAAACGACATTAAGTACTGTTTGGCCTTCTCAGTGCCTATCAGAAGGTCATGCCTTATTACTTGTGATGTTAGCCTTGATCACTGACTGAGGTGGTGCCTGAAAATTTTTCCATCCTAAAACTACTACGATTCCCTTTGTAATTAGCAGAGATGGTTTGAGACTGTGCTAATACCCTGGTTTTCCTCAAAATTTTACCCAATCATTTTAGTGTCTATCTTAGTTAAAGGATCTTTCTTCTGGATTCGCTCAGGAATGATTTTGTATTTCCTTTCCTTCTGTACTTTTTAATTGGATTTTTTCTGTAAGAAAGAGTTATCCCTTCTCTTCATGTATTTATTTATTTATTTAATCAAATAATCAAGTATTGACTCAAGGATACTTTATTTTATTGATTATATATTTATATATGTCATATATATCAAATGTTATCATCTTTATATATACAAACACTAAGCCACAAATGCACACATCTCTATTTATTTCTCCATCAATCTATCTGCATTTTTATTAAAAACCGTGAATTCGTATTGGTGCCTCTGATTTGAATCCAATACGATGAGGTTCATTCTTGCCCTCTCCCTTTATTTTTCTGTAACTTCTTTCCCCAGGGAGACCCAACTGTCATTACCTACAATATATCATGTGTTTGTTTAAAACTAGTTTACACATAAGGTAGTTACACTATTGTTCATCAATATCTCTAAGAGAAACAGACTTACTAACTAGATAACAATATTTGTATATCATCTGTTTCATCTTTGGCCTCACAATATCCAGTCAAAACCTTTTCCAAATCTATTTAGGTGAGTTCTTTGTTAATCCATTCATTTCAGTGCAGTTACTCCTTTCATTTTTAATACAGTTAGATTTATTTGTTATTGATTACATTCTAGTTTAGATTTCCTTTACTTCCACATTGATTTTATTTATGAAGGAGAAGGCTGTATATGAAACATTACTATGGTTCTAAAAGTCACACCTGTATTTTATTTTATTTGTTTATTTATTTATTTTTTAAAGATTTTATTTATTTGACAGTCAGAGATCACAAGTAGGCAGAGAGAGAGAGAGAGAGGAGAAGGAAGCAGGCTCCCCAGCAAGCAGAGAGCCCGATGTGGAGCTTGATCCCAAGACCCTGAGATCATGACCTGAGCCAAAGGCAGAGGCCTTAACCCACTGAACCACCCAGGCGCCCCTCACACCTGTATTTTAAAACATACATAGTACATACATATATAATATAATGTGTGTGTGTGTGTGTGTGTGTGTGTGTGTGTGTGCCGTTATGTGTGTTTCTCCCTCTTCGTCCCTACTAGCCTGTTCCCATTCATGCCGCCTTCCTGCATCTTCCCCCACAACTTCTGCAGGTGATCAATCTCTTTCGTTTCTCATTTATCTTTCCTGTATTTCTTTTGTACGGATGTGCAGATACATGTGTATTTTCTTATTTCCCTTCTTTCACACATGAAAGGTAGCATCCCATATACACGTGTTTGTACTTTTCCTTTCCACTTATTTGTAAAAATGTCCTAGAAATCTCTCCGTAACACTCAGAGAGATCTTCCTCATTCCTTTCTACCAAAGCAGACTATGCCACTGTGTAGGTGGCCTATAATGCTTTCCCACTCCCCTATGTATTGGAATTTAGATTGTTGCCAGTATTTTGCAATTACAATCAATGCTGTCATAAGTAACATTGACATATATATTTTATTTATTGGAAGTATATCTTCTAAATTCCTAGAAGTGGGATTTCTGGGTCAAAAAGCAAGGGCATAGGTAGTTTTTTTTTAGATACTATTAATTTGGTCTCCAGGAGAGTTGTAATGGCACACATTGTCACCAACAGTTTATAAGTAAGTGTCCGTGTCCTCACAGCTTCACTAACAAAATGTGATGACATGCTTTTTGGTTTTTACCGGTCTCATAGTTAGATGTACATTAATGTACGTTTTTCTGTTTTTTTGTTTTGTTTTGTTTTTAAATATTTTATTTATTTGACAGTGAGAAACCACAACTAGGCAGAGAGGCAGGCAGAGAGAGAGGAGGAAGCAGGCTCCCTGCAGAGAAGAGAGCCCGATGCGGGGCTCGATCCCAGAAACCTGAGATCATGACCTGAGCCGAAGGCAGAGGCTTAACCCACTGAGCCACCCAGGCGCCCCACGTTTTTCTGTTTTAAGTGAATCTGAACATCTTTTCATATGTTTGAGGGCTGTTTGTATATTTTTGTGTCTGTTCATGGGTTTTTCCCATTTTTCTAACATGTCTCAGCCTTTGTCTCTCAATTTCTCTGTATAAATATCTTTGTGGTATATATTATAGATATTTTGTCCTAGTTTGTCAATCCACCTTTGATTTTGCTTACGGTATACAGGTTTTATTGTGAAAAAATTTTTAATATAGTTAGATTTCTCACTCTTTACTTTTATTGATCCTTGATTTTGAGTCATGACTAGAGAGATTTTTCCCTCACCTTTAATAAGGTTGAAGGAGAATTCGCTTATGTTTTCCTCACATATTGTACACTTTCATTTTTTACATTTAGATCCCTAATCTTTTGGAGTTTACTCTCGAGTATAGTATGAGATATGAATCTAATCGTATCTTCTTCCAAATGGCTACCCACTTGTCCAGCACTGTTTATTAAAAAGTCCAACTTTACTCCAGTGATCATAGATGTCACCTAATAAACTAACTTCTAAATCTGACAATGAAGAGACTATGAGAACCATCAACTGACAAGAGATTTCCAAAAATTATTTATTACAAGCAGCAGATAGAAGAACTTTGACAAAAGAGTGTGAGCTAAAGAAGCCATGCCTAAAATACATACAGAGGAGGGACATTTTCCAATGACAAAAAAAAAAAAAATCATCAAGAATACATAACACTCTTTAATGGTGTAACTGTAACATGTCTCTTGACTGATGTTCTAATCTAACAAAATATTATGGGCCTCATTTAACCCAAAAGTTTGGGTTGGAAAGCCATTTCTTTATTGTTTAGAAATTGTTTTACATTTCAACCCACAGAGCGAGAGGCACAACGAGGAGATTTCAGCCACATCCACAGCAACATCTTAATATTCTCAACATCCTTTAGGTCCTTGGGACACAGCTGGATATAGTATTCATTTAATTTTTCCAGCTGTGAGTTTTTAGCTTTTGCTTTTGGCTTTTTAAAATTTTACCAATTAATTTCTATTTTTCAGGTAATGAAAATGTCCAAAAAAATTTTAACAGAGTGGTTCTGGGGCAAGACTTTATTCTAAAAAGCCATCAAAAGTCAAGCAAAGCAGCTACTGGCTACATAGTACAGGCAATTCCATTCTGTGTTAGTCTGAACCCTGCTCAGCTTCCCACCCTGTAAAAGATTGAACTTCAAAAAACACTTTGTGTTCATTCCAAACTGGATGATGATTTTTGTTATAAGTAAGACCAGTTTGACATTTAGGAAACTCTCCAGAAGCCAGTTTTAAGGTGTGCATGAGATGGGTAGATTAAATAACTAGAATTCATACCAAAAGGTTTTTCCATGTCTCTGAGCTGTTAGAATCAGTGAGTCAGCTAAAGTCTTCTCTTCATGTTTATGAAATGTATTTCCTCCAGGGAGTTCTCCTCACACTCATTATCTCATTAATCATCCACCTATTCCCTTGGAGAAAGGAAAGTGGGTAGACGTGGGTTATGTTAGCTCTTTTATTCCCGGGAGGGAATAGTGATGCTCAGAGAGAACAAAAATAGTAATTCAAACCTGTGGGGGGAAAAAATGTCATCCTAAGGAATGTGTGGAGTAATCAGGTAGATTTTACTTTTAATTGACATTGAGAATAAAATGTGAACTCTGCCCAATGAGTATCATTAGTGTCAATTTGTGCTTCGATATGAAAAGAACTTTAGAGCACTGTACCAATAATGTTGGTTAAAGTTTTGACATAAAATCCAAACTTACAAGAGTTTTTCTGGCCAAACTGCTGAAAGCCCTTTCTTCCTGTGCATGCTATGAAGACTTATCTGTGATCTGCCTCAGATGGGGTAATTACTGAATTTCTTCATCTATAAAATGAGTCCTCTGGCCTTGCCCATATGTTTTTGCCCTAGGTACGTGGTGAGAATGAAAGATTAGAGAAGTTCCTTATGCTTTAGAACAAAATAATTCCCTATGGCTAGTCCACAAATTGTTGCAGGTTGAAAGCCGCAGGACGTTAAGAGAAATGAGGACCTTATGCCGCTATGACCTCAGTGAGAATTTTAATAAAATGAAAATATACCATGAAAGTAGCTGTTTTGTGGCTCCTGATACTTATTTCTGGTGGATCATGGTTATCATCCCAACCAATGCGACTTTTATAGGTTGGTCGTTTCCATTTGAATATATTGATGGGTTTATCACACATCTGAGAGAATGAAACTAATTAACATTTGGAGGTACTACCTTTGAGTGTGTAATTGCAATTATTCTTAACATCAGCTAAAATAATAGAGCATTATTATCCTCCTTGAATATTTTATATTGATAAAATTATAAAAGAAACTTTTCTAGGATATCATAGCTGGTATATGGTAGAGCTGAAATTTGAATTCAGGTATTTTAATTCTTAAATACAGGTTTTCTAATCCACAGAAACCTTGTCAGCCATAGTGTATCATTTTAATTTGAATTATTGCAATATTTTAAATTGTGTAATTTGCAAAATGGACATGCATCTGTATTTACTGTTTTGGAAATCCTGGGGTTCTGGATAAGATGGGAACAAAATCAACCTTTGTAAGTAGAAGAAGGATACATAGTGTCCCTTCTTGAGAAAGGCATCCCTGGGGAGTTTGCTGCTCATAGAGATCCTCTGAAGGATGTTCCATAACCTGATATATGTGGGAAAGGAGTTGTTGTGGATATTTTTAATATAACTGAATAGTGGGTACTTCCAAAATAACAATGTTCAAGGCTAAAATTATGACTGCCATAATATAGTTTTCAACTTTTCAACTTTTATATATATATATATATAGTTTCAACTTTTATTTTGCCCCAACATCCCCATGGGATACAATACACTGATACCAGTCATAGTGGTGTGGTTCTCTGCTACACCATCCATAGCCAAGTGAGCAATCTGTCTGATTTCTTAAAGATGAGGTGGTGTGGTCTCTGTCGAAATTTGGAAAAGTTCCCTTTCTCACATAATTCAGCTGTGGGAGTTGGGGGAGGTAGGGAGAGCCATACTCTCAACATCAACTAAATACAATACTTGAGACATCTGGGTGGCTCAGCTGGTTAGGTGTCTGACTCTTGATTTTGGCTCAGGTCATGATTTCAGGGTGGTGAGAATGACCCCTGTGTCGGGATCCACACTGGGTGTAGAGCCTGCTTAACGTTCTCTCTCTCCTTCTCCCTCTGCAGCTCCCCTCTCTTCCTCTGTCTCTAAATAAATAAATAAATAAATGGAATAAATCCAAACCTCATTAGAGCAGACCATGCTTTCACACAAATTATTAGAAATAACAGCCTAAAAAATTACAGATTCCTGTAATTGTATGAGCCTGATGTAGCCCTTACATGACATGTAGCTTGAAAAGTACATCCTATATACATGAGTCCCAAGTGTCCTCTCTGGGCTAACTGGGGGTTACTCTCCGCAGCTACCAGCAGTGACCATGCTCAGGGGCAGTGAAGATACAAGTCTCCACATTTTATTAGAAGCACAGAATGACTCCAGCCAAGTACCTGTTAAAAGATTAAAACTTCAATCTCTTTGCTCCTCAGTAATTATCAACAACTCAGTTGATTTACTTACCAGAAATATTTAACCTAACTGGAAATTAAAGAAAAACAAACTAAAGCGATTTTCCACTTCTCAAAACTGTGATTTTTATAAAGTTTAAACCAATGCGGATGACTCAAACATTTCTGCTGGTGGTGTGCATATTGGTACAAACTTGCTGGAAAGCACTGTGGCAAAGTGATTCAAAAAGTAAAGATAGAGACACCTGGGTGGCTCAGTCCATTAAGCCTATGCCTTTAGCTCAGGTGATGATCCCAGGATTCTGGGATCAAGTCCCACATGGGGCTTCCTGCTCAGTGGGGGGCCTGCTTCTTCCCTTCCCCCTGCTTGTGCTCTCTCTCTCTCTGGGAAATAAATAAATGAGGTCTTAAAAATATCTTTAAAAATTACAAAAGTGAAGATAAAGGCTACGTTCTATATAATTCCAACGAGGTCTTAAAAATATCTTTAAAAATTACAAAAGTGAAGATAAAGGCTACGTTCTATATAATTCCAACTATTTTATATTCAGGAAAAGGCAGACCGTGGAGACATTAAAAACTGAGTGGTTGCCAGAGGTTAGGGGGAAGAGAGGAACGAATAGGTGAAGCAGAGAATTTTTAGGGCAGTGAAACTATTCGGTATGATACTATAAATGGCAGATACATGACATTACAAAGTTGTCAAACCCATAGAACATACAACACGAGGAGTGAGCCTTAGTGTAAACTGCAGACTTTGGGTAATGACATATCCATGTAGGTTCATTGTTTGTAACAAGTGTCCCACTCGGGTTCAGGGTGTGGTTAAGAGGGGAGGCTGTGCCTGTGGAGGAGCAGGTGGTATAGGGAGAACTATAATTTCCACTCAATTTTGAGGTGAACCTGAAACTGCTCTAAAAAAAAATTAAAGTATTTTAAAGGAAAAATTTAAGAAATTTTTTGTTTTAAAAATCTTACTACTAAGAATCAATCTTAAAGAAATACTCAAGATGCAATCAGAAAGTTACATTAAGGATGTTTATCAGAGTGGTTGTGAAAATTTAGAGACTAAATATCTACCAGTAAGATAACAGGAAGAGAACTAATGGTATAGCCATAATGGAATACTAGGCAGACATGGAATATCAATCTTTTGATGAATACACAAAACTATGAGAAGATTCCCATTGAAGATAAAAATCAAGATATAAAAGTAAGTGAAATCCGTAGGATTTATAGTCCTTTCCATCTCCAGGATATAACAAAATCTGTATCTAGGAGAAAGTGTGAAATATTTTTCTTTTAATTGGGGGATCAGGAAGGCTTTCTGAAGCATGACAATAAAAACAGAACCCATAAGAAAAAATGGATGAAATCTACTTATGTAAAATATTTTAACTGCTGGGCATCAATCAAAACAACAACTTAAATAAAATTAGTTGTAAACTGGGGGGAAATACTCACAGCACATGTGACACAAACAAGCAGTGAACTAACCTCACAATCTTGTTATCCAGACCATTTCTTACTCGTGTTTGTTCATATTAAACCTCTCTTAAATCAGTTTCCGTTTCTCTAATAATAGCTACCATGTTCAGTTGTTGTGAGGATGAAATTAAACTTTGAAGTTCTTAGCACAACTTATGAAGCATAGTTCTAAATTAAAATAGCTGTTACTAGTAATAAGCTAAAGAAAACTCTAGCAAGTCAGCATTTTTCACCCAAAATATTAGTAAAAACTAAAATGGAAAATAATACCAAGTTTTGGAGGGATGAGGACTCTCATAGTTTGCTGGTTGGAAGTATAAATCTGTAAAGTCTTTTTTGATGGCAATTTGGCAATACATATCAAAATCCTTAGAATACCCACATTTTCTTGGAGAAATATCACTTCTTAGAATTTACCCTAAGGAATACCAAACACACTATGATGAATATACAAGGTTTTTCATGAAAAATTGTATATAAGGTTGGAAATAATCTTAACGTTCAACAACGAGGAATTGATTAAATAAATTATGGTACATTAATACTACTAGGATTTTTTGGTTATAAAAGAGAGACTCGTTCAATTTGCCTCAAGTAAGTGAATATTTATTGAAACTATAAATGGCACAGAATGAAGTTGAGAATCTTATCCACATTATCATGCTTCGGTGGAACCCAGAAATATTCTCAGAGGAAGCACTAGTCCAACCGTCCGTTAAGACCTCCCAAAGATGAGAATGAAATTAAAAGAACCAAGGAGTTATTCAGCAGGCAGCAACCTAAGAAACCCAGAGTATCTGTCCGCTCGGCACTCTGAGTTCGTGCTGACTCCGTTACTATCAAACTGCTTCTGCTACCCAGCTACCCCAACCTAGTAGCTTTTAATAATAATAATTTGCTTTTACTCTTGGCATACTGCTCTTTCACTTTCCTTCTGCGATCTCTTCCATGAGGGTATCCTAATTTCTGCTCTGTCACTGACTAAATCCTTGCATTATCATACAAATTCTCAGAAGAATATGATTGGTTGTGTCAATCACCATGGTCTCTGATTAAGCATGCTTTGGTAGTAGACTATCTCGTAGGTCCTAGGTCATTGGAGCATGCACAATTGACTGCTCTTAGAAAGGCCGGGATTGGGAGGGCACTTGGCTGGTGCAGCCTGTTAAGTGACTTACTGTTGATCTTGGAGTTGTAAATTTGAGCCCCACATTGGGTATAGAGATTACTTTAAAAAAAAAAAAAAAAAAAAGAGCAGGTTCAAATCAATAAGAGTGGTATCTCATTTTTTTGTAAAAAATAAATAAATTTATATTCAGTCATTGCTTGTTGAATCTAATCCTTCCCTGGTTTGATACATTGGATATCAGATCTGGAAGTAGTGGGAGAGTGGGCTATACCTATTCCACTATTTTAAGGTTATGTATTTTGGGAGAGAGCATGTAAGTGGGGCAGGGAGGGGCAGAGGGAAAGGGAGAGAGAGAATCTTGAGCAGACTCTGGGCTGAGTGCAAAATCCAAGCAGAGCTCGATTCACCACCCTGAGATCATGACCTGAGCCAAAAGCAAGAATCCACCAAGCCACCTGGGCACACCATATTCCACTATTCTAAATGGGAAAAATTATAATCTGTCCATCCAAAAACCCCAACAAATTCTCCAAAATTTAACTAAATATTCTTAAACACCTATATAATAATATCCCCAAGGATTTCTGCATAAATGTATAAAATGCCAGCTACGTACTTATTTAATACTTTGTGGGCTTTTTAATGGATGCAGCTTTATATAATATGCAACAATACAGTAGAAACTAGTTTTCCATCTGTACTGCAACAAGCACATATGATAGTGTAAATTTAAAAGTGCTGTATCTTTTAAAGTTATGTTATGAACATAAGTAACAGTTAAGCAAACATGGAAATTGTTTCAAATGCTTACATATCAAATAAGGAGTAGTTTAGGGAGAGGAAGGTAGGCCCTGCTGATGTTGCTCAGGATGGGGTGATGGTGGGGCTCCTGGGTGACTCAGTCGGTTAAGCTCAGGTCATGATCCTGGTGTCCTGGGATCGAGTCCACACAGGGCTCTCTGCTCAGTGGGGAGCCTGCTTCTACGTCTGCCTGCTGCTCCCCCTGCTTGTGTGCGCTCGCTCTCTCTCTCTCTCTCTGCCAAATAAATAAATAAAATCTTTAAAAAAAAAAAAAAGGATGGGGCGCCTGGGTGGCTCGGTGGGTTAAGCCTCTGCCTTCCACTCAGGTCATGATCTCAGGGTCCTGGGATCGAGCCCTACATCGGGCTCTCTGCTCAGCAGGGAGCCTGCTTCCCTCTCTCTCTCTCTCTGCCTGTCTCTCTGCCTACTTGTGATCTCTGTCAAATGAATAAATAAAATCTTTAAAAACAAACAAACAAACAAACAAAAAAAAAAGGATTGGGTGAAGGTGAGCTGGAGGGAGTCGGCAGAGAGCAAGTGAAAACAGCAAACACCTACGGTTCACTCGTGTTAAGTCCAAGACTCTCGTGAACAGTCATCTCTCTTTGGCACTTGAGTTTCTAGAAGTGGAAGGCTGTGCACCATTATCTAAAATGGTAGATAACCACAGAGCAACAACAACAACAAAAAACCAAAACCTTGCCAGAACAGTCACTCATTTGCATAATTCCAAGTTCCCTAAAGACCAGCAACAAGTATTTACGGCTCTGCTTTGACCTAGAGTGAACATCAAGTCCAGTAAGTGCAAACAAGTGCCTTGGCCGTAAGTTCTTTGTACTATCCACGTCACTAAATCTAGCCTTCTTCACGAGATTTAGGATTTTTGCTCTGCGTTAATCACTTCCTCCAAACCTTGAAAGTCAGCAACAATTGCGGGGACTAGTTTCTCCCATACTGCATTCGTTGTTTGTTATGATACCTGCCAAACCCAGTTGATAAATCTGAAGACCTTCTGAATGTAAAAACTCGGCCATAAATCCTGAATCGAAGCAGTGTTGCCGGCATCAGCAGATGAGCACCACATATTGCGTCACCATCTGTAAACAATACGCCTTGGGGGCTGCAGCAACTCGTAGGTTCAGAGGCCACAATAATAACATAAGGCTGGGAGGCAAAAAGACCACTGTGATATTATCTCCATCATCGTCAACACTGGAAGGACATCTGGGCGCATTGTCTATTCTCCAAAGAGCCTTGTTCGCAAGTTTTCCATCCTTGTGTGCTCTCTGATGAATAGAGACAGTTAGCCCCTCGTGTAATCACTGCACACTGCCTCGGTCCCCCAGTCTTTCTGAGATGAGTATCGCAGAACAGACAATTCCCTCTTCAGCAGCCCCTAAAAGGCGCCGGGGTTTTTGAAGTGATAGAGCAGCAGAGGTTTTAGCGTCAACATCACAGCCACTTGAAGGCAATGTTAGCCTATTTTGGATGGTTTATGTTCTAACGCTTTTGTCTCCTTTACTGAAATGAACGTGCAAGGTGGCCTTCACGTCCAAAATAGCCTCGTTTCAACAACATTGAAAATCTGCTTTGCAGGTCAATTGCCTTTGTCAATTGTTGTCTGCAATTCACGGGCCCATCTACTTTCTTCACAGGCTTTTCGGCATCCTGAGGAGACATTTTCATTTCATAATGCGGGGATCTGATGAAATAATGCCCAATGTGTATAAAGTGTGCAAGCACGGGGTTCCATGTGATCAGAAGAAGAGTTGAGAATCCGTTGCAGTGGGCTCTCTATTGTCTCCTCTGAATTTGTGTACAATTCGGTTTGGTTGTTGTGACAATGTGGGTTTGCTAAAGCGAGTTCTTTTTTCAGAGAGTGAATCTGGGAAAAGACGAATTAGGTCATTTAAACACGGATTTGTGTAGTGAGATTCGGAAGACAAGACATGTCCGTTAGAGTGTGAGAAGAAAATGAAAGGATATAAACCAAGGTTAACAGTAAACTATCCCTAAAGCATGGGACAGTCATTTTCATGATTTTTCTTTCTATTCATTAATGCTTCTAACCTCTCAAGAATGAGTACATATCAATTTTGTTGCTGAAATGGGAAAAAGAGATCAATCAATAGAATAAAATGTCATCTACCTGGACTAGCAGATCACTTTACACCTGAACCACATGTTTTGGTCCTCAAAGCAGAAAGGCACTTTAACAATATTTCTCATCCACTTATACTGCAGAACTTTATGAAAAATGTAACAAGGTATTGGGGCTCCTGGGTGGCTCAGTTGGGTAAGCGTCCTCCTTCAGCTCCGGTCATGATCCCAGGATCCTAGGATTGAGTCCTTCATCCTGCTCCCTGCACGGCAGGAAGCTCGCTTATCCCCCTCCCACTGTCTGCTGCTCCCCCTGCTTGTGCTCTCTCTCTCTCTCTGCCAAATAAATAAATAAAATCTTAAAGAAAAAAAAAAGTAACGGAGGACATCATACTCCAACCTTAAACACACCGTCCCTACCAGAACCCACAGGACGTCATCGCCCCAGTCTGTTCCACCAGTACTGTTCCCCAGTAGTCCCACGGAGCTACTCCACAGCAGATCGCCTTTATGTTCCACTCACTGTGACTCAAGGAACTGGTCCTGCGGGGGATGGAAACGGCTGTTGCACAGCTGAGAAGATGTCCAGAATACAGTACATGGCACCCTTCTCACAAATACACCAGACACTCTGCAGGCACGTGAGTGACAACCTCAATCCTAGCTTCATCTTACAATTTCTACTTTTTGCCATTGTTCTCTTTTCTCTTTTCCTGTACTACGTTTCTATATAAACCACCTCAAATCCTTTCTGTGCTGTGGCAGGGCAATAAATATATTTATCACAAATGTCTATGGTCCTACCTTAAAATAATTTGTACTAAAATTCATCTCGGACATAACTCAACTTTGTTCTGATAACTATAAAGAAGCTTTGGGTTCTTGTATTGCCTTAAAATATTATCACATATTATGAACTCCACATTTAAGGTCACAGGTAAGGAAGAGGACAGGAGGATAGGGGACTGAAGAGAGAGTGATTAAAATTCCTCTGCTAAACACTCTGGGAGATAGGGGTGGGGAGGTTGTGGGGACAGATGAAGGGAGGAAGGCAATAAGGAACACAGGGGAAAAGAGCCTTGCAAGAAATTTCTGTCCCCCAAATCATGCACAGTAAAATATGGCACGATTTTGAACAGCTGGAAGAGGGCTTGCGGAAGAAATGGAAATCCATTTGAGTTGGCTTTGATTGGCTAAAATATTGAATTTATAATCCTAACATTATTTGTCTCTCTGTAGGACAGTATTCAGCTCATCGTAACAAAGGAAGCACTGTGTATTAATATTCAAACTTTGAATTCACCTATAAACCAAATCTGGAAATCTTAACAATGTTAACAGAATGTAACACAATGTAAATGTTGCAATTTTGACATTATATGGTTAATTTCTTTGGGCACAGACTGTTAATACTCTCCACCTGCCTCACACCCCCCACCATACTTCCTGTGACCCTCTGCTCCAGGGCCCTCCTCACACTGGAGCCCCTGCCAGGGTGCACGAGAGCACACCCATCACCAGCACCACTGTTCCCACTTCCAATGCGTCGGACTTGGGGGAGCTGCTTTTTCATTTCTGGAACGTAGGGGCAGATGGATCAGAGAGCTTCCTCGGGAGAAGAACCACAGAGTAAAAAGAAGAATCATCAAACTCTCCATGTAGGAGGTGAACAGGATGTGTTTGGGGAATGAAAAGGAAAAAAGAGTGGTTAGATGTAGGGGACAGGAAACACATGAAAAAGTGGACAGACATAGCAGAAGGCAGACAGGCATTCTAAGAGCCTCCTTCATGTGAGAGGTAAATATATTTGTTAGAAACGTATTTCTCACTGTGGGGAAACTGGAGCTTACCAACCAAGAGCACAGACTTTAGAGCTATCCCACCACCACCACTTATTAACTGGTAACCTCATGCAAGTTATGTAAGGGCTCTGTGCCTCAGTTTCCATGTGTGACAAAGGGGAAAGAATGGTGATTTCTCAGGTCCAATGTGAAGATAAATGAACTACCTGAGTGCTAATAAAAATGTGCTCAGTCAATTTAATGTTATCTAAAGTCGTTGAGAGGGGCACCTGGTGGCTCAGTTGGTTAAAGATCTGGCTCGTTTAAGCTCTGGTCATATCTCAGTACTATGAGATGGAGTCCTGTGTGGGGCTTCACGCTGGGCATGGCAACTGCTTAAGGTTCTCTCTCTACACCCTTCCCCCAACTCAAAAAAAAAAAAAAAATCATTGGGAATTATGAGATGCTGTTTCACTTCCTATAATAAAAAATCAAACAAAAATAACAATTGTTTTAAATTGGAGGTAGAAGGGGGCGAGGAGAAAGTGTAACATATGTAGACTATTTTTTAGCCTCTCAGAAGCCTGGCTAATAAATAACGCGTAAAGTTGACAGTTGAAGAAACAGCAGTGTTTGGGATTATTTAAAGTTAGGGAGGGCGCCTGGGTGGCTCAGTGGGCTAAGCCTCTGCCTTCGGCTCAGGTCATGATCTCAGGGTCCTGGGATCGAGTCCCACATCGGGCTCTCTGTTTGCTGGGGAGCCTGCTTCTCCCCCCTCTCTCTCTGTCTGCCTCTCTGCCTACTTGTGATCTCTTTGTGTCAAATGAATAAATAAAAAATATACAAAAAGAAAATAAAGTTAGGGAAGGAACCATTAGAAACACTAAAACCAGGAATAGTAAACGCATTTATTATTTTTTAATCAAGTAGAAAATTATACAGTTCTTCATTTAAAAAAATAAAGTTATAATAAATTTGGCATGAATTAATTCTAGGGAAGTTGAAACCACAAAAGCCAAACAAATCAAGCTTAATCTATTCTTTTGCAAATGAATTCAGCCTGGCAGATTTATTTGAAAGTGAAAAATAATCTCTCAGCCTACAATATTTTCCCAAGTCTCTGCCACACTTTCCCAGGGTTATTTCCAGCAATGCCCCTCCTCTTGGCAGCAAGGCACAAATCCTGGGGAGGTACAATATTAGTGCCTTATGTCACATTTTCCAACTCTGCAAAAATTATCCTGGCCCACAGCCCAACTTATCCGGGCTTATGTGGCTGCTTTTCTAGCTCCAGCATGTGGGTGCAAGGTATGGGGGCGAGGAAACACTTTCTCTAATGGATTGCACAAAGGTTATCAGTTTTCACACTTTTTGCAGGCAGGTGATCAGCCAAGCACTGTTTCCGTCAGTGACAACAAGACTGCTCTTTCGACACTGCTAGCAGGTCAGAGCTGCCACCTTTTTCATCTCTTTACCCAAACTCTTCCATGCAATGCCTACAAACTGCATTCTTCCTGAGGCTCATCTAACTGAAACAGGTTTGATTTACACCTGCTGAGAGGAACTAAAACCCCAAAGGTATTTAGACATACATCGAATGTGGTTATTTTTCACTTCAGTGATGGAGTTGGTTCACTTTCCCCAATATACTTGGAAATTTTCCATTGTTATTGAGCACCTGTTACCTGTCGGATTCTGTGTTAGCAATTGACAATCTGGTTTAACAGAAAAATTTGACAGCCACCCCCGCCCCCCGCAAGTTCTAGAACGAGGGCAAACACAGAAGCCTGCTAGAACATGTAGCAGGGGAACTAATACAGCCTAAGCAAAAGAGTAGAGCAGTAGGTAAGATTTCTTAAAGGAGAGAATAGTTAAGCAAAAAAGAAGAGGAAGGGCATTCTAGGAAGAGGGTGCAGTATTGATAAGGAGCTAGAATAAGAGTGGGGAATGTTCTGGGAAGGTTTTATACGAGGAAGTGATGAGTGAGGGCTCTAAGGAGGTAGGAAGGGGATAGATCATAAAGGGAGGACCATTATAATATTCTAATTACATTAATTAGATTAATTAATACATTTTTCTGGAAGTATCTAGCAGAAACATCGAAATAATTTTAAACAAGAAAATTACAGAATCATTTGTTTTTAAGAGATTGCTCTGGGGGCACCTTGGTGGTGGTTAAGCCTCAGTTGGTTAAGCGTCTACCTTTAGCTCAGGTAATCCCAGGGTCCGGGGATGGAGCCCTGCATTCGGCTCCCTACACAGTGGGAGTCTGCTTCTCTTTCTCTCCCCCTGCCCGTCCCCCAACTCGTGTGCTCTCTGTCTCCTAAATAAATAAAATCTTAAAAAAATATATATTACTCTGGCTCTAAAGGATGGACTACAGAAGTAGAAGAATCTGTCAGTTAGGAGTTAAATCAGACACTTCTTAATCTACTTCAAACCCCTCCCTCTTCTTACTGAAGCCAGTGCTGACCTGTGTGCCACCTACCTCTCACTTCTGCCCCAGGCCATTTCTGAGGCTTGGAGGTGTCAGAATTGCCTGGCATTCAGCATGCAAATACAGCCTAGAATTGCTGGAAACCTGACTTTAAAAAACTGGGGATGGAAGCTTCCCCCAATAACAAATAAAATTTTTCCACAGGACTGAGCAACCCTGGCTTGTGGTAGTGGCCAACTTGATAAAGCAAACTGTGCTGGATTTCCCATCTCTCTTTCTCCATTCCTACTCCCCAAGATAAACCAACTCAAAACTAAACAAAACAAAACAAAACAAAAACCTTTGACACAGCCTTGTTCCACATTCTGCTTTTGTAGAATGTAGGCTAAGACTAAATTACCACATAAATCAAGAAGAAAGTCATGTACACCTGAAATAAAGTATAACAATTAGAATAGTGATGTAGGCATGGATTCCTTTATAAGATCCTAAGGAGTGGGATCCCAGGCTGACTATGAAGAATAAGAAAGAGAGAGAAGCCAAGGCATTGGATGATTCCCATGAATCATGAATCATTCCCATGAGTCTGGCTCAAGAGACAGTGTGGACAGTAATGCCATTCACAGAAAGACATAGAGGGGAAAAAAAGAAAGAAAGAAAAACAGTATTACAGGGGTGAAGGAGGAGGAAGAGACTTCAGACTTGAACTACAGAGTGTGAGGTGGCTTTAAGTCAGGGGATGGTTAACTTGAGAGCACCCTAATATATAAATCAATTAATAACCAACATAAAGAAACTCATTTATAACAATACAATAATAGTAGGGTACTTCAACAACCCATTTATAGCAATGGACAGATCATCTAAGCAGAAAATCAACAAGAAAACAATGGCTTTGAATGACACACGGGACCAGAGGGACTTAACAGGTATATTCAGAGCATTTGATCCTAAAGCAGCAGAATACACATTCTTCCCAAATGTACATGGAACATTCTCCAGAATATATCACATACTGGAACACAGATCAGCAAGTAAAAAAAGACTGAGATTATGCCATACATATTTTTAGACCACAACGCTATGAAACTTGAAGTCAACCACAAGATAAAATTTGGAAAGACCACAAATACATAGAGGTTAAAGAACACCCTGCTAGAGAATTAATGGGTTAACCAGAAAATTAAAGAAGAAATTTTAAAAAATACATGGAAGCAAATGAAAATGAAAACACAACAATCCAAAACCTTTAGGATGCGGGGTTCCTGAGTGGCTCAGGGGGTTAAGCCTCTGCCTTTGGCTCAGGTCATGATCTCAGGGTCCTGTGATCAAGCCCCATGTCAGGCTCTCTGCTCAGTGGGGAGCCTGCTTCCGCCCCTCTCTCTGTCTGCCTGTCTGCCTACTTGTGATCTTTGTCTGTCATATAAATAAATAAACTCCTTAAAAAAAAAAAAAGAAAACTTTAAGACACAGCGAACGCCATCCTAAGAAGGAAGTATATTGTGATATAGGCCTACCACAAGATGCAAAGAAAGTCTCAAATACACAACCAAACCTTACACCTTAAAGAGCTAGACAAGGAATAGCAAATAAAGCCTAAAGACAGCAGAAGGGAAATAATGAAAATTAGGGCAGAAATAAATAATATAGAAATAAACAAATAAAAAGAAAAACAGTAGAACAGATCAGTGATACCAGAGCTGATTCTTTAAAACAATTAATAAATTGATGAGCCCAAAGCCAGACTTAACCAAAAGAGAAAGGACCCGAATAAATAAAAGCACAATGAGAGAGGAGAAATCACAACTAACACTACAGAAATATAAATAATTGTAATAGAACATTATAAAAAATTATATGCCAAAACACTAGACAATCTGAAAGAAATGGACAAAGTCCTAGAAACTTATAAACTACCAAAACTGAAACAGGAAGAAAGAACAGACCCATAACCAGCAAAGATATGAAATCCATAACCAAAGATCTACCAACAAGCAAAAATGCAGGGCCAATCTGTACCCCAATGTTTATTGCAGCAATGGTCACGGTCGCCAGACTGTGGAAAGAACCAAGATGCCCTTCAACAGATGAATGGATAAGGAAGATGTGGTACATATACACTATGGAGTATTATGCCTCCATCAGAAAGGATGAATACCCAACTTTTGTAGCAACATGGATGGGACTGGAAGAGATTATGCTGAGTGAAATAAGTCAAGCAGAGAGAGTCAAGTATCATATGGTCTCACTTATTTGTGGAGCATAACAAAGAACACGGAGGACATGGGGAGATGGAGAGGAGAGGGAGTTGAGGGAAACTGGAAGGGGAGATGAACCATGAGAGACTATGGACTCTGAAAAGCAACCAGAGGGTTTTGAAGGGGCCGGGGGGTGGGAGGTTGAGGAACCAGTTGGTGGGTAATAGGGAGGGCACGTACTGCATGGAGCACTGGGTGTGGTGCAAAAACAATGAACACTGTTACGCTGAAAATAAACAAATAAAAATTAAAAATAAAATAAAATAAATAATAATAAAAAATGCAGGGCCAAATAACTTCCCAAGGGAATTCTAGCATTTATTTATTTATTTATTTATTTATTTTTAACATTTCATTTGTTTACTTGACTGAGAGAGAGAGCAGCAAGAGAGAAAACACAAGCAGGGGGAGTATGAGAGAGAGAAGCAGGCTTCCATTGAGCAGGGAGCCTGATGCAGGGCTCAATCCCAGGCCTCTGGGCCCATGACCTGAGCTGAAGGCAGATGCTTAACAACTGAGCCACTCGGGCACCCCACTACCAGACATTTAAAAAAGAGTTAATAACTATTTTTCTCAAACTGTTCCAAAGGATTGGAAGGAAAACTTCCAAACTCATTCTATGAGTCAAGCATTACCTTGATTCCAAAACCAGACAAAGATTCCCTGGAAAGGAGAAACACAGGCCAATATCCGTGATGAACATAGTTGCAAAAATTCTCAACAAGATATTAGCAAATCAGATCCAACAGTACATTAAAAGAACTGTTCACTGGTGCCTGGGTAGCTTAGTTGGTTAAGCAACTGCCTTCGGCTCAGGTCATGATCCTGGAGTCCCTGGATCGAGTCCCACATCAGGCTCCCTGCTCAGCAGGGAGTCTTCTTCTCACTCTGACCCTCTCCTTTCTCATGTGTGCATGCTCTCTCTCTCAATCTCTCTCTCTCAAATAAATAAATAAATCCTAAAAAAAAAAAAAATTGTTCACCATGATCAAGTGAGATTTACTCCTGGGCGGAAGGGGTGGTTCAATATTCCTAAATCAATCAATGTGATACACCACCTTAGTAAAAGAAAGGATAGGAACCATATGATCCTCATCAGATGTAGAAAAAACACTTGACAAAATACGGCATCAATTCTTGATTAAAAAAAAACAAAAAACAAAAACCGTCAGGGCACCTGGGTGGCTCAGTCAGTTTAGCAGCTGCCTTCAGCTCAGGTCATGATCCCAAGGTCCTGGGATCAAGTCCCATATTAGGCTCCCTGCTCAGCAGAGAGCCTGCTTCCCCCTCTCCCTCTGCCTCTCACTCTGCCTACTTGTGCTTTCTATCTCTCTGTCAAATAAATAAATAAAATCTTTAAAAAAAACAAAACCGTCAGCAAAGAAGGTAGAGGTGGAACATACCTCAACATCATAAAAGCATATATGAAAGACCCATGGCTAATATCATCCTTAATGGGGAAAAACAGAGCTTTTCATCTATGGTCAGGAACACAACAGGGATAAGCACTCTCACCACTGTTATTTAACATAGTACTAGAAGTCTTAGCCTCAGCAATCACAACAAAAGAAATAAAAGGTATCCAAATCAGCAAGGAAGAAGTCCAACTTTCACTATTTGCAGATGACATAATACTCTACATAGAAAAACCAAAAGATTCCACCAAATAATTGCTAGAACTAATACATTAATTCAGCAAAGTTGCAGGATATAAAATCCATATATAGAAACCTGTTGAATTTCTATATACCAATAATGAAGCAGAGAAAAAGAAATCAAGTAATAGATCCCATTTATAATTGCACCAAAAACTAAGATACCTAGGAATAAATCTAACCAAAGAGATGTAAGATCTGTATTCTGAAAACTATAGAACGCTTATGAAAGAAATTGAAAAGAACACCAAAAAATGGAAAAGTGTTCCATGCTCACAGATTGGAAGAATGAATATAGGTAAAATGTCTATACTGCCAAAAACAATTGACACATTTAATGCAATCCTTATCAAAATACTACCAGCATTTTTCACAGAGCTAGAACAAAATCAATCCTAAAATTTGTTTGGCACCACAAGCAACCTTGAATAGCCAAAGCAATCCTGAAAAAGAAAAGCAAAATTGGAGGCATCGCAATTTAAGACTTCAAGCTGTATTACAAAGCTGCAATCATCAAGACAGTATGGTACTGGCACAAAAACAGAGATCAATGGAATAGGATAGAAAACCAAGAAATGGACACACAACTATATGGTCAACTAATCTCTGGCAAAGCAGGAAAGACTGTCCCATGGAAAAAAGACAGTCTCTTCAACAAGTGGTGTTGAGAAAACTGGACAGCAGCATGCAGAAGAATGAAACTGGACCACTTTCTTACACCATACACAAAAATAAATTCAAAATTGATGAAAGACCTAAATGTGTGACAGGAAATCATCTAAATCCTAGAGGAGAACCCTAGAGCAGTAACCTCTTTGACCTCAGTCATATCAACTTCTTACTAGATACATCTCTGGAAGAGAAGGGAAACAAAAACAAAAATGAACTATTGGGACTTCATCAAGATAAAAATCTTCTGCACAACAAAGTAAGCAATCAACAAAACTAAAATCCAGCCTAGGGAATGGGAGAAGTTTTTTCCAAATGACTTATCTGATAAAGGATTATTATCTAAAATCTATTTAAAAAAAGTTATCAAACTCAACACTCATTAAAAAAAAAGAAATAAGCGGAAGACATGAATAGACATTTTTCTGATGAAGGCATCCAGATGGCTAACAGATATGTGAAAAGATGCTCAACATTGTTCATCATCAGGGAATCACAAATCAAAACCATGATGAGATACCACCACACACCTTTTACGAAAGGCTACAATTCACAACCAGATGTCGGTAAGGATGTGGAGAAAGAGGGGACCCCTCTTACACTGTTGGTGGGAATGCAAACTGGTGCAACCACTCTGGGAAACAGGGTGGAGTTTCCTCAGAAAGTTAAAAATAGAGCTATCTTATAATCCAGCAATTGTACTACTAGGTATTTACCCAAAGGATACAAAAATACAGAGTTGAGGGGTACCTGGGTGGCTCAGTCAGGTAAGCATAAGCTCTTGGTTTTGACTCAGGTCCTAATCTCAGGGTTGTTGATATTGAACCCTGTGTGGGGTTCCGACTCTTGGTTTCAGCTCCAGTCAGGACCTAAGGGTTGTGAGATTGAACCCTTTGCCAGGCCCACACTGGGCATGGAGTCTGCTTTAGATTCTCTCCCTCCCACTCCCTTTGCCTGTCCACCACCCACCTCCCCCCCACTGCCACACACACCATTCCTGCTGTTTCTCTCTTTAAAAAAAGAGTCCCACACCCGCCTGATTTTTATAGCAGCATTATCAACAAGAGCCAAATTATGGAAAAAGGTTAGTGTCCATCAACTGATGAAGGGATAAAGGTGTGGTATATATCTGCAATGGAATATTACTCAGCCATCAAAAAGAATGAAATCTTGCCATCTGCAGTGACATGGATAGAGCAAGAGTGTATCTAGAGTGTATTATGCTAAGCAAATAAGTCAAAGACAAACAACTCATAAGTGGAATTTAGGAAACAAAACATGAACACGTGGGAAGGGGAAAAAAAAGGAAAGGGGTAGGCAAACTATAAGAAGAGACTCAATGGTAGAGAATAAACTGGGGGTTGATGGAGGTAGGTAGATGGGGTATTAGCTAAATGGGTGATGGGTGTTAAGGATGGCACTAGTTATGATGAGCACTGGGTATTTCTTTTTTTAAATTTTATTTACTTGAGGAAGAGAGAGAAAGAACATGAGCAGGGGTAGGGTCAGACAGACAAGCAGACTCCCCACTGAGCAATGGAGCCTGACACAGGGCTTGATCCCAGGACTCCAAGATCATGACCTGAGCCAAAATCAGATGCTCAACTGACTGAGCCACCCAGGTGCCACAGCACTGGGTATTATATGTTAAGTGATAAATCACAAATTCTACCCCTGAAACCCATATTACACTGTATGTTAACTAGCTAGAATTTAAATAAAAATTTGGAAGAAAACAAAATTAAAAATTAAAAAAATAAAATCGGAGTTGTTTTACAAATAGATATAGTTTTATAAATATTTGTGTATTGATATGAATATAGATATAGAGTTAGAGATATATATACATAAAATACATATATACATATATATACATAAAATACATATATATATACATAAAATAGTATAATGTTGAGTATATAAGATGCAAATAAATAAGGACCAAAGATGAATATTTGGGGAGCATCTACATGTAAGAAATGGGAAAAGATTATTCTATTAACTCAAAGATATATTTGAGATGTAGCTCAACAGGTAGGAGGGGAAAAAAGTAGTGTCACAAAATCCAAAGGAGGAAAGAGTTTTTATAAAAAGAGGGAATAGTGCATCAAAAAGAATAAAATGCCTAGGAATAAAGCTAACAAAGGAGGTGAAAGATCTGTACATGGAAACTAGAAGACATTAATAAAAGAAACTGGGAAAGACCCAAATAAATGGAAAGACAGTCCATGCTCATGTATCAGAAGAATTAATATTGTTAAGACATCACAATATCCAAAGCAATCTTGATTCAATGCGGTTCCTATCAAAATTCCAATGACATTTTTCACAAAAACAATCCTAAAATGTGTACAGAACCACAGAAGACCCAAACAGCCAAAGCAATCTTGAGAAAGAACAGAGCTGGAGGCATCACACTCCCCGATTTCAAGCTATATTACAAAGCTATAGTAAACAAAACAGTATGGTATTGGCATAAAAACACAAATACTGATCAATGGAACAAAGGAGGAACCCTCAAATATATTCATGGATATATGGTTAATCAATTTTTTAACAAAGGAGCCAAGAATATAGTGTGGAAAGGACAGTCTCTTCAATAAACAGTGTAGGGAAAATTGGTTAGCCATGAGCAAAACAATCAAACTAGACTGTTATTTCCAATATGGACAAAAATTTAATTCAAATGGTTTAAAGACTTGAGTAAGATGTGAAACCGTAAAACTCTTATAAGAAAAATAGGTGGTAAGCTTCCTGACATTGGTCTTGGCAGTGATTTTTTGGATTTGACCCCCAAAGCAAAGGCAACCTATAAAAGCAAAAATACACAAGCTTTGACTACATCAAACAAAAGCTTATGCACAGCGAAGAAAATCATCAACAAAATGAAAAGGCGACCTACTGAATAGAAGAAAGTATCTGTACATCATGTATTGCAACTTAAGAGTGAAAAAAAATCCAATTTAAATATGAGTAGAGGATCTGAATACGCATTTTCTGAAGATATACAAATGACCAACAGGTACATGAAATATGCTCAGCATCACCAATTACCAAGAAAATGCAAATTTAAACGCAATGAGATACCCATTTATACTGGTTAGAATGGCTATTATCAGAAAGGTAAAAGATAACAAGAGTTGGTAGAAATGTGGGGGAAAGCAAACCTTTGTGAACTGTTGGTGGAAATGAATGTAAATTTGTACAGCCACTATGGAAAGGAGTAGGAAATACCTCAAAAAATTAAAAATAGAAATACCATATGATCCAGCAATATTAACCATTTGGATTTTCTCAATTGTGAAATGCTTGTTTTTCTACATGGAGGTCTAATTTTTTTGGCTAACTCTTTATAATACAATTCTGGATGAGCCCATCAGTTATATAGATTGTAAACATATACGCTGTGGCTTTTGGTCTTAATGGTGTCTTTTCATGACTAGAAGTTCTTAATTTTAATGCAGATTTATCAATCTTTCCCACTATAATTATCTTAAACATAGTGAGATGTTTAAGCAATATTTTCCAGTCCCAGAAAGATTAAGATATTTTGCTGTATTATCTAGTAAAATCTTTAGTTTTACCTTTCATATTTACATCTCTAATTCCCCTGGAATTGATTTTGTATAGAGTGTGAAAAGAGATTAGATTTTTCTTTTAAAGTAAAAGATAGCTATTTTTCTCAGCACCATTTATTGAAGACCGTCTTCACTGTTTTAAAGTGCCACGTTTGTCTGTTTATCAGTTTTCAATTATGATCCCTTATTTATTTGTGTTCAGTGCACCGAGACTTCCAATATCTGGTTGTCCTGATACTACTGTTTTATAATAAACCTTATTTCTGATAAAGCAAGTTCTCTCACGTCTTCAACTGATTGCTCATATAACCCTTTGTAATATTCATATAAACTCTGCAAACAATTTGTCATGTTACAACCCCCCCACCCCCCCCCCACACACACGAAACTTGTATTTTGATTGCTTGGATTTCTATCAGTTTCCCACAAATGGTGAGTTCCATATTTTTCTTCACCCTCAGTTATACACTAAAATTTTTTAGTATTTTTTAATATTTTTAAATTGTATTTCAAAAATGTTTGATATTTCCATTAGAAGGACACCCACTCTGATTATAGTCATGTTACCAGAAAGCCCTTAGTGGGAATTTTATGAATTATAATGCTGGGTCTTATTAAATGACCTTACAGAATCTATTGATAAATCATGTTTTTTTCTCTTATAAATTGTCAGTAAGTCATGTTTGTAAACTTCCAAATATTGAACCACACTTGTATTCTTGAAAGAACACTATTTGATGCAGTAAAATCCCTAAAACTATTCAAAAGACTCTTTACATTAATATTGGATCCATCCAAGAAACTGATTCCCATTTTGGCTCCATAATGGTGCAGAGTTGAGAAATTTGAATCAAACTACTGAGTCTAGGATTTTGATAGATTCCTCCCCCACACTGCGGTCTTTTATCCATTTTGAGTTTATCTTTGTGTATGGTGTAAGTGAATGGTCGAGTTTCATTTTTCTATACATAACTGTCCAATTTTCCCAGCACCATTTATTGAAGAGACTGTCTTTTTTCCACTGGATATTTTTCCTGCTTTGTCGAAGACTATTTGACCATAGAGTTGAGGGTCCATATCTGGGCTCTCTACTCGGTTCTGTTGGTCTATGTGTCTGTTTTTGTGCCAGCATTTGCTGTCTTGGTGATCACAGCTTTGGAGTAAAGCTTGAAATCAGGTAACATGATGCCCCAATTTTGTTTTTCTTTTTCAACATTTCCTTAGCAATTTGGAGTCTCTTCTGATTCCATACAAATTTTAGGATTGTTTTTTCCAGCTCTTTGAAAAATTCCGGTGGAATTCTGATTGGGGTGGCACTGAAAGTATAGAGTGATCTAGGCAGTATAGACATTTTAATGTTTATTCTTCTGATCCATGAGCATGGAATGCCCTTCCATTTTTTTGTGTTTTCTTCAATTTTTTTCATGAGGGTTCTGTAGTTCCTCAAGTACAGATCCTTTACCTCTTTGGTTAGGTTTATTCCCAGGTATCTTATGGTTCTTGGTGCTATAGTAAATGAAATCTATTTTCTCATTTCCCTTTCTATATTTTCATTGTTAGTGTATAAGAAAGCAACTGATTTCTGTACATTGATTTTGTATCCTGCCACATTCCTGAATTGCTGTATGAGTTTTAGTAGTTTGGGGGTGGAGTCTTTTGGGTTTTGTATCACCAGGGACAGGACTGGAGAAGATTATGCTGAGTGAAATAAGTCAAGCAGAGAGAGTCAATTATCATACGGTTTCAGTTACTTGTGGAGCATAAGGAATAACACGGAAGACATTGGGAGATGGAGAGGAGAAGTGAGTTGGGGGAAATTGGAGGGGAAGACAAACCATGAGAGACTGTGGACTCTGAGAACAAACTGAGGGGGGTGGTTGGGTAAGCCTGGTGGTGGGTATTGTGGAGGGCATGGATTGCATGGAGCACTGGGTGTGGTGCATAAACAATGAATTTTAGAACACTGAAAAAAAAAAATTTACAAAAGTAATTAAACAGGCACACACGTGCGCGCACACACACGCACACACACACACATTCACAATGCAGAATAGAATAATCAGAAAATAGAGAAACAAAATGAACACCGTATTACTCTGCTCAGGCTTCCCTAACAGAATACCAGACTGGGTGGCTTAAACAACAGAAATTTATTTCCTCACAGTACAGGAGACTGAAAATTCCAAAGTCAAGATGCTGACAGTGTTAGCTTTGGGTGAGGCTTCTCTTGTTGACTTGTAGGTGACCATCTTCTTACTGTGTCCTTGGATGGCCTTTCCTCTGTGACCACCACTCCTAGTATGTCTATTCCTCTTCTAAGGACATTAGTTGTATTGGATTAGGGCCCCATTCTTATCCTCATTTAACTGAAATTACCTCCTTAATAGCCCTCTTTCCAAATACAGTCACAAGTGGAGTTAGAGCTTCAACATATGAATTTGAGTGGGGAGGACACAATTCAATCTGCAGCAAACATTAGACTCTCATAATATTCTTTTAGACATATGGTATGTATAAAAATGTGTACAGTATATAATTTTGTTAGATTTATTTGAGAGAGAGAGAGAGAATGTGTGTGTGGACAAGTGGGAGCAGGGGTAGAGGGAGAGAGAGAAGGAGAGGGAGAGAATCCCAAACAGGTTGCATGCCCAGGATGAGCTCCAGCACCCAGATCATGACTTGAGTCAAAATCGAGAGTCAGGCTTAACGGACTGAGCCACCCAGGCCCCTCTGCAGTATATGATTTTTAAGAAGATTATATCAACTATTTTGTTTGGTAACTTGCATTTTAAATTAGTTCATCATGACTGCATGTGAATAGATGCAATTTCAACAACTTCTTTTTTTTTTTAAAGATTTTATTTATTTGACAGAGATCACAAGTAGGCAAAGAGGCAGGCGGGTGGTGGGGGGGGAAGCAGGTTCCCTGCTAAGCAGAGAGCCCAATGCAATTCACAGGGCTCGATCCCAGGACCCTGAGATCATGACCTGAGCCAAAGGCAGAGGTTCAACCCACTGAGCCACCCAGGTGCCCATCAACAACTTTTTTTTAAAAGGATTTTATTCATTTATTTGTCAGAGAGAGCACAAGTAGGCAGAGAGGCAGGCAGAGGGAGAGGGAGAGGGAGAAGCTGGCTCCCCGGTGAGCAAGGAGCCCAGTGTAGGGCTGGATCCCAGGATCCTGGGATCATGACCTGAGCTGAAATCAAGAGTCAGAAGCTTAACTGACTGACCCGCTCAGGCATCCCATGTCAGCAACATTTTTAATGGAAGTATATTATTTATCGTCTGAATGTTTCATAATACCAACTGTTTTACTTTTTGCTACTAAAACTTTGAACATAAAAAAAAAAATCTATTGAGTCTAAGAAGGCTAAAGCAATAGATGAGAATATACTCAGAGTTAAGATTAATGTAATTCACCATTATCCTATAATTATGTTGTATGTCACATGACTGATCTTTCCTTTAGTCAAAGGGAAGTGTGTTCCATTTACTATGATCATTTTGTCGATTTAGCCCTACTATGTTTATTAGTCAGTCTAATGGTCATACATTGGCTAGACTGTATTTTAATTGTACTCCTAGACTTAATTGTTCATCATTTATTTAGAATGATTGCTTCTATATTCATAAATGAAATTAATCAGTACTTTTCTTTCTTACATTATCCTTTTAAAATGTTGATGTAATGCTTATATTTTAACTTCATGAAATGAACTAGATAGCTGCCAATCTTTTTTAATTCTACAAAGTAGGACTATTACTATACATTAAGTAGTATTTAAATGCTGGGACTCAGCTTTAAAATCATTTGGAATTTGCATCTTTTTCTAACAGTGCATATTTACCTTTCTAACTTGTGCTATTTATGGGGCCATTAGAAGTTTCTACATCCTCTTGAGTCAACTTTGGCTATACTTTGCTTAGGTCCTCCACATTTTCAAATTCGCTATGGAGTTAAACATTTTCTTATGTCTCTCTCATGAATGTGATTCTTTATTAATATGGTTCTATATTCAATACATCATGTATGAATTATACTGTTTAACCCACAAATACAAGAATGGGTTAATATTACAAAATATATTAATATAATGCAACAGATTAAAGATCAATGAATAAAACATTTTCTCAATAGAGGTTAATTTTATGTAATATCCGTACATGATAATGCATCTTAACAGATAAAGAATATAAACAAACTGTTTTTAATTTGTTAATGGGGATATGCCAAAAAAAAAAAAAAAAATCTGAGAGCAGGTCTCATTACTGAGAAAAACTAGAGGCATTCCCTTTAAAGTTAAAATTAACTACCTGCAATATTTTGCCAGTATTCACCCAATACATTTCCAACTTCATGCCTTATCTCAGGTCATTTCCTCTCCCTGAAAACACCATAGTTTTGTAGGGAATCAAAGTTCCATCTCCAATAAAATGATAAAAGCTGTATAATTTCTGCCAGAAAAATGTGTACATGCACTAAACACAAAATTTTATATAAACTATCATAGGATTCACTAGCTCCATACTGCAAAATAGATTCCAGATTAAAAGTTGCTATCCTGGAGCATCTGGGTGGCTCAGTCCATTAAGCATCTGACTTCTAGGATCAAGCCCCACATAGGGTTCCACGCTTAGTGGGGAGTCTCTCTCCCTCTCCCCCCACAACTTCCTGCTCATGATTTCTAACAAATAAATTTTTTTTAATTGCTGTCCTACATATAGCTCAGTATACATAATGCTTAGAAATGTTAAAGGAGAAAGGAATAAGCAAATAAATAGGCAAGCAAAATATGTGAGAGAAGTTGATTTAAGCATTCATACTGACCTATGAAAATTGGTGTAAAGGAATTGTTTAAAACATGACACAGGGCTGCCTGGGTGGCTCAGTTGGTACCATGTCCAACTCTTGATTTCAGCTCAGGTCATGATCTCAGGGTCATGTGATCGAGCCCAGCATCGTACTCCATGCTTAGCAGGGAGTCTGCTGGAAGGTCTCATTCTCCCACTCCCTCCAAAATAAACAAATAAATCTATAAAAAACAACAAAAAACATGAAACAAAATATACTTGAGTTTTAATTATTTATTTACAAAGTTCTTACTAATACAACTGCTTTTAAAATCTATCAGTAGAGTGATTTACTATTTAAAAATGGCAAATATGTGGTATAGAAAAAAATCTATATAGTCAGTTAAACTATTAAAGCAGATGACTGGAAATTGTTAAATGACAATTAAGTGTTTCTGGTACTCCCTAAACAGGAAATAAAAATAAAAAATTCATAGAAACTTGATTATTTTGTATCACTGACTATTAAAAAAAACCTATTGTGAAAATTAACATTAGGTTTGAAAGATATTTTACAACAGCAAATAAATGTATTTTGATTTTACATTTAATTATGGGACCAAAATAAAAGGTAGACCATACAAATACCTATGTACTTTACTGCAGATTAGTAAAACTGATGTCAATTTTAGAACTATTTCATAAAATGTATAACAGTCTATACCACAATTTCCCCATGGTCTTACACTTCAAAATAAAATTCCTCACACTATCAAACTAAATGAAGATTTGCTAGTGGCTAAAATCACCCAAAATATATGGTCCCTGAAAAAGTAACAAGTATATACCAATACCATATTTGTCAAAATATACATTATTTTTTAATCTTTCTGTTATCTCAATTTGCAAAAATATTTTGAAACCATCTCCTTTAACTATTGTTCTTGTTAATAAGGGCAAATCTTTTAAAATCCACACTCTAGATCTTGAAAACATTTAAGAATAAAATAAACTGCAATAGGAGCAGTTAAATAACTACTTCAAACAGCACATGTGAAACAAATCCCCACTATTAACCAGGAATCTGTGCAGGTGTTTTATCTAGTAAGTTCTGTGATATTACTTAATTTCTTCACAAACTGAGATACACAAATAGGTATTTCCAAAAATTCATTCATGGACAATATACAGAGAGATTCACAGCAGTATTTGGCAACCACCAATAAAATTTATTTACTATTGTCAAGTTGCAAAGCTACTAATATCACAAATAAATTATTGGTCTTCAAATGAAAGATTCGAGCAAAGAGAAAAATTACATCAAAATCAATATAATTTTTTATATGAATTAACTCAAAATATGTAAGAGGTTAATCTTACTCTTTCAAGAAGAAAATCAAATGACATAGTTTTAGTGTTACCTATATATTCTTTCCAGCTTTCACCAAGTGCTTATGACAAGTACCATTTAAGTCAGTTTCTTGAGTATGAAGTGTTTATAAGTTGCTATAAATTAACATTTTTTAAGCTTCATATCAAATGAGTTGTAGATCTGCTTAAAGTATGACTTCTTCTTTCAAAGAAGGAAGGCAGGCTGACAAGGGAGGGAGATGGGATACCCTGTAAAGACAAGACAAATATTTTTATATTTACTTTTTTTTTTAATTATAACATATTTAGCATGATGCATATTATTTTACAAATTAACAAAACAATTTTAAAACATCCAAAATTCTAAACTCTTTAAATAAATGAAATAATTTAAATTAGGGGAAGAGGGATAGGAAGAAAACATAATTAAAACTATTTTAGTATTTTGAAAACAAAAGACAAATGGACAGGCTAGTTAACTACATATTAACTGAACTGGTTTACTGCTAATAGGGTATTTCTGTGTGACATTAAAGACTGTTTCAGGTTCTTTGAGAAAACTATAAATCAGTAAATTTTTGAGGTAAAAAGACAAACCCTAATGGTTTCTTCTTAATCATAAAGCAAAATTAAGAGAAGTGAAATTACTTCATGAGAAATAATTCTCTAAAATTAAAGGTCATACATTCTTAGAGTTTTTGTATTATGTGTATAATCCATACATAGGTGTAGGTATATAATTTTGCTCCATATAAAAACTGAGCAAAATAGCAGCACTTCTGATAACAGAGATTATTAAGTTACTAAGCTATCTAAATTTATTGTTTCAGAGGTCAAAGTTAAACATCATAAGAATTTTCAATAATAACAAAGGAAAATGTACAAGAACACCAAAAACTGAAGAGCCGGTATAAATCAAAATGAATTATAAAGAAAGCTACAACTATAACTAAAGTTAGAGCCAACAAGGTAGCTGGCTATAAATTCTCATCAACAAGGTAGTAAAATGTAGTATTTAAAGAGCTAGGTTGGTAAAGTATTACCATTCAGGTGATAACAAAGATGATTTAAGTAGATAGTATAAAAGCTTACATTTTCTTCATGGGAAACGTTTATGATTTGCCATATTAAAAAGCATGAATTTTATATAAATGTCATAAATCTAAGATTAAGAATTAGATTTGGAATAAAAATCTACTCTACATCAAAATTATTACTATTCTTGTAAAATGATCATTTTCATAAATTGGAAAATTTCTAAGGGGATTGACTTTTTTCTGGACATAAGAGTAAATTACCTAGCAAAAAATTTTTTATGTGCCAATACACAAGGAATCTCTATCAAGCTTAAATTGTTGTGAATTCAAAGCAGTTATAAAGTTGTGAATTTAGAAGTCCCCACCCACCTAATAATGATTCAGTGAAGAAAGAATACTTTCTTTTTTCACAAATACAAATTTCAAATAGCTAATAAGCTCACATTAAACTTTCACGAGGCTTGTTTCCATTATTGCTTGGCATATCTCCTAATTCTTCACAAATGTCAAAGATGACTTGGATAGGACTTTTTTTGAAATTTGAAAAATCAATAGTTCCTTCTAGTATCTCTGAAAAACTAGCTCGTGAGGCAGAATGACGGACAGATCGAAACCAGGAGTTTTGAGAGCGCCCACCAGTAGAGTTTGAGCGCTGTACATAAACATGCTTAGTAAATCCAATTATATTGCTTGTGGAAACAGAATGGACAATCTGTTAGAACAGAAATAAGCAATTGAGAAGAGGACATGAATGTCTTAAAGATATTTTAAGTACTTCTTATTTATACTATCTATATAAAAGTGATAAAACCATAAATAATTTTCTAAAAATTTTCTGTAAAATCCAATTACATTCATTTGAAAAGCAATGCTTACAATAGTTATAGTTATATAGATGCAGGACATAAAGAAGGGGCAGTACTTTGGCCTAATTGTATTTTGTCCACTTTAATTCATTTTATCAAATTTCTTTGCATATATTTATATTATCAAGCATAACTTCCTTCCCACTGGAAGGTTGACCTTCCTCCAAAATTTGTGTAAACATACTCATAGGTTAAACTGTAAGTCTCTGAGTTAGAGACTGAACTGGCTTTAAAAAAGAAAAAAAAAGAGTTATTGAGTATGAAGTACCTTATCTATAAATTTCATATAATAAAAGGTAACCATTCATAAAACACTAGGCCATTCACTATGTGCCAGGAACTATTCAAAGCAATTTGCATTATTTAATCCTTACAACTACTACCTTAAATTCATCTGATAGTGAAATTGAAACAGA
This sequence comes from Meles meles, assembly GCF_922984935.1. Classification (NCBI taxonomy): domain Eukaryota; kingdom Metazoa; phylum Chordata; class Mammalia; order Carnivora; family Mustelidae; genus Meles; species Meles meles. The sequence goes on from NC_060069.1 coordinate 65,667,702, forward strand.
GGGATCTTTAATAACTTGCCAAAAGTCATACAGCTAGCAAATAGCAGAGCCAGGATTTGAACATGTGAGTTCCAGAGTTCATGTTGATAACCACTATTCAAGCTGTCTCTCATTAGATAATCATATTGTGTGTGTGTGTGTGTGTGTATTTAGTCCTTATAGTTAACACTATATAGTTAAGTACTTTTAACCTCTTTTCTCCTCAACTGCAAAAATGAAGATAAGAGAATAAGAAACTTGCTGAAGGACACACAACTAAGAAGTAACAGTCACTTGCTTTTCTTAACCTTAGTAGATTAGATCAATAATAATTTTACAAAGAACAGATATATTACTCACATAGTTAGTGACAGTAATAAATGTTAGAAATATCCCTAATATTAATTATCTAATAATTCTGACATCACTAGGAATTTTAAATATTTTTAAATGTTTCCTGAATAATTCAAACATTTAAAAATTTAGAACTATATCATCCTCCACATATGAATTTAGAATCCATATCACCCTCATTATATTCTACTCATCAGAGAAATAGTTTAAAAACAAAAAACCTCAATCTCCACTATATTCTTGGAGCCGGTCTCCATAAACAGAACCATTTTATTATTTACACTGAAGTGAGGGACCTAAATAAAACATGTTTCTTTTCTTAGATTTTTTGAATGTATCTCAATCCCAATAAAATTTCATATCAAATTATACACTCAGTGTCTCTAGTTCATTAAGTGAAGTTTCTCTCAGTTACCTTTACCCAATAAAGAGGCTAAAAGTTTAGAGATTTAAAAAAAGAGAGTTATTAAGACTTCCATCTTCACAAAGTTCACATATTCCATACCAACTCCATAAATATGAGTAAGTCTTTAGCCCATTAGATCAAAGCCACTTACTGCTAATGATGATGTGCTAGACAGACGACTCATTCCATGCTTGTCACTGCTGGAAGGACTTCTTCCCTCCACTGAGCTTTGGGATGTCATAAGGGCCCTTCGCAGAGCTCTTTTTGGAGTTTTTGAAAAAGAGAATGCTCTTGTAACCTAGAGATAAAAGGAGTTACAATTAATTAAGCATAGATGAATCTAATACAACTGATAAGAATTTAAACAATGCCAAATATACATGACGTTTTTCTACAAATGGTATACGGCAGACTTAGAATTTCTTTGGACAAAACTGTGTGAGAAGATGAAGTACTATATTGCAGACTATTCCACCATGCACTCATAAAGCACTACAGCCCAAAGGGAGAAGGAAATCAGGCTGGAAAAACCTGGCCTGGGAAATTAGAAACCTGGGTTTTTATCGGATTCTGCTAAAATTTGGTTGTGAAATCTTTAGTCTAAGGCCACTTGAACCTCAAGTTATTTGTTAAAAAAGTGAAAGAGCTCATTTGACATTATTCAACATGTTTATCTAGTATACATTAAATGCTGGGAGATACAAAGATGGTTAAATAAAGTAGAAGGCCTCCCCTCAAAAACAAAGAAAACAATAACAAAAAATTGTAGATCATGACGGCAAATTTTGCTCGAAATATTAAAACTATTAAAAACTATTAAAAATTAAAATTCGAAGCCCATTACATGAAGCGCCTGGGTGGCTCAGTCAGTTATCTGACTTGATTTTGCCTCAGGGTAGTGAATTCAAGCCCCATATTGGGCTCCGTGATGGGCTTGGAGCCTACTTTAAATGAATAAATAAATACCCCATTGCTAACATTCTTACACAGTCCTCAACTTTGATAGGGTAAGAAGGGAAGTGATCTTCATCATTTGGAGACTAAAACATACTTATGGTCAGGAATAGATCCCAGGTCTCCTGATTCTGTCAGTGCCCATTGCCAAAAAATATCTGAGGCAATATTTTTTTTTTAAATATTTTATTTATTTAACAGAGAGAAATCACAACTAGGCAGAGAGGCAGGCAGAGAGAGAGGAGGAAGCAGGCTCCCTGCGGAGCAGAGAGCCTGACGTGGGGCTCGATCCCAGGACCCTGAGATCATGACCTGAGCCGAAGGCAGTGGCTTGATCCACTGAGCCACCCAGGTGCCCCATCTGAGGCAATATTTAAGATGAATGTACACATATCTACAACTAAACGACCACCAGTATATTTATAGTGAAGCATGGGTCATAGAAGCATCACTGTAACAAGAATGGGAGGGATAATAAGTTGTTTTAATTACTGAGCAAAAGAATTTGCTGAACTAAAACTATTTATCTCTATGGGCCATTTCAACTTGAACCAAGAAAACAGCTCTGTTAGACTATCCTTACACTGGTATTTATGGCAATATTTTTTCAGCATACTCTGAAAAATACATTTTGGAGATATGTTAAATAATAAGCTAAGACTCACCTTTTTTGAAGTCTTTTTAATTGCTCTAGATGCTCTACTCAACGTACTGTCCATATCTTTAGTATTTACTTCAAAAGATTCTGGATCAGCACTATAGATAAGATTCTCCTGTTAAAAAAAAAAAACAAACCCTTTTTATTATTTTAAAATAAATGAGTAAAACAAAATAAAAATACACAACTGTTTCTAAAATCAAAGCTCTAAGCACATGGGAGTATATACAAATGAAGCTACTCGGGCTTTTTATATGCTTGACATAATTTCAACTCTTAAGTGTACTAATTTAAGGAGAGTAAAAAATTAGCATTCACTAAATGAAAAATACATTCCAAGGACTATGGACAAAGCAACTGAAACAAGAACTCAATATAAAATCTTTTTAACAACCTTAAAACCAAGAAGTTAGAACTTTAGTGAACATAATGCTTCAGTATAAAATCTGCTATAAAACCAACATTAAGAAACAATTTCCTTGAGATTATCTCAAATTAAAACTTAGACTTTTCCTTTTTCCTTAATTCCTCAACTAACATCTAGATGGATTCCAAATTGGAGGTTCTGAATATGTGATCATCCTAGCAGTGCTAATGGATAGAAATAGGAGGTAGGCAACCTCCCTGAAATCCTGTGCGAAATTCTGTGTGTTCATAAGTGCAAAGGTTAGTTTTCTGAGGAGTAGGTTTGTAGTTTATGTTACATTCTAAAATGAGTCAAAGATTTCATATAGGCCAAGAACACTGATCAAAATTAACCTTAAATGAGACAACTAATCTCCAAGTAATCCAAAATCCAAAATACCACTTGCTCAAATTACATTTGGGCTTTTCAAAAAAAGCAGGGGAGACAAAATGTTTTTGCATACTCCTATAACCAATTTGCACTTTAAATTTATAGATCTAGGTTATGAATCAATAAGTTTTCCCACTAGTCTAGCACTATTGAGACTATCCTCCACCATTGTCATTCTGGAGAGAATTTAATACAACCTTGTGAATATTGGTTTTTCTGAAAATGTTCTCATATGCAAATGTAGAAAATATCTGTATACGGGGCGCCTAGGGGTCTCAGTGGGTTAAAGCCTCTGCCTTCGGCTCAGGTCATGATCCCAGGGTCCTGGGATCGAGTCCCGCATGGGGCTCTCTGCTCCGCAGGGAGCCTGCTTCCTCCCTCTCTCTGCCTGCCTCTACCTAGTTGTGATTTCTCTCTGTCAAATAAATAAAATATGTTTAAAAAAAAAAAATCTGTATATTTAACCCACAGGAATTAGGAAACAAGACAATGCACATAGGAAACAAGACAATGCACAGTAGTTCTTTGAAATAAAATGTTAAACCCCCTTACAAACAAATAGTCTTAAAAATCATACTCCACAGTTAAGTATGCTTGCTTTGGCTCTCTACCGTTGACATCCACATAGACAGGCTTGATTTTGCCAAAGCTTCTTAAAACAAGCAAGTTCCCCATGCCTATTTCAGACCCTCTCTTCTCACTTTGTCCATTTGCTAAAAGACTGTCACTTATATAATCCCAATGAGGTAATATTGCTTGCAATCATCAGTAACTTTTTAAAATGTTATTAATATTTTTCGAGAGTGTAAAAAAAATAAATTCCATTATAGAAAATTTGAAAGAAAAATTTAAAAATAAGATAAAATTACCCACAAATGTCCTGATCATTTGCTATTTACATTTACACACACTCCTTACATATATTTTTATATGCAAAAATGTTTTATTTTAACAAAATTGGAGTGGTTCTATTCAGTTTTATCTCATATTTTTCAATTAGCTGTATATTATGGTTTTCCTTATCATTAGATACTCAAAGGAATTACTATTAATGAACAGATGATAAAAGTCTCTTCTGATTATATGAGAATTAATTTTATCATTTCATTATTTTCTAACACAAAATGCCTCTACTTTCTTCTCATTAAGAAATAAATATCACATCAGAAAAAAATAAAATACTTAGGAATAAACTTAAAGAGATGAAAGACATACATTGTAAACTACAAAATGTTGTTGCTGAAACAACATGAATAATTGGAAAAACATCCTGTGTTCATGAATTGGAAGATTTAATATTAACATGTCAGTACTACCCAAAGCAATCTACAGATTCGATGAAATCCTTATCAAAATCCCAGTGACTTTTTGGCAAAGAAAAAAAAAATTTCATTCCAAAATTCATATGGAATCACAAGGGGCCCCAAATAGCCAAGACAATCCTGGGAAAAAAGCACAAAGTTGGCAGTCTCAAAATTCTTGGTTTAAAAACCTACTACTAAAGGGTGCCTGGGTGGCTCAGTTGGTTGAGCATCTGACTCCTGATTTGAGTTCAGGTCCTGATCTTGGGGTCATGGGATTGAGCCCTATGTCAGGCTCCTCCCTCAGCAGGGAGTCTGCTGGAGAGTTCCTGCCCCTCTCCCTACCCCCCACTCTCTTCTCTCTCTCTAAAATAAATGAATCTTAAAAAAAAAAAAAAACAACCTACTATAATCAAAATGGTACTGTATTGGCATTAAGATATAGAATAGAGTGGAATGAAACAGAATGGAGAGCCCAGAAATAAACCTTCCATATAATACGGTCAAATGATTTGACAAGGGCATTAAGATTATTCAATAGGAAAAGGACAGCCTTTTCAACAAAGGTTCTGGGAAAACTAGATATCCACAGGCAAAAGAATAAAGTTGGATCCTTACCTTATACCACACACAAAAATTAACTCAAAATAGATCAAAGATCTAAATATTAGAACTAAAACTATAAAACTCTTGGAAGATAAGAATACATAGGTCAAAAGCTTCAAGATACTAGATTTAACAGTACTATCTTGGATATAACACCACAGGCAGAGGCAACAAAAAAAAACAAAAAAAAAAGAGATTTAATAAAAATTGGTAAACATTGTACAAAAGACTCTATCAACATAGATCTGTATGTGGCAATCCAACAGAACAGGAGAAAATATACATCATATAACTGACATATCTGAGAAGGGATTAATATCCAGAATATAGAGAATGCCTAAAACTCAACATCAAAGATAACAAAACCAGATTCAATATTCACCACCTACAACTACATTTTCTTACAGCTTTTTAAATGGTTCCACTTTTAACTCACAAATCTACTTATAAGCTTATGTGGATATGAGGTTAGGATATATATCTAATTTTCCCTACGTATTTAACCAACTATCGTAGCACCATGTTAACAATCTTATTCAATTGTTAAAGTACTATATTTATCATGTGTAAAAGCTTATTTCAAGGACATTTATCCTTTTCATTGTGCAGTAATGTTCTTATCATTGTAACTTTAAAAATATAATGTAATATCTCATAAAAGAAGGACAATTCTTTACTTTATTATTGCTTTTTCTTTAAAAATTATCTTTGGAGTCATTCTGTCAAAATCCAGAAATTTCCTGTAGGATTTTATAAGAACTACAATGAATTGACATCCTTATGCCAGTCAGCATTCTCATTCAGGAACATCATAGATTTCTCTGCAAAGTATTATATAGTTTCCTTAAAATAGAAAACTTTCATTTATCTCTTATAAGGCTATTCCTAGATTTATACTAAAATTGCCTAAATTTATACCAAGTTTTATTGGAAAGAGGGGTCTTCCTTTCCTATACTTCCTAGTTGGTTACTGCCAGCATAGAGAAAAACTACTGAGGGGCACCTGGATGGCACTGTTGGCACTGTTGGTTAAGCCTCAACTCTTGGTTTTGGCTCAGGTCATAATCTCAGGGTCATGAAATCATGCCCTGTGTTGGGCTCCACACTCAGCAGGGAGTCTGCTGAGGACTCTCTCCCTCTGCTCCGCCCCCCTCCAGCCAACTGCAATGCTCTCTCATGGGCTCCTTCTCTAAAATAAATAAGTCTTTAAAAAATAAAAAAGAAAAACTACTAATATGTATATATTTATGAGAAACTATGAGAAACAAAGCAGTCAGGACTATGATTCAAGCTCTGCCTATCCCTTAGTCTTCTTTATCCCCATTCACATACACCTGTAAGGTTCTGCATTAAGATTTCCTACATCTTATAATAAAGGGATCACATTTCCTTCATTGCTGTACATATGACACCATAAACTAAGCACAGCTGTAACTTTAGTTTTATGAATTTGATTTTGTTCTCATTTCATTTTCAATTTTAGTTTCATCTGATTTCATTTCAAACTGGCTTTCATTCAATCAACAAATATATATTAAAAACCTATTTGATAGAAGTTTTTTATGTTCCTAGATACAGAAGGAAATTCAGAAAAGGGATGTTTTGACACAAAAATCTCTTCATGATGTTTTGTTTTCAAAATTCAAAGTAATTCATCAATGCTCACTCGAAATTGGTCAACCCAAGACATTTTTAAAAAAATTAAACACTTAAGGGGTCCCTGGGTGGTGAAGTCAGTTAAGCGTCAGACTCTTCAGTTTTTGGCCCAGATCACAATCTCATAGTTGTGAGATCGAGCCCCACAATGGGCTCCACGCTCAGCATGGAGTCTGCTTAAGATTGTCTTTCCCTCTCTCTCTGCTCCTCCTGCTCATGCGCATGCTCTCTCTCTCTCAAATAAATAAATCTTGAAAAAAATTAAACACTAAAAGATCCAATAGAATTAGGTGGGACATAATTAGAAGCTATAGGAGAATTAATTTCATAAAAGTGACTAGTTACAAAACTAACATCCATATCAAACATTAACCTACATACAAAACAACTAGAAAACAACTTAGCTAAAAGATCTCATTTATGAATAGAATTATAGATAGAAAATTACCTAAGAATACATCTAACCAGAAATTGATGTGTCTACACTCTTTTTTTCTGGAAAGATAGATGAAACTGTCAAAAGTTGCACTGCTGAAAAAAAGACTAGTGGGACAGATGCATCTATTTTACTAGAGTATACTTCTGTCCATTTGATTTTTTCTTATGTGCAAATATTATTTTTCCATTTAAATTAGAGAGTAAAATTCACAATATGAATATAAAACGAAATCCCTAAGCAGTTGCTAATAAAGAAAAGAGATATTTTCCTATTGCTATCTTAACTATTATTAAGCATATAATAACAAACTTTGAACTGAAAAGAGAGGAGATTGCTTCCTGTTTTCTCTCAACAAACAAACTACTTCTAATTTGGTTAGGGTAGATAGATAGGAGGTCTTTTACATTTCTAGAAGCTCTGGATTCAGAATGCCTGAAAGAGTAAGCACTTGGGTAGTTCTAGAGGCTGAGAAGACATATAGCTGTTTGCTAAGATATTAAGATGGAAACACTTCCTTTAGTTCTAGTTCTAAAGACATATCTGCAAACTTTAAGATGAGAAAGTAGTAAACGGGGGCGCCTCGGTGGCTCAGTGGGTTAAGGCTCTGCCTTCGGCTCAGGTCAGGATCTCAGGGTGTTGGGATGGAGCCCTGCACCGGGCTCTCTGCTCAGCGGGGAGCCTGCTTCCTCCTCTCTCTCTCTCTCTCTGCCTGCCTCTCTGCCTACTTGTGATCGCTGTCTGTCAAATAAATAAAATCTTTAAAAAAAAAGAAAAGAAAAAAAAGAAAGTAGTAATCGATTTCTTCCAATGAGAGACATGAGACATTAATTTCAGGAGAAACTAAATCTCAGCTGCAGATTTACTCATGGGTATTAATTCAAAAGAAATTTTCCAGCATTTCTGACATCTTGAGCTAATGAGCCCACACACGTGAGTTATCAGACCCTTTTTTCCTTAAGCTCTCCTCTCCTCCTAGTCCTCAAATACAGATGCTAAAGAAAAAGTAACTAGTATCATGATGCCCCGTTAGCTTGTGTCAGTGATTTCCTCAAGCTCTGTAATCATATTTACAACTCAGAATGTCTGCTTTAGCCAAATTAAAATAGTACCAATAACAAATATTTATATTAGCAACTTACTATGTGTGGCTAATAACCAGCAGAATAATTTTAAGTACAAATCATAATAACTCCATTATAAATAACATTGGCTCAGAAGCACAAACTCTTCTATGTTCCACTTTCAGTCTATTATTCATGTAGCTAGTTCTTAAACTTGTAAACAGAATCTCTAAGAATGAATATTGCTACTGAAAAGTAGCCAGTAGTGATTTGACTAAAACGTTAAAACCTGATTTTTTTAAAGAAATCTGAAGAATTAGTAGTAAAAGAACTGAACTGCAGCATTGGGCATTTAATTTTCAAATTACTTCCTCTAAACTATTCAAAGTAGGGGTAGTGGAAGAATAACATTGTTTAAATCCACTTGTTAATAAATTATAGTTTTGATATTTGAGATTAGAAATCTGCAATGGCTTTAGAAAAGCTACCATCTGGCCTTAGGCAATATATGATCCTTAAGAGTATGGACCATTGGGCGCCTGGGTAGCTCAGTGGGTTAAAGCCTCTGCCTTTGGCCCAGGTCATGGTCCCAGGGTCCTGGGATCCAGCCCCACATCAGGCTCTCTGCTCAGCAGGGAGCAGGGAGCCTCCTCTCTCTCTGGCTGCCTCTCTGCCTACCTGTGATCTCTGTCTGTCAAATAAATAAATAAAATCTTAAAAAAAAAAAAAAAAAAAGAGTATGGACCATACATTTAAAGTCTACATGCTGGCAAGAGACCAAAAATACAAACCTAAGTATTCTGAGAGATAAAACTTTCAACAGATTAAAACTGTAATGTTAAATTCTAAATGAACAGACAATGGGACACCATATCCATGGGGAGAAAAGCTATACAAAAGGGTTTAACCAAGAATCGGAATACCTGGATTCTAATGTAAGCTTTATGTTCTTGGCCTTAATGTCACAGGTAAAATAATGAGATTAGATTAGGTTTCATTTCAGCTTAAAATTCTTAAGTCATTTATAAATGGGCATGAAGAATGAAACAGTATAGAACAAGACAGCTGTATTACTTTGACTCTTTTTTTTTTTTTAATATTTTATTTATTTGACAGAGAGAAATCACAACTAGGCAGAGAGGTAGGCAGAGAGAGAGGAGGAAGCAGGCTCCCGGCGGAGCAGAGAGCCCGATGTGGGGCTCGATCCCAGGACCCTGGGATCATGTCCTGAGCCAAAGGCAGAGGCTTTAACCCACTGAGCCACCCAGGCGCCCCAACTTTGACTCTTAAGTAAGCTCCAATTGTTTAGGTAACCCAAAATTTGTAATAGAAGCACAAAAACTACTGATTGAAAGAATCAAGAAAATTTTATCTTTTACATTGTGTGTGTGTATGTGTGTTTATTTAGAAATCTTCAACAGGCAAATGTTATCAAATGGTAAGATATCAACTCAGGGCTTTTTAAAATCTACTGTATATAGTATTTTAAATGTGGGAAAGAACTCAACTGAAGTCAGTGAGAATATCTCAATTTACAAAATATTTCTTAGTAACAAAATTTCACAACTTTAAAGAATTTTGTGATTTAAGTATAAATCAGGACATAGTTAAACATTTGCTGCCATCTTGTGGCTAACGTATCAAATTTTTCCACTTGCTGTTTCTATTTTAGTTCCAGAATTATTAGCCATCCTATGGCTAGTAATTCAGTAGACTATTTTACGGAAATTTTTCCATTGATAGCACTTCAGTATTATGGTTATAAATTTGGAAAGAATTACATAAGCCATCTAGTCTGACATGATAAATGTAGGAGTAATTTCTTACAATAGGCAGTCACTATACTACAAGAATCCATTTTATATATGCATTCTTAGAGAGCTGTGAAAAGAAAAAATTCCTCCTAACAATGAGCATTTTGTAAGCTTTCTAACAAAAGCTGTCTCCATCATTTTTCAAGCTAGTATTGTTGTATGCACTAGCCTTCTGTGAACCTTTTTGTGGAACAATCTTTTATTTATAACAACATATTGTTGGCCCATAGAAATTAAAAAAACAAAAACAAAAACAAATCATGCTGGATGAAGTGTTCTGTAAATGACAATTAGGACAAAGTAGTCAATCACAGAATTTTATTCTTTGGTTTTCCCTGTCAAAAACAAACGCCTGGGTGGCTCAGTCATTAGCGTCTGCCTTCAGCTCCAGTCATGATCCTAGGGTCCTTGGATCAAGTCCCACATTGGGCTCCATGATCAGAGGAGAGCCTACCTCTCTGCCAACTTGTGCTCTCATCCTCTCTCTCTCTCTCAAAAATAAATAAATAAAGTATGTAAAAAAAAAGAAAGAAAGAAAGAAATTTAAATCTCCTTATTAAAAAAGAGTCTGTTAATTGTTCTCAACATTTAAGTAGGATGTTTTAGTCAAATATTATCTACTCTATAAACCACTAAAATTATACCTCAGTAGTCTTCAAGGTTAGACTTAACTATGATAAAATAATATTCCAACAGGAATGTCCAAGGCAAATTTCCATTATAGTGCTACTGTACTGAAAAGGGTTGTTTATCAATACATTCTATCTATGTCATTTTGTACAAGGACGAAAGGGTCTATACCTGTCTATCACATGTCTCTCCCATATATAATGAAGAAATCAAATTATCTGTTAAGAGATCTAGATTTCATCCAAGATCTGCTACAGGCTCTCTGATTTCTGTCAGTCATTTAACTTTAGTAATTTGATCTTCTCATGTATCTGCACATTAAACTGTGTAAGATAAATATATATTCATAATGGTATTTGATTTTTAGAGGCTGGGCTGAGAAAACCGGATTGGCAACTTGCCAAACAGAAAAAACAACTTGCTACAACTCATTTATTGCTTTCAACAAGATAAAAGACTGGAACAAGATGCCCTCTATTTTACAAACAGCCGGGTCAAAGAGCACCAATAAAAATCTCAGGGTACATTAGAACAAGTCCCAGAAGCCTCACTCAGTCAGAAAGGCACAGGAGCTATTAGGCTTTGAGGACCTATCTGTAAGTTAGGGACTCAAAATGTCCGTGTGTCTATTATTTTTAAGAATCTTTTCCAAAACAACTTTTTAAACCAGTTTTCCTCAATTCACGTAAAACTAAAACTCTCCTACATTCATAATCACCAAGTCATCAGAAAGGTACAGGGTGGGAGCTTGGGTGGTTCAGTGGGTTAAGCCGCTGCCTTTGGCTCAGGTCATGATCCCATGGTCCTGGGATCGAGCCCCACATCGGGCTCTCTGCACAGCAGGGAGCCTGCTTCCCCCCTCTCTCTCTGCCTGCCTTTCTGCCTACTTGTCATCTCTGTCAAATAAATAAATAAAATCTTAAAAAAAAAAAAAAAAGGAAAAAAGAAAGGTACAGGGTTAGTCTGAATGCATTGCAATGAAGTTAAAACTTTCATTTTAATAGTTGTTTAAGAACTTACAGCATCCGGGGCGCCTGGGTGGCTCAGTGGGTTAAAGCCTCTGCCTTTGGCTCAGGTCATGATCCCAGGGTCCTAGGATCAAGCCCCGCATTGGGCTCTCTGCTCAGCAGGGAGCCTGCTTCCTCCTCTCTCTGCCTGCCTCTCTGCCTACTTGTGATTTCTGTCTCTCAAATAAATAAATAAATAAATAATCTTTAAGAAAAAAGAACTTACAGCGTCCGCTTTACAAATGGTATTGGCTACATGTCGACATAGCATCTTTAACCAGTTTTCTTTTGGAAGTTCCTCTGATGTCATCTGGAAACTAAGCAGCACATTTGCCCTCTCGGTTGGTGGCCTCACAAGCAAGGCAAAAGCATTATGGCAATCTAGGGTTCCAGAATAAGTATAAACATTAAGTGTTACTCCTTAGAAATGATAGATTTATTCAAGTTTAGTTTCCTCAGAGCAACAAAATTCCAATAAAATTATCTTTTCTCCACCCTTTTCATCCCTCTATTTTTTTACAAGGAGATCTTTCTATCCCTCTATTTTTAACTGGACAAAGAACATCCATATTACATTGAAACACTGGTAAGAATCATAAGAGTAAGTATAAGTACCATGTAAGAAACCAACAATGAAATTTACTGACTTTAAGTAGTATTTTCTATGAAATTTTAATATTTTCTATAAGATAGTTTTTTGAATTAGATTTTATCATTTCTTAGAATTCCTGAATTTAAGTTTTAAATTAAAATGGTATTATAAGATTAATTTGGTAACTTGAATCAAGTTCAAAGAAATAAAATATCCAAATTATCAAAACTGTTACAAAATGTTTTTGGACCAAAATGCTAAAACAGAACCTATTTTAAACAATAATTATAATCTATATGTCAAATCCAAAAATATGGAGGTGATTTAAATAAATGCACTATTATAACCTTAATAAATCCAGAATCTGACAACCAAATCAAGATAACAATATAAGTTGCTGTTCAAGTTTTCTTTGTTTCTCATAAAATTCAAAGTCTTCCATTATTAGTGGGCGGGATCAGTAATGGAACCAGCTTACACCATAAAAACATTATGTCTAACATCTAAAATATGGTCATACACACACATCACTAGATGCCAACTAACCAGATGATACTGGTTTTGGTAGGTATAAACTTTTGGTAATTTCAGGCCTTCAGAGAATCTCCCTAACACTATCAAGCTTGAGTAGAAACTCTCCTTAATACACATTTGACCCATGTTAATTCTACCATAGTTACTTTGGGTGCATTTATTCAAGTACTTCTTTCCTGGCCATATCCTAAACATATTTCTAGCAATGCAGCTATTGCTGACAGGGAAGGAATAAGATGCAGAGCACAGGCAATAGACTGGTGATTTCTTTTGGATTCTGAAGGATGTGTGGGGCTCCATCCCAGGATCCTGGGATCACAACCTGAGCAGAACGCAGAGGCCCAACCCACTGAGCCACCCAGGTGCCCCTAAGGCACTATTTTGACATATAACCATTTAAAAGCTACTTTAACCCTTAAGGGATGGAAGATATCCCACAGGTTGAGAGAGCATTTTCATTTAAGAAAAGTAAGATATCAAGTAGGTTCCTAGAAAAGAGTTGGGATAGATGTATAAGAAAAATTACCAAAACTAACCAACTGTATTTAAAGATAATTTACCAGTTTAGGAGTGCCTGGTGGCTCAGTTGGTTAAGCGTCCAACACTTGATTTCAGCTCAGGTCATGATCTCAGAGTTGTGAGATCAAACCCATGTTGGGCTCCATGCTCAGTGGCGAATCTGCTTGAGATTGTCTCCCTCCCCTTCTCTCTGGCCCTCCCCCAGCTCACCCGCTTGCGCTCTCTCTCAAATAAATACATCTTTAAAAAAATAAATGAAAATAAAAGGAGAATTTATCAGTTTAAAACTGAATCAAACCTACAATGAATAAAATTATTTTCATTTGCCAACAGTTTATCCAGTGAACATACCTTCTGTTTCTCTTATGTCCAGTACCTTCTTAATTTGAGAAAGAGGCATTAGATGAATATGCTTAAGAGAAGCTGGGGGTCGGGTATGGCCAGGAGGACTCCTAAAAGTGCCAATAACCTTGTGTCGTTTTCTTGCTATCTGATTACAGAAAAAAATAATATGAATGAAAACAAAGACCAAATACATAAAAATGATAATAATCACATAAATTTACATGAGATCCATTTGACTATTAGTCATTCCAGAATTACTCTGTGATAAAAAGCAGAGTTACCATGTGACAAATTCATATAGGCATGTAATTATGTAACAGAAATGCTCATGTATGTACAAGAAGAATGTTAAAGTCAGGAAAACAGACCAAAGAAGATCTATGCAAAAGGTTCCAGAGGTATGAAAGAACTTAGAAGCACTCTGAGAGGAAACAGCATTGAAGGACAGAGGAATCTTCAACAAAAAGCCTTGAGTTCAGAAAGGGGAATCGTTGCTCTGGATCTCGGTCTCAGGTTCAAAAGATAATCGATTTTAGTTTAAGAGCAGAATTCACAATGATCTCAGATCCTGTACAAGGCATTGAAGACAAAAGAGTAGAAAACACAGAAATGGTTCTGGGTCTCATGATATTTACATACCATTGAGAAAGAGGCAGAGTAAAGAACTAAACAATACATTATGCAAATGATACAAATTATAAACTCAAGGAGCAGTGTTAAGATTAACTTTACCTAATCTAGGAATTCCTGCAAGAGAAAGAGATAGGTAAAGTAACTCAGTGGAAGACAGGAGTAAAATCAGAAAGGACCCTGTGATTCATAATGTACTGAATTCTGTGAATTTTCTAAGGTCTTTAAATTTATTTTTTTCATTTCCATGAAAGTCTAGTGTACTATTTTGCTTTTTTAGAAGAACATTTTTTTTGAGGTCATAATCATCAACCAAAAGACATTAACACAAAATGATTTAGGATAAGTTAATTAATGAATTGAGATTGGTCATCACCATGAATGACAAAGTCTGGCTAAAAATGCAAAAGACAGTCAATATCGTATTCACACTGAAGCAGAAATAGGATATAGATCTATATTATCAAATATTAAAATTTACATTAACATAGGAAAAATAAGCAATAAAGACTTTCTTTAAGTAATTCCCACTATAAATCTGAATATATGTTGAAATCAATTTGGCTAAGCAAATAATTTTAAAGGTCATTTTTTAAAAAAGGAAAAACAATAACAAGTACCAATAGTGATGATACAAATGCTAGCACATCAAAGTAAAAATTCAAAACACACATAAAATATAAAAAGGAATACATGTCTGTAAATCATCTATCAGCTAAGCTTCAGTAAAACATCAACTGTCAAGTTTAAGAGAGGTCAATATAGATCTTTATCCATTTTAAATGTTTCTTTTATCATATTCTTCACTGCAAATTTGCTAAGGGTTTTGTTTTGTTTTGTTTTTTTAAACAAACTAAGGAATAAAAGTTTAGAATTAGAAATCTTGAAGTCTAAATTGAGTGTTGGGGATAGAGCTGTTTCGGTTAATACGATTCTAAAAGAGAGCTAAGATACACAGAACAAAAAGCCAGTAGACTTAAGGTAAAAGAAATACGAAACTGGAATATTGCATAATGGACTCAGAAGCTACAGGGAATAACCAATGACAGGAATTAAAGTGGCAGATAAGTCGATGAGCCAGTTATAGAAAACTTCATGGAATCTGAAGACATATGACCAAAAATTTAAAGTAAACCACAACTCTGTCAAAATTAAGAGGATAAAACCCAGAATAGATTAGCAAAGAAGTACAGACAATGGAGCCAGTTGACCTGGGCACTTCAATGGGAAAAAACTAAAACAGGCTTTTAAGAGAAGTAAATAAATAGAAGTACTGAGCAACTATGTATAGTAAAACCCCACTGGAAATTGACTTCACCCAGCCCCTGTTCTCCAAAAACAGGCTGAAGTTCTCCTCATGGGGGTGACAAATAGTTCAAAATCATCTGCCTCATGATTTTTTATGACTTTTTCAGTTCAGGGTATGGTCAGTTATGTGTAGTATTTTCACCGTCTTTTGTGACATTACTGACCAATAAAAATATCGTTTTTTATTAACCTCACTACAACAAAATTCTGCATTTAACACAAATCAAGTTTTGGGGAGATTTTATTATACCTGTAACTGTGCATGGTTGGTTCTTTAAAATTCCCTTGTATTTTATACTTTAAATAATAATATACATAAGAGGGCAGCACTTCTAGAGAAGTAGAAAAGCATAAAAGGAAGAGGTACAGACTTTAAAGAAAAAGGAAACCCATCAAATCACTTCAATGAAAGCAACAGCAAGTTACCCAATAACAGAAATGTCAAAAGTCTTCTGGTTAGTATTTGTTTTCAAAATACACAGGTTTTGGTTTTTTTTTTCTGAGACAAAGAAAAATACACATCTTTATATCTTCCATTACATTGTTTAGTTGTTTAAAAATACACTATTAAGAAAAGAGTTGAAAAAACACACAAAGATGATTCAATTTTCCCACAGAATTAATATGTGGGAAATACTTTAATAGAGGAGAATTTTAAAATTATAATCATCGCACCCCATCTGATACACCAACCACTCACCCTAAAATGGGCTGTTTTAAGCAAAAATTGGGGATCACAATTCACAGTAGTAAATAATCACATTATCCCACTCATCGACAAAATATGGGCTCCCTCTTCGCTTGAAAAATCTACTTAAATTTCAAATTATTTTGTGGATCTTGAACAAACATACATAGAAACAGGAAGTTCCTAAAATTCTTGACCTAAGCATTTATTAGCATGAAAATAAACTAAATTTTTCATTTTGACTTGTATTTTAAGTCATGAAAATTTATCACACTTCCTAGTATTGGCCTTCTCTAAAAGCAGTCTATTAATAGTATTAAACCAACAAGCGGTCTCAAAAAACTGATTACATTAACTTTACTTTAACTTGTATATTATACTTCAATCAAGGCTTAGCTTTAAATATTCAGGCAAGTCACATAAATCAGCAGTTTATTATACTACATTAAGTACAAATTTACCTCCAGGCAGTCATTGAAGAGAAAGAGAGATACTTGCTCTCCTCTGTCACAGGGGTATTCACCTAGAGAAATTGTTTCAACTCGCTGGACTAAGCTTCGGTGAGAAGACAAAAGATTAGCCTGTATAGATTGAAAACATTAGTAAAAGAGATCACTTGGTAGTAACCTTTTTAGAGTTACCATTTAAAAGAAAATGGTGCCGGGCACCTGAGTGCTTAATTGATTAAGCATCTGGGTCTTGATTTTGGCTCAGGTCATTATCTCAGGGATCAAGCCCCACACTGGGCTCTGTGCTCAGTGAGGACTCCGCTTCAGATAACTTTCTCTCCCTCTCCCTCTGCCCCTTCCCACCACCCAGAATAAATAAATTTTAAAAAGAAAAAAAGGAAAAATGAAAAGAAAAAGAAAAAGAAGATGGTGCCAAAATTCTGTTCATATTAAAAATACAGAATCTAAATAATAAAAAATAAATTGACACTCATCAAAAATGAATACTTACTGGGCATCCATCTACTTCATAAACAACATCAAAAATTTGCTTTTGGGCTTCTGTTTTTCTCTTATCCTCGTTAATATGGCTGAAAAATTAATAAGTTAGGTTTTAAAACTTCAACTTTTAAAACTTAATAAAATAGGAAAACTGCATACAAAGACATCTCATGTCACAAAAAAAGATCTTCCGTGTGAGTCTATCTTAATTTTGACAACTGAATCAGTTAAGCTATTTCCTAACAGTAGCCAACTATATTTAAAAAATTCCATAGAATCCTTCAAAAAATTGTTTTACTATCTTCTTTTATATTATTATTTTTTATTATACCCATGATATACTTCCTAAATTACAATAAACCCATACAAGCTTCAGGTTAATAGAAGTTCTAAATCTAAGTTCAGTTAAGGTTTTATGTAGGTTATTCCTAAGTCATATGCTAATTATTTTATTGAAACAAAAACTAAGACTACTACTTCCATACAAGATGAATTAAGAAGGAAACTTAATTCAACTTAATTCAACTTCTTCCTGAAACAACTTAAAAACCATCAAGATATATAAAGAAACAGGGTTGGGGCACCTGGGTTGCTCAGTCAAGCGTCCAACTCTTCATTTTGGCTTAGGTCATGATCTCAGGGTCCAGAGATCAAGCCTGGCTCCACTCTATGCTGTGTGTGGAGTCTGCTTAGGGTTCTCTTTCTCCCTTTCCCTGTGCCTCAGTCATACCCCTAGTCCCCCACCCTCACCACGCACAGGGTGCTCTCTCTCTTGAAAAAGAAAGAGAGGAAAGGGAAGGAAAGGGAAGAGGGGTTGTCAAGGCACTAGGAAGTCAATTCTGTGAGAGAGGAGACAAATAAGGCAAGCCCAATTTAATGCTGTCTATAAAAGACACACTTCAGATTCAAAGATATAAATGGGCTGAAAGCTAAATGATAGAAATACTCTACCCAACAACAACAAAATACGCATTCTTCTCAAGTGTATATGGACCATTTTCCAGGTTACGCCATAAAATAGGCCTCAAAAATTCTGAAAGGATTGAAATAACACAAAGCATCTCCTCCTACAAGAGAGTAAAATTATAAATAATGAAAGGAAATTTGGAAATTCACAAGTATGCGGGAATTAAACAGCACACTTCTAAATAGCCAATGGGTCAAGAAGAAATCATAAGGAAATTAGAAAATCCTTAGGGAAAAGACAAAAACACAACATATAAAACATATAGTATGCAACTAAAGCAGTACCTATATATTTCTAGCTATAAATGCACATATATAAAAAAATAATTTCAAATCAATAACCTAAACATGTTAGGTTATATTGATTTAAGACTCCGCTCTGAGCAATGGGGAGAAAAACAAAGTAAATCTAGAGCAAGCAGAAAAAAATAAATCATAGAATAGAAATTACTGAAATAGAGAATACAAAAAATAACTGAAAAATGAACAAAATTATTTACTTCTTTAAAAGATTGACAATATTGACAATCCTTTAGCTAGGCTGGCCAAGAAAAAAGAAGAAGCAAATTACTAAAATCAGGAATAAAAGATGGGACAGCACTACCAACCTTACAGAAATAAAAGGGGTTATGAGAAAACTATGGACAACTACACGCCAACAAAATAGATATCTTAGCTGTAATAGACAAATTCCTACAAAGACACAAACTACAGAAACTTGCTCAAGAAGAATTTAAGTCTGAATAGATCCATAACAATAATTTCAATCAGTGATTTTTTTAAAGCCTAAATGACTTCACTGATAATTTCTATCAAACACCTAAAGAATTAGTACCAATTCTTCCCAAGTTCTTCCAAAAACCAGAAGAAGGTAACTTTTCAAAGTAATCTCTAAAACCAGTATAAGCCTGATACCAAAGCCAAAAGACATCACTAGAAAATGATAGACCAACATCCCATATGAATATAGACACCAAAACCCTCAACGAAATACTAGCAAACCAAATCCAGCAACATAAAAAAAATACAATCCCAGGAAATACAAGCTTGAGTAAACAAGCAAAAATCAATAAATGTAATAACACCACACCAAGGGAATAAAAGGCAAATACTACATGATCACTTAAATAGACAGAAAAAGCATTTGACAAAATCCAATGTCTTTTCAGGATAAAAACACTCAACAAACAAGAAATAAATAAAGACTTCCTCAATCTAATAAAGGGAATCTATAAAAGCCCCAAAGCTACCATTATCCTCAGTAGTGAAAAACTGAATGCTTTCCCCCTAAAATCAGTAACAGGGCAAGAACAGGATGTTCACTCTCACCACTTCTGTTCAACATTGTAGTGGAGCCTCTGACCAGGGCAATCATCACATGAAAAAATGCTCAACATCATTTGTCATTAAAGGAAACACAAGTCAAAACTACAAAGAGATATCAATGGATATACACATTTATTGAAATTTCACAAATTAAAACAACTAACATCTAAGAGTTGCTAAGGACATGGAACCACTGAAATTCACCATATACTGTTGGTAGGAATTTGAAATAGTACAACTACTTTGGAAACAGTTTGGTAATTTTTTAAGTTATACATACACCTACTAGTTGACCTACTCATTCCTACCACTAGGTGTTTATCCAAGAGAATGTAAAGCATATATTCATACAAAGACTTGTTCACAAATCTTCATACCAGCTTTATTTGTAAGAGTCAGAGATGGGGGAAACAATCAAAATGTCCACCAACACATGGATGCATACATCAGTTGTGGTACATCCATACAATGGAAAACAATAATAACCAATGCACTACTGATAAGAGCAATGACTACTCTCAAAATAATCATGCTGAGTGAAAGACTGACAAAAGACAATATACTGTCTGATTCTAATTTTTTGGGGGGAGTCTGATTCTATATTTAGGTAAAATTCTAGGAAATGCAAATTATACTGACAAAAACAACACAAGTTGTTATCCTGGCATGAGCAGGACTAGGAGAAGCAGGAAAAGGGATTACCAAAAGGCATGAGTAAACTTTTGGAGGTGACAGAAATTGTCCCTTATCTTGATGGTAGTTAGCGATGGTACCATGGGAGTATATATATACCAAAATTAATCAAACTACATTTGAAACATAATATAGCTTAAAAAACAAAAACAAAAAATATACATACTAAAGCTACTAAAGCATAGATCTATAACAAATTAATCTGTATAAGCTAAGCATGTGTGGGTATCTGGGTGGCTCAGGGGCTTAATCATCTGCCTTCAGCTCAGGTCATTATCCCAGGGCTCTGGGATCAAGTTTGTATCAGCCTCCCTGCTCAGCGGTGAGTCTGCTTCTCCCTCTGCCCCTTCCCCCCTCCTGATTTGTGTTCTCGCTCTCAAAAATAAATAAAAATTTAAAAGATATGTAAATAAATAAAAACAATAAGTTAAACAAGTGTAACTAATGTTGTAAGAATCTAATCTTAGGAGGCTTTTGTTTGTTTAAATGGCAAGGACTAGCTAATTGGCCTAAAAAATTATAGTTGTTTCAATCAAGCATAATAAGCATTTAAAACCTAAGCTAAATATTCAAAAGTCTCAAGAACTCAGATGTGGTGAAACTGTATTGAGTTTATAAATCAGCATCACAATTCAACACTAAAATAGCAGCTCCTAGAACTCAACACTTACTGAAAACCTATTATGAGCACAGCATTCAGGATAGGGATATATTAGAAAGATTCTTAAATTCTCAGGAAGCTTAAATAATGTTGAAAAAGAAAGAAATCTTTAATCACCTGTCTTATCAGTATAGCTCATTATCCCTAAAGCAGCAAATAGATACTATTCTGAGGGAGATAACAGGTCAAATGACTATTCCCTACTTAGGTATTCTATAATCTTTGTTTATAGAACATATTATACATAAATAACAAATACTATAAGCTGTCATCAAAATAATACTGGTAAAGTACTCTACACACCAAAAAAATAGATTGGGCAAATAATAACCTTTCAGTATCCTCTTTTGTGAGGACAAGTTACCACTGACTGTCTATTTCATAGTTTGTTGAAAGGATCAAGGTAAATTATGTGCAGAGTATGTTAAACCATGAAGTGTTGAAAAAAACTATTCTCTTAGCCTCAAAATAACAAAGCAAATGCATGAAGGCTGGCTGGCTGACATATAAAATATAAACATAAGCAAAAAACGAAACACCCATAACCCTTTCAGCAAAAACAAAAGCTATTATTCGTTAATTTGAGCATTATTCTACTGGTGGACCCTCCCTCTAGAGCTAGCAAAGTCTCTAAGAGCTCCTTTTCAAGTATTTTAAGAAACTGTTTCACACAGAAGCACCTTGAGGAATCTGAGAAGTCATTTAACTAAATCTATTAAACATGTTGATGACAAAGTCCAAAGAGTTGAAGTGCCCTCACCCTCCTTGAGGCAAAACAATTAATAGCAACAGTTTTCTTTTCTGATTATAATAATCAGGAAAGATAATTCCTGCGGTGCGTGGGTGGCTCAGTTGGTTAAGCATCTGCCTTTGGCTCAGGTCATGATCCTGGGGTGGAGTCCCACATCAGGCTCACTGCCCAGTGGGGAGCCTGCTTCTCCCTCACCCTCTGTCCCTCCCCCTGCTGGGTCTCTCTCACTCACTCTCTTGTTCTCAAATAAATAAAATCTTAAAAAAAAAAAATCAAAATGTAAAATATAAGAAATAAATAAATAAAAGATCATTTCTTTTTTCTTTAAGTTTATTTGCTTATTTATTTTTATTTTTATTTTTTTATTTTTTAAAGATTTTATTTATTTATTTGACAGACAGAGTTCACAAGTAGGCAGAGAAGCAGGCAGAGAGAGGAGGAAGCAGGCTCCCTGCTGAGCAGACAGCCGGATGTGGGGCTCGATCCCAGGACCCTGGGATCATGACCTGGCAGAGGCTTTAACCCACTGAGCCACCCAGGTGCCCCACTTATTTATTTTGAAATAATCTCTACACCCAACATAGGGCTTGAACTCATGGCCCCTAAGATGTGGTATATATATGTGTGCACACATACATGCACACACACACAGTGGAATATTAGTCAGTTATCAAAAAAAATGAAATCTTGCCATTTGCAACGACATGGATGGAACTAGAGGACATTATGCTATTATGCTAAGGGAAATAAGTCAATCAGAGAAAGATAATTATCATCTGATTTCACTCATGCGTGGAATTTAAGAAACAAAATAGAGCATAAAGGAGGGAAGGGATAGGAAAAATAAAACAAGATGAAATTTGAGAGGAAAACAAATCATAAGAGACTCTTAGTCATAGGAAACAAACTGACGGTTGCTGGAGGGGTCGGGGGTGAGGGTGATGGGCATTAAGAAGGGCACATGATGTAATGAGCACTGGGTGTTATATAAGACTGATGAATCAATTAACTCTACCTCTGAAACTAATAATACACTATATGTTAATTAATTGAATTTACATTAAAAAAAAGATCATTTCTGATTAGAGCTATATCTCCAAGTTAGGCCTACAGTAATTAGCCCAAGTTTAACAATCAATCACCCAAGTCAATTCCACAGGGTTTATACTTTTTAATACATCTTTAACCAACCCTATCAATTAAATTCCATTAAATTCCATTAAATTCCATTAAATTCAAGGTAAGAAACAAAAAGTCAAAAGTAAAAATGAAAGAAGTATTATAAATCTTTTCTTTTTATTTCACCACAGTCAACTTCCTAGTTACATTGGAGTAGTTTAAATGAAGACAACAAAATGCTATGACTGGAGGTATATAAAGAACATGTCCAGAAGTACGTTTATAACATTACCAAATTTCTAAATCATTGTTTTTTTCTATATATAATAGTTTAATATCTTAAGAAATAAATGTTTTTGGTTAATCAATGTATTCTCACAATACTTCTCTCATCATTTTAATGTGTAATTATACTATTAGAAAAATAATTCAGACAATATTTTATAAAAATTTGCTATTGCTATTTTTCTCTCCATTTATGATTCTAATTGTTCTACAGTTCCATTTTAATCTAGGAAACAATAAGAAATTGAAATAATGTACTTACGTCATTACTTCCTTTAGTGATCCAATAGCTTTTTCTAGAGTGCTTTTGTCAGGATTTTCTTCAGCTGTATGCTTCTTAAGATCTGTTATATAAAATGGTTTTTTTCCCCAAGATTAGAAAAATAGTAGTAAAAAAAAAAGTAGTTTTTTATCTAAGACTTCAAAATACTGTACATCTTAGAGCGCCTGGGTGGCTCAATTGGTTAAATGTCTGACTTTGGTTCTGGTCATGATCTCGGGGTCCTGGGATAGAGCCCCATGTCGGGAAGCTCAGCAGGGACCTGTCTGCTTATCCCTCTTCCTCTGCCCTTCCCCCTGCTCATGTCTCTCTCTCTTTCACTCCAATAAATAAATCTTTAAAAAATAAATAAAATGTGTCTATTTTGATATAGCCTGATTAATTTTTAAAGATATTATCTAAGCTTCACTTCAAAAGTTTTATGCTATGTTCTCTTGGGAGTTCTCTTCTTGCATGATTGTTAAGGTTTCCACAATTTTATTGATTAAATTTTTAGAATATGTACAGATTTTCTTACACTGTTATCTCAATTCTCTTTTAGTAAAACTTGGGGACACCTAGGTTCTTCAAGCTATCTCCATAGTGCTGAATGAAAACACACAATCCTCAATTAGCTGAGAAGTCATTATATGTTATATTTCATGTTGGGGCCCATGGCTCCATCACAGAGAGCATTCGGTAGCCTAGAAAGAAGGTTTTGTGTAACTTAGAGGTTCATCACATGCTGAATCTTTGACTCTTATCCAGGTTAAGTTCCCTATGCTATATTCTATCTGACGGTTTCCTAGCACTATGCCGACCTGATCTCTGAAATTCGAATGATAGGAGAAAGGCTGAGAAACTATTTGATGGATTTCTACATGTACTTAATGAAAAAATAATGAAGACAAGTAAATAATCCAAAAAAAAAAAAAATGCTTTACAGAGTTAAATCACACTACTTTGTTCATCTAGTCTCCTTATACTCTAAAAAAAAGGGACAGCTTTTAAAGATGGGGGAAATCATCTTATAAACTAGCTATTCTAATCTACATTAGAGGACCTTAAAAGAAACAAAAATGCAAACAAAAAAACAAAAAAAAAAACAAAAATTTTTAAATTATAACAATTCATATATTACCCAAAATATTTAAAGAGAAAAATAGATTAAACAGTCATAAAATTAGCCTCCTTATTTGCTGCTATCCATAATAATGTGCTTAAGGATTGGGGATCAAAATACTTTATTATGGACTTATTCCTATTTGTAATTTAGTTTTCATATTTAATTTTAAATATATAAAAATTGATCCTGTCCTAAAAATATTCACTACTTTAATCACCTAAACTTAAAGGTATACACATAAGCTTTTCTTTTGCTACAGGCAAAATTTACTCATAAAAATTAACTGCAAAAAAACAAAATTGGGGTGCCTGGGTGGCTCAGTGGGTTAAAGCCTCTACTTTCGGCTCAGGTTATAATCTCAGGGTCCTGGGATCAAGCCCCACATCAGGCTCTCTGCTCCATGGGGAGCCTGCTTCCTCCTCTCTCTCTGCCTGCCTCTCTGCCTACTTGTGATCTCTGTCCAATAAATAAATGAAATCTTAAAAAAAAAACCAAACACCAAAATTAACTCTCTTTTAGCTCTAGAATAAATAGATGCAGGCTTCAAGAGTGTCCTGTACAATTGAAGAAACAAAGCATATAAACCAAGTATACAGACTTTATATAAAGATTCAGATTGAGACATGAATCATCTCTCATCTTGTGATTTTGTGGGTGAATTTTGTTTACATGGATATAAACTGATTTTCCATTAATGAAACACCATGAAATGTAAGGCTTTCCATAGAGAAACAAAAACTGAAAAAATAATAGTCAATGTAGTTGATACGGTAATAAATAAAGCATTTTAGGAGACTGAATTATTATAGTATCTGTGATTTTAAGATTATCCATAAAGGTATTTTCTATATAAGACATAAACTTTAATGCTGAAATTTAAGAAAACTATGATAATGAAAAGAATTTCAAAAATTTTACAGCAAAACAATTCCATAAAAAACATCCAAAGTAATCTGAAAACAGATCTGACAAGTACCGTTTAAAAGTAACGCAACACTGGGTAACCTCTGTACCGGTCGAATGAGAAGTTCAACAAGGCTTTGCCGTCCACATTCTGGTTTAGCTTGGTTTATCTGAAAGGAATTAATTTAACAATAAAAAAGTTTTCCTGCAAACATTAAACACCTTACATTTATTAGATTACACCTTATCACAAGTGTCCTGAAAAGAACTAATAGAAGAGATGGGGTGGCAGTTGTTCTCTGGAAGATTACTGTGGTGGAATAATCTTCCAGGACCTGAAATGACCTCCTGGCCACTCAAGGATTAAGATCTTAAACACAAAGCGAGTTTCTCTGCACACTCCTATAAATTCCATCTTAAGTTTCTCTTGAGTCTACACCATTCACGAGAAAAAACAGTTTTTGAGGTATTAAGTATGCGGATACCACTGAGTAAACAAAATAAAGCACTGGTAAAGAAAAAAAAATCCTTAAAGGCAAAACCAAATCACACTAACAAATGTCTGAGAACTAAAACATGTATAACTTTAAAAAATTCTGAGTACTTACAGATAACATTTTCACTCACTCAGCTCCCTCACAGCTTCTGCTATCTAAATCTTCTGAAGACTATTATCACTGCCCCCCTCAGGTCTGGCTGAAGTTAATAGATTAAACATTAAGATGTTCTTATATGGATAGATTTTTTACTAAAAGCATAATTTAAATGAACTCCTTCAAAAATTATTCTCAGACTTTTTTTTTTAAGAAACACATTACCTTCAGAAAAGCATGAAATCTTGGTTTTTGTTTTTCACATTTAATAATTGTTTCCTTGCTCATTTCAAAGAAGTTTACAAAGGGAGGGTAGGTTTTTACCAAATCTTTCGACTAGGAAGAAGAAAAAACACATTAATTTGTTATACATGTTATCCTTAGGTAATGAAATTTAAAACCAAATAATCAATAGCCAAAATCTGACATACTGGATGAAAAAGAAAAATTTAAAGTAAGTTTCTTCTCAAGTTAAATATAGAAATTTTACAAATTTCTCATTAATGAGTTAATTGCTAACCAAAATACATCAACTGGTACATATAGCCTAAAACTTGAAAAGCAAAGACTCAGAAAGAATACTAATTCTTAATTGCATTGACAGAAACATGACAAAGTTTAAAAACTTCTGTAAGTTCAGAACATAGTAATTAGTACCCAAGAACATGTTATTATTTATTGATGAATCCAAACCACCATTTTTTTTTTTTTTAAGACTTTGTTCATGCATTTGACAGAGAGAGACGACAAGTAGGCAGAGAGGAAGGCAGAGATAAAGGGCAAGGCAGGCTCCCCGCCGAGCAGAGAGCACCATGCAGGGCTTGATCCCAGGACCCTGAGATCATGACTTGAGCCAAAGGCAGAGGCTTAACCCACTGAGCCACCCAGGTGCCCCAGTTTTATTTTCAAACTACCATTTCAAAGATCAATTATATTACCCCAAAACTCAACAACAAAAAAAGGAAAATGTCTTGGCGAATTGAGGAGACTAAAAGGTATCAAAAATATATGCAATACATTATCCAAAATATGGAAAGAGCCCAGATGTCTATTGACAGATGAACGGATAAAGAAATATGTATGCATGCACGTGCATACACTCTCTCTGAAATATTACTCAGCCATCAAAAAGGATGAAGTCTTGTCATCTGCAACAACATGGGTAAAACGAGAGTATGGTATTATGCTAAGTAAAAGAAGTCAGTCGGGGAAAGACACCAAAAGATTTTACTCACATGTGGAATTTAAGAAACAAAACAGATTAACATAGGGGAAGGGAAGAAAAATAAAGTGAGATGAAAACAGGGAGGGAGGCAAACCATAAGAGATTCTTAACTCTAGGAAACAAACTGAGGGTTGCTGGAGGGGAGGGGAGTAGGGGGAATGGGGTAACTGTGTGATATGCATTAAGGAGGATACTTGAAGTAATGAGCATTGGACGTTGTATACAATTGAAGAATCACTAAATTCTACCTCTGAAACAAGAAAGAAAGGAAGGAAGGAAGGAGGAAGGAAGAAAGGAAAGAGAGAGAAAGAAAAGAGAAAAGAAAAGGAAAGAAAAGAAAAAGATATGTGACAATAATCTGCATATTTGGAATTCTCAGTCAACCAGAAAAAATAATGTAAGACTATATGGTAAGGATGAAAGTTAGGAGGAGGTTTCAGAAAAGTATATGCACCAGAACTCAAGGAATTGAAACTTAAATTATATTCAAAGAGACTGAAAGACACTTATAAACCTTACTCACAGCATCTCTTTCAAAATGAATTTACTTTATTTGATAAAATTAAGTTATGTGGCTCCTACCCTAGTAAAGAAAATGCAGTTCACTAGAAGCTGTTAGGCAGAGGAGAAATAATGACAGCAAAAAAGGTATCAACTATAAAGAAAAAAAACCTCAATTACGGAAAATTTTTTTAAATTCTGTGATGGACAAATAATGTGATATATAATAAAGAGATTATAGCACAGTATGACAATCAGTGTCCCTAACAATGACCTTAGGGTATCAAGAAAGTGTTAATTTATATATAGCAATTCTGTTTCAGAAGACAGGAACAATTCCAATATATTTCACAAACAACTACGTCAAAGTTGAAAGCTCTCTATTTAAACAAGTAACTGTCATTCCCTGTGAGTACTTAATGGGATGATGCTTTAACCTGAAATCCTAAGAGAAATAAAATACTTACATATTTAAGAAAGATGTCACCAATGCTTTTGCTCTCATCCCAATTAACAATAAGGTCTTCAAGATCATCCTATAAGAGCACAAAGTGAAACATTTAAGCTTGCACTTGACGACAGTCCCTTAAACATCTTTCAGTATTTTTTTTTTTATCTTTCAGTATTTTTTGAAATATTTGAAAGAAGCACCTTATAAAGTATCTTACTTTGATGTGCAAGACAATTAATATAACACATTCTTTCTCCTCAATAAGGAATTAACTTTTTACTAGAAGGAAAATATCCTTGAAAAATATTAAGAAAATATAGTGTCATGTCAATAAGACTAAGCCTAACTTTCCAAATTGATATGACAGCTCAACATCTTTTTCTATTAACTATAAAGTTGATTGCCGCTATTAATTATAGAAAACTACTTTTGATCTTCCTGCTGAAGCAACTTATTTAACATCAGCCATTTGAAACTATAATCTCTAACAGGTCAGCAAATTTTACTGAAAGGGCCAGATGGTAAATATTTTAGGCATTCCAGGCCATATGGTTTCTGTTACAAGTACTCTGACCTTGTTCTGTGGAAGCAGACATAGACAACCCATAATAAGTACCTGTATGTGGCTATGTTTCAATAAAACTTTCTTTACCAAAACAAGCAAAACACCAAAATCCAAAACTGACTGGATTTGGTCCATCAACCATAGTTTATTAATTCCTTATCTATAAAACTTTTCTATCATCATCCTAAAATATAAAATATTTATAAGAAATTAGAAGACATATAAAACCATTATAAGATAATAAAACACAAATCAGATGATAAAATGAGATGCCAAGAAATGACATATTTCCTAACTGAAATTCTGAAAGTGACTTTAAAGTAGAAATTAATCAATAAGCTCTTATAACCAAAAGTTCTCCAAGTATCAACCACACGCCCCTCAGGACAACCTTTTAGTGGGATTCATGAGATTAAAACTATTTTCATTACAATACTAAAATTCTATTTGACTTTTCCACTCTAATTCTCTCAAATCATACAACAAAGTTTCCTAGAGTCTACATGATGTGGGATACTGCAAGTGACTGAATTCAGAAGTTGATATGAGAAGCCGTCTTCTCTTAAACCAGACAGAGAAAAAAATGTAGAACACCATCACTCTTCTCACCATTTCTGCTTTGGAAATTAGTTATTCTCCATAAAGATTATGTTACTTATGTTACCCACATAAGGAGTTATTATTACTTTAAATGTATTAACTTTTTTTTTTTAAAGATTTTATTTATTTATTTGACAGAGAGAGAGATCACACGTAGGCAGAGAGGCAGGCAGAGAGAGAGGAGGAAGCAGGCTCCCTGCAGAGCAGAGAGCCCGATGCGGGGCTCGATCCCAGGACCCTGAGATCATGACCTGAGCCGAAGGCAGCGGCTTAATCCACTGAGCCACCCAGGCGCCCCAAATGTATTAACTTTTAAATTGGATTGGATATCCACATGCAAAAAGATGAACCCTCACTTTACCCAAAAATTAATTCAAAATGGATTACAGACCTAACTATAGAGCTAAACAATACAACTTCTAGAAGAAAACATAATCTTTAAAACCTTAAGTTAGGCAAAATTTCTTAGATATGAAAGCAAAAGCAAAGTAAATAAAAGAAAAAATGGATAAACTGGACTTCATCAAAATTAAAAACTTTTGTATTTCAAAAGATACCACTAAAAAAATGAAAAGACAAAAAACAGACTGTGACAAAGTATGTACAAAACACATAACTGATAAAGGACTCATATCAAGCATTTATAGAAAACATTTGCAACTCAATAATATGATGAACACCCCAATCAAAAAATGAGCAACAGAACTAAACACACATTTAAGATTTTATTTATTTATTTACTTAACAGACAGAAATCACAAGTAGGCAGAGAGGCAGGCAGAGAAAGAGAGGGGGAAGCAGGCTCCCCGCTGAGCAGAGAGCCCAATGTGGGGCTCGATTCCAGGATCCTGGGATCATGACCCAAGCCAAAGGTAGAGGCTTTAACCCACTGAGCCACCCAGGTGTCCCAACATCATTAATTATTAAGGAAATGCATATCAAAGCCACAATGAGGGGCAGTTGGCTGGCTCAGTCAATGGAGTGTGCAACTCTTGATCTCAGGGTTGTTAAGTTTGAAATCTACGTTGGGTGTAGAGATTACTTAAAAATAAAATCTTAAAAAAGCCAAAAAACCAATAAACAGACCACATCACATCCTAGAATGGCTTTAAAAAAAAAAAAAGATGAAAGTATTGGCAAGACCGTGGGGACATTTGAAGCTCATACATTACTGATGAGAATGTAAAATGATGTAAAAGCTTGGCAGTTTCTGAAAAGTTTTAAATATAAAACTACCAGTATGACCCAACAATTCTCTTCCCAAGTATCTACTGAAAAGAAATGAAAGCATGCCCATACATATATCTACATACAACATTCATAGTGGCATTATTCGTAAAAGCCAAAAACTGGGAAAACCCTAAATTTCTGTCAACTGATGACAGGATAAAGAAATGTGGCAGAGCCATGTAATAGAATATTATCCATCCATGCACAGGAACTACTGACATGCTACATCATACAGGAAATTTAAAAATATGCTACGTGAAAAGAAGTCAGACATACAACACAATATACTGTATATTTGTATCTGTGTGAAATGTCCAGAAAAGGCACATTTATAGAGACAGAAATCAGATTAGATTAGTTGCATCACTTAGTAAAGTCATTAAATCATTGAATAGTATATTTGAAATAGGTGAATTTAAAGACATATACAATATACCTCAATAAAGTTAAAAAATTTGAAGCATCTTAAAAATATTTTTAAATTTTCCATTTTAATTTCAAATACAGTTAATACCAATAAATAAAACCTGCATTAACAAAAGTTCCTCAATAATGGTACTAGCAGATTCAGAAAAGTTTTAAAAAGGGGGAAAAAACTACTTCTGATAGCAGAAGAGTGAACTCAAAGCAATAATACCATAACAGCCCAAAAATCAAGAACTAAGATTTAACCATTTAAAACTGCATTTGGAAGAAACAAAAGAAAGCACCCCTCAGGATTCTTCTAAGTACTTAGTAAGTATTAATTTGATCCTTTTAGATAGAAATTATTATCACCCTCATTTTTCAGAACAGGAAATTGAGACACTTAGAGGTTAAATAACTTGCCCAAGACCACAGAACAAACCCTAGAGCCAGAATTTAAAACTAGTTAGTCAGTGTCAGAATCTACTACATTATATTGACCGAAGCATTAGCCTTATTTACAAACTTCCTCTCTCTCTTTTGTTTCTCTTTTGGTAGAACATACGACTCTTGATCTCAGGGCTGAAGTTTAAGCCCCACATTGGTTGTAGAGATTACTTAAAAATAAAATCTTAAAAAAAAATCCTTAACAGATTGTAGTGCTGAGTAAGCTATTATTAACTACATTTACCTATGTATTTAATATAAAGTACACAGAAAATTCAGAAAACTGTGATACAAAAGAGAAAAAACTTACAGGTCTGGCAATCTAATCTAGTGGTCCTTTTCTAAAGGGTAAAAAACTGGGGTCCCTGGGTGGTTCAGTCAGTTACGCGTCTGCCTTCGGCATCAGTTATGATCTCAGGGTCCTGGGATTGACTGGATGCCCTGCTCAGCATGGGGTCTGCGTGCCCCTCTCCCTCTGTCCCTCCTGCTGCTCATGCTCTCTCTCAAATAAATAAATAAAATCTTAAAAAAATAAAGTGTAAAAAACTGTAAGAAGGGTATATATGCTTTTGTAAGAACATTGCTATCAGAAAGCAATATAATCTCTAGGCACTCCGAAAAATAATCTATTTCTGATGAACCTTGAATTCCTAATGTTTGTTGACTCAGCATTTCTGCCTTCATGAATGGTTACCTCAGAAACTATGTAATAAAGGAATTAAGGCTTAGAGAGATCAAGCAATTTGACTCAAATAGTTGTGAACCAGTTCAAACTCAAGTAGTCTAACTCCAGATTCCGTTATTCTACTTGATCTATACAATAGTTCCTCTCCATTAGAAATGGGAGTCAAGACAGGCAGGTAGGTCCGTAAGAATATTATTCATAGTGCCACCATTTCTTACAATGTTTCTGTCTGAAAATGCTTCATCCAATTTAGTACAGACACTGGGGTACATCTCATTCTTCTTGCCCATAACACATCAGGAATTCTCCATAGGATTCTCCCAGGCTTACCTCCTGGTCTTTAAGAAAGAACTCTATAGTTCTGAGACACAGAGCAGGCTCCAACAACCTGCTAGAAGAGGAGAAACTAAACAGATGGGACTAAAAGAGCTGAGCTTACTTCTTTTCTTCCTTGTTAAGATTTCTTCTGTACTGTTATTATCTACTTTTTTTGTATCTATTTTTTGTTATTATCTACTTATATTTAAGATGGATTTCTCTTTTACCTAGCTCATCACACAATAAACCAAATTAGCAGACTTCCCAATACACACCTGTTCCTGAAACAAGCACCAGGATACTTTGAGACTTACATTAAACTAACAAAGGATAAACATATAAAGAAAAAGTACTCTATCCAATCCCTCCCCTTTCTCTTTTGTTTCATCATAGTTCCACACAAAAGCAGGCATTTGTACATCAAGGATGAATGTTGATAAGTTCTGAAAAGGAAATATTCACACATAGGAAAAGAGAAATGTTGATAACAACCTCAAAAATTCTCATCTTAAACTAAGTATCATCAGTGTACTACTTTAGAGTCAAATTAAGAATGAGGCCAAGTTGGGGGCGCCTGGGTGGCTCAGTGGGTTAAGCCGCTGCCTTCGGCTCAGGTCGTGATCTCGGGATCCTGGGATCGAGTCCCGCATCGGGCTCTCTGCTCAGCGGAGAGCCTGCTTCCCTTCCTCTCTCTCTGCCTGCCTCTCTTGTGATTTCTCTCTGTCAAATAAATAAAATCTTTAAAAAAAAAAAAAAAGAATGAGGCCAAGTTGTTCATGATCTAGATAAGGAAACGCAGACTTCTAGTCTGATCTGGACATTTAAAAACAGCATGACCATTCAGCAAACATTTACTGACAGAAATCTAAGTGCCAGACACAGTGGCTGTAAACACAGTGAGCAAAACTAGTTTTAATCCTTTATAAAATGTCTGAACACGTTTACTCAGCTTCTGAATTTAGATTATTAATATGAATTGCTATTGTTATTTATTGAATGCTCAGTTAAGTATCAAGCACTATGCTTAGTGTCTTCTAAATATATAAAAAATAAAAAAAATTCCACAACCCCCAATTCAGACACTTACTATCCCCATCTTACAGATAAGAACTGAAGCACTTCACTACCTGACTTCATGACCAAACATGCCTTATTCCACAGTCTACATCTGTAACCTCTATGTGATACCATAAAATACATACACACCAGTGCTTCTCAGGAATTATGTATTAACAAGATAATATGAAAAACTGTACCAATTTAGGACACATTTACACAGTTTATTCCTTTACATACTAAAAGAGTAGACCTAGAGCATGATCAAGAAGCAATATCATTAATGGCCAAGACATGAAACAATCTAGCATCCATCAACAGATGAATGAGTAAAGAAAATGTATGTGTACATAAAACTGAATATTACTCAACCATAAAAAAGAAAATCCTGCCATCTGCAACAAGGCTTGAGGGCATTATACTAAGTGAATTAAGTCAGAGAAAGACAAACACTATATGATCTCAATTATATGTGGAATCTAAAAAACCCAAACTAACTAAAGAAATAAATAAAATCAAACTCATAGATACAGAGAACATATTAGTGGTTGCCAGAGCCAGGATGGGGGGCGAGGGGGAGGCAAAATGGGCAAAGTGGTCAGAAAATACAAATTCCCAGTTATAAGGTAAGATAGACCTGGGGATGTAACATACAGCATAACTATGGCTAATAACACTGTGTTACATGTTGGAAGTTACTATGAAAGTGGATCTTAAAAGTTCTCATCACAAAGAAAAAAGAATTTGTAACTATGGGTGGTGATAGATGCTAACTAAATTTATTGTGGTCATCACTTCACAATATATACACATATCAAACCATTATGTCATATACTAAAACTAACACAATGTTATACCAATTATATCTCAAAAAAAAAAAAAGAAAAAAGCAAGATAACATTAGGGTTTAAGAAAAGAAAACAGTCTTTGAAATCAGATAAACAAGTGTTCAAACACTGAATGCAGCATTTATTAGATGACTTGACTTTGGAATATTATTTAATTTCCATGTGTAGCAGCTTTACATCTATAAAACGTAAACAATAATACCAATTTCTTGGTACTACTCAAATAGCTGTGGCAGTCCTTGG
This sequence comes from Meles meles, assembly GCF_922984935.1. NCBI lineage: Eukaryota > Metazoa > Chordata > Mammalia > Carnivora > Mustelidae > Meles > Meles meles. The sequence goes on from NC_060069.1 coordinate 65,702,185, forward strand.
TGGCCAGCTACATTTAAAAGAAGGGAAAAAACTGTTATGTATAAAAAAAAAATACAAGAAAATACAAAACAAAAACCATTTTAAATTTGGGTGATGAGATTATGAATATTGTCTTTTCTTTTCTTTAGATTTTTTATTTGTTTGTCAGAGAGAGAGAGCACAAGCAGGGGGAGGAGCAGGCAGAGGGAGAAGCAGGCTCCCTGCCCAGCAAGGAGCCCAAAGGGGGATTCTATAATTCAGATTGATTTTTTATTGGAATATGGACTAAATATTAATATAGGGTGTCCTGAGGAGAAAAATGGATCAATTTTGCTCAAGCACCTTTCAAGAAAAATAAGAGGAAATAAAGTTTAACTACTTTTAAGAGTTCAGCTAAACCTGCTCCCAAATTACTTAACTATAAGAGACTGATAGCTATAAATCACGAACACTTCATCACAGGAAAAAAATCATTATAAAGAAAGCATTGTCTTATGCGGGTTTTGTATTTATTTGACTAGATATAGAGGAATGCACAAAATGGTCTCTAAGTCTTTTCCAGCTTCACAGTTTTTCAAACAATCCAAAGCAAAACAAAACATACAAACTGAGAGGAACAGTAGAAAAATAAGAAAATAAGCACTAGCAACCACATGTCTCTATAGAAAAGGCTTGAGAAGGTTTAATCCCTTATTTTCAGAATTAAAAAAAGAATCAAAAAACAGGCAAACAACAAATATTAATAAGGCACTGGAGCAAAGGGACATAAATGATTCAAAGGAATAAATAAGAGAATAAGAAGTTTTAGGTATAAACCTCATTTGGCCAATCAACAGTACCTGAGAAATAATATAAACACAATCCAAAAAGAATTACTTACAACCTAACATATAAAATTTACCTTTATCTTCATGTGCACATCAAAGATATCAGGGATACTACCAAAAATAGTCTTAATCTCTTCTGGTGCAAGGATAGGCCCACCACGTTGTCCTTCCTCTTCCAAAGGTACTTGAAATAACTAAAAAGATTAATTAAAAAAAAAAAAAAAAGACTAGTTTAGATAGATTGTGGGAAAAGGAAAAAAAAAATCATATAGATAGTGATAAGAGAGAAGATATTGAGAGGTGCCTGGGTGGCTCAGTTGATTAAATGTCTCCCTTTGGCTCAGGTCATGATCCCAGGGTCCTGGGATGGAGCTCTACATCAGTCTCCCTTCTCAGCAGGGAGTCTGCTTCTCCTTCTGCCCCTCCTCCCTTCTACTCACCACTCCCACCTCTAGCTTGTGCTCTCTCTCACAAATACACAGATAAAATCTTTAGAAAATTTTTTAAAAAGGGAGGAGATGTTAATGGAAAAGAAAGAACCAATTTAAAAAATACTTCTTAAATTTGAGAACTTTTTTCTTATAACATATCCTTTTTTTTTTTTTTTAAGATTTTATTTATTTATTAGTCAGAGAGAGAGAGCGAGCACAGGCAGGCAGAGTGGCAGGCAGGCAGAGGCAGAGGGTGAAGCAGGCTCCCTGCCGAGCAAGGAGCCCAATGTGGGACTCAATCCCAGGTCGCTGGGATCATGTCCTGAGCCGAAGGCAGCCGCTTAACCAACTGAGCCACCCAGGCGTCCCATAACATTTTCTATTTTATCCTATTTATTTATATATCTCTGTGTGTATACACATTCCTTTAATAAAATGTTGTTAGAATCTAATAAAAGTTTATCACAGTTCTACAAATCATTTAAATTGCTAGAAAACAAGAGTAATCGTACTTTCTATTCAAGTTACTAAGGAAGACAATAAGCAGTTTTTTCCAGACATGCACTTAATATAAGTACTAAATGTCTTGACATAGTAGTGTAGAAACCTGGTTTAACAGAAAAAAGACTGGATTTCAAACTAGAAGACCTGTTAATGTCTATATTGGTGCTTGTATCAATCTTAAAAAAAAAAAGGAAAAAACCTATAACTAATAAGTGAGCTTAGCAAGGTCACAGCTCAGCATTCAGATGTGCATGTTCTCAGTCCCTCTCTCTCAACAGACACAGATCACATTCCTATATACTAGTACAAATGAAAACCAAAATTCAAAAAGCAGTTCACTTACAATAAAGAACTAAAATTAGTATAAATATAATAAAATATATACATGATGCTGAAAATTACAGAAAGTTGATGAAAGAAATCAAAGACCTAAATAAATAAGGACACGGACCGAAAGATTCAACACAGCAAGAAATGTCCATTCTTCCCCAATTTGATTTATGGATCTAACCCGATGTCAATCAAAATTCCAGGACCTTTTGTAGATAAAGAAAACTTAATTCTAAAAATTTATATGTAAAGGCAAAGGAACATCTTTGTATAAAGTTTCAGTATTCATGACTGTGATACTGGTGAATGGAAAAATACACAAGATTAATATAGAATAGAAAAACGTCCACAGACCAACACACACAGATGACCAAGTAGTATTTGACAGATTCAATGGTGGAAGGCTCGTCATTCAACAAATGGCACTAAAATACCATTTTCCCTAGGCAAAAAAATAAACTAAAAACGGATCATAGGAGGCACCTGGGTGGCTCAGTGGGATAAAGCCTCTGCCTTCAGCTCAGGTCATGATCCCAGGGTCCTGGGATCGAGCCTTGCATCAGGCTCTCTGCTCAGCAGCGAGCCTGCTTCCCTCTCTCTCTCTCTGCCTGCCTCTCTGTCTACTTGTGATCTCTGTCAAATAAATAAATAAAATCTTAAAAAAAAAAAATTTTTAAAGAAGAAAACATAAGAGAAAATCTTGTAATTTAGGCTTAGGTAAGAACTTTTAGATAAATCAAATGCATGAACTATAAAAGAAAATAATTTAATAATTAGACTTAATCAAAATTTAAAAGTTTTCAACCCAGAATAAAAAGATAAGGGGGTGCCTGGATGGCTCAGTTGTTGAGCATCTGGCTTCGGCTCAGGTCATGATCCCAGGGACCTGGGATGGAGCCCTAAATCAGGTTCCCTGCTCAGCAGGAAGCCTGCTTCTCCCTCTCCCACTCCCCCTGCTTGTATTACCTCTCTCAGTCTCCCTCTCTGTCAAACAAATAAATAAAATCTTAAAAAAAAAAAAAAAAACCTAGAGACTAGGAAAAAATATCTGCAAATCACATATCTGACAAAGGACTAGTATTCAAAATATATAAAGAATTCTCAAAACTCAGGAAGGAAACAACTCAACTAAAAATGGGCAAAATCTTAAGCAGTTATTTTACCAAAAAAAGATATACAGAAGAGATGTTCAACATCATCAATCATTACAGAAATGAAAATTAAGGCCATAATAAGATATCATTACATACTTATCTGTGTGGCTAAAATAAAAAGTACTGATAATATCGAAACTGGTTGGGATATGAGCACCTGGAACTCCCACACATGGATGGTAGAAATGCAAAATCGTAACCCCTCTGGAAAAGGGTATGACAGCTTCTTATAATGTTAAACATTACTTACCATATGATCAAACAATTCTACTTCCAGGTGGTTTACTCAAGAGCAATGAAAATTTATGTTCACATAAAACCTATACATAAATGTTGATAACAGCTCTTTTTATAATCATCCAAACCAGAAACAACCCAAATGTCCTTTAAGGAGTCACCAAGTAAAAATGTGGTACATCCATACAGTGGTATACTATTCAACAATAAAAAGGATCAAACTATTCACACAGACAAGTTAGAAGAACCTCAAAGGCTAAAAAATGCTAGCCCAATAGGTTATACTAACTGTAATCCCATTCACAGGACATTCTCAAAAAATACAAAATTTTTTTTAGAAAGACAAAATTAGAGTGATAAAGAAGAAATCAGTGGTCACCAGGAGTTACAATGAGGAAAGGGTGTGACTTATAAAGGAAAAAGAAATACCAGGAGTTTGGTGGGGATAGAAATGTTCTGTATTTTGACTGTGGTAGAGGCTATACAAATTTTTCCATGTGTTAAAATTCATAGAACTGTACAAAGAAAGTCAATTTCACTGTATGATAATTTAAAAAGTAAAATTTTAAAAAGCCAATTGACTATTCAAACTAAAAATAATAATGTATTGTTGGGATCTTAATATATGTGGAAGTAAAATGAATGCCAATAGCGCAAAGGGAAGGAGGAGTTGAGGTAAAAAAAAAAAAAGCTAAAGATAAAAGGAAAATACATTATAAACAATATATAACTATAAAAATAGTATATAACTATAAACAGTTTATAGTAAGCATAGTGGTATGAGACTATCTACAGTCTAATAATTCTAAGGGCTTTTTTTTTTTTAAGGCATTTTAGTGAATTTAATTGATATGCAAATTAAATTCTGAAACCCCAATGCATTTACCATGGCCTGAAAGGATTTACAGTTCTGGGTAATAAATGCTACCAAAGTACATGAACAGTATATGCCAATGGGATTTTCTGCTACTTGACTACATTTTGGCTGACTATAAAAACTTAACTCATCTAGAATGATTTCCCTTGAGGGAGAAGAGCAAAGCTGGCTTAAAACAAGTAAAGTTCAATACAGCAGAGGGCCTCATAAACCTATGACTACAGCTAAACAAATTAACTGTGAAGAATAACCTCTCCATGAATACCAAGAAGTCTTTCCATTTCTTATCCATGCATTTTATCAACAACACAAGCAACTAAAGGCTATTATACTGAACACTAATGAGTTATATTAAGAATTCAAATAGAGGTCCATTAAAAATTAACCCCAATCAGAAATTCCCTATTATTTTTCTATTCAAAGACAAGCTTGATGGTATCAACTTTATTTTCCTGACAATCTCCTTTATTACCTAAAACAATCTATTCTCTCTGCAGATGCCAAAATAATATCCTAATATTGTCTTTCAGAACCTTGAATTTCAGTTTATTCTTAGTATCTTCTTCAATCGCATCCTATAAGGCTCTATTAATTCTTTTTCTTTGGCAATAACTTCACAGTACATTTTAATGATTTGCAATGAGTTAACATTTATGACTAACCACTGCATACTCTAAGAAACTTGATACATGAAAGGATTACCAAAATAATTACATCCATATTGTTATGCTTCATTGCTATTGCTTTTCACATATTTACAGTAGTAAATAAAGCAATGACTCCTAGAATGCACACTTTCAGAAAAAGTTACCTACCATATCCATGTATAAATATAAATAAATACAGTATCATGACAGGGAACTTGTGAAGTTCTGTATCAAACAAAACTTGGTCCCCTCTAGATCATCTACAGAGGATCCTTCTCTTTTTAGTCACTATAGAAAAAGGTGTTATTTCTGTATGAATAAAAGCTACTATTGTAGTATGGCATTTCCCTAATAGCAATTTTTTGTCATATATTTTCATTTTTATTACCTATGTTCAAATTCTAAGCTTATATATAATTTTCTTATAAGAAATATCATCTCTTGGATTTTTTTAGTTACAAATACTGGAACAGGGATCATTTTGCAACCAAACTTTTACCTGAATAATTGTGGCCAATATATTTACATAATTACTTTCAGTCTGATAAAGTTCTTTTGCAACTTGCCATCTGGCTGACTGCTTCGAAGGAACCGGAGTGGAATTTTTAGAAGACTTAGTACAAGACTTTGGTGTTTCTAAAAGGTAAAAAGGAAGAAAGATTTAATGAAAAACCAGATATAAGTACCAGACATTGTGCAGATTTAAGAACAAAAAAGGGGGATTATATCTACTCCTAGGAATATACCCATTTAGCTTTTCATTAAAGTAAAATTTCCTCATAGGATAATGCCAGAAAAAAATAATGGTCAAAAGTATCCATGACTCCAAATTGACAGACATTATACAAATAACTGGCCTGTACTCTTCAAAGATATCAAAGTCATTAAAAATAAAGAAAGCTGAGGAACTATTCCAGATTAGAAGAGACTAGTGAGAGATAACAACCTATGATCCTGGATTAGACCCTAGACCAGAAAAAAGAATTTTTCTTTTCCTATAAAGGGTATTAGCTAAACAACTGATAAAAATTAAGTCAGTCATACTATTAATATCAAATTCCCAATTTATAATACCTCTACAGTAGCAGTACAAGAAATGTCCCTCTATTTTGGGAAACACACATTTAAGTATTTAGAAGAAAAGGCACATCATATCTGCAATTTAGTTTCAAATAGTACAGATATAAAAAATATGTGTACATATAGAAAAAGAGAGAGAATAAATGAATGCTAAAGCAAACATGGCAGAATATCTCCATTTAGGAATTCTGAGTAGAGTACTAGAATTTCTGTACTATTTTTGCAGCTTTTTGCAATCTGAATTTCAAAATAAAAAGCTCAAATAATAAAATAAAGTGAAGAACAACTATATAAAAATATTTAAGTTTAAGGATAAAAAGGTTATGATGACATAGTAAGAGAAAACTTACATATATAGAAGAAGCCTTCCTCAACAACACACAACAATATCAACTGCAAATTCTGTTAGTTTTTAATATAAAACATCCAGTCCAACACAAAATGGGAGGACACATTAGAATACTTTATATGTGTTTCAAAAGTTAAATTTCATAAAAGCTGGAGATACACTTTCTTACTCTACATATGGTTAAAGTACTTTAACATAATGTACAGAATCTCCTAATGGCAAGTTTTTAAATAGGAAAACAAATATATAACACACAATGACATGACAAAAGCAATATAAAGACCCAGTATATCATTTTTACTCAATGATAATCTTAAATATTAAAACAATGATGCATACTATGGAGTCTGAATGCTTTTTAAAGCTAACAGACCAAAAACTTTCCCACTTGCCATGCGTTATTTCAGACTATTCTCCAGACACAAGAGCTTCTGCCATTACATGTCAAGAAGAAAAATCTGACATACATTGATTCAATTTAATTATTGTGTTCACACAGTGATCTACAAACTGGGGATTCTATACAGAGCACCTAATATATTAGTATAGTTGTCATGTCTATTTTCTTTAGTGATTCATTTCCTTCTCTATCCTCTAACCTACATATTCAAAGCTTCAGTCCTTTCTGATCAGCTCTTACCACCCCATGCCCAGTATGTCCATCACAATTATGGAACCAACAAATTCTCAGACCTAAGTGTCTAATCATAATCCTTCCACCCAAGCACCAAATTCAATTTTTCCAAATATCCGCCAGACATTTGTACCTCAATTTAACCTGAACAGTCTCTAAAACTACACTATCTTCCTCCAAAATATAGACTTCTTATTTTTGTCATTATTTTAATACTCTGCTGTCATCTCTTATTCCCCTCCTGTTACTCCATTCCATCACTATCTCCATAGTGCTTCCTACTTTCTAACCATTAGCAACCTTGGTTCAGGGCTTTATCACCCTGCGGCCAAGCCTCTGTAGATTACTTCATGGTCTAGCCATCTCTGAACCGTCTTCATTTTAATCATTCTTCAGAATAATCTGCTACAAATTACCTACTTAACCAATTACTCTACTGCTCAATGTTTCTAAAGTTCATTATTAATGATAATACGAAGTTCAGACATACCAGTCTGATTTCAAAGTACTCTAATATTAGGCCCCAATTAACCTTTCCAATTCAAGCTATTTCTTCATACCGTAAGCAAACTAACCTATTCATTATCCCTTAAAATGCAAGTTTGCATAGTATTATTTGTATCCTCACTCCCCTCATTGCTCAACTCCCCCTCAGTTTCCTGGGCCTTCTACAAGTTGACCCTCAACTCCTTCCATGAATATTTACTGAGTACCTACTCTATACTAGGCATTGAAAACAAAGCAAAGTAGTAGACAAGGTTCTTGTTCTCTTAAAGCTTACATTCTGGTGAAACAAATAAACAAAAAATATAATTTCTAACAGTGATAACTATTGCTAAAAACAATCAGGTAATGGGTTAGTGAGAAGTGCTGGAACAGGGAGTTAACTTTGCAGAAAACACAAAAAGATTTCTTTAAGGCAAAGAGGGCAAGTATAAAGTTCCTGAGGTTTGAATGTAATGGAAATATCCAAAAATAACAGAGATAGTGTGACTGAAGCTTACAGTATTATTGAAGAGCATGATATTGCTGTATGAGGTTGGACATAGGTGGGAAGGATCACATAGGAACTTGAAAGCTATGGTAATAAAAAGTCATGGGAATGACTTCAAGCATAGGACTGGCATGATCTAATTTATATGTATTTTAGGACCTAAATGCTGCATATAAAATGGCAAAATGTGGACACATGCTGACTCAGAAGAGCATGCGACTCTTAATCTCAGGGTCATGAGTTCAATCCCCACGTTAGAGATTTCTTAAATAAATTTTTTAAAAAGGCAAAATGAATATAGAGAAACCATTTAGGAGACCCACATAATCATCTAAGAGAGATTCATTTTATAGAAAAGTCTGATAAAGGAAGAGTGGCAAAGGAATAGAGTTGAGAGTGGTAGAGAGTATCAAAATCCAGAGTTTTAATTTGATTATGTTAGATTTAAGATATGTATTAGACAAGGACAAGTAAGTATTAAGTAGGCAGTTGGACAGGGAAGAAGACATATTGGAGAGTTAACAGCATATGAATGTTTCTAAAGCCACGGAATTCAATGAGACCACTTAGGGAGAATACTATAGAGAAGAAATGACTCAGGAACAACATTCAACAGTTAGAACTGGAGAAGTTAGGCAAAGGAGAATGAGAAATGAGGTACAAAAGTTAAGAGAAAAGAACTATATCCAGGAAGAAATAGCTATTCATGTGTTAAATGTTGCTGACGGCATAAAAACTGTCAGTCTAGGGGCACCTGCGTGGCTCAGCTGGTTAAGTGTCTGACTTCGGCTCAGATCATGATCTTAGGGTCCTGGGATTGAGCCCCACGTCAGCCTCTAGGCTCAGCAGGGCTTATGCTTGTCCTTCTGCCCCTCCCCTGGCTCATGCTTTTTCTCAAATAAATAAATAAAATTTAAAAAAAACAAAAAAACTGTCAGTCTCCTCACCAAGAGCAATTTCACGTAGTAAGGGCTTAAGTTCAGTTGGAATGGGTTGAAAAAGACAATGAAAAGCAAGGAAATGACACAACAGATCAAGGCAAATCTTTGAAGAGTACTCATATAAAAGGCAAAAGAGAAATGGAATAATAAGTAGAGAGAGTCATGGGGGCAAGAGGTTTTGATTATTTCTTGAATCTAAAAAACAACATATTTGTGTAAAGATTAAAAAATAAAAATACAGGGGAAAATTGATGATCATGAGGAAAGTGTTAATTGTAGGGCCTTCCTATATCATTTGAGAACAAACTGAGCTCACCCTCCACAGATTTCACCGTACCTATTTTCTCCATAATACATGTGACACCTTCTGTGATCTTGTTTTGCTAATATTAAGAATTTGCTCCTTGAACAGCTCTATCATTTTCTAGAGTGATATACAAATAAAATATAGAAAACACTTGGCATATAATAAGCAATCATTAAATGGAAGCGTTTTTCTGTGTCTTTTCTCCTCAGCTAGAACAAAGGTAATAAAAGGCAGAACCTTTCATATTCCCTGTGGTAGTGATTTATCTATATTCTAATAATTATTCCATTCCACTAAATTTCAATGATCAATTTTTTTAAATGTGAATTACCTCCATAGTTAATGCTAGACTCTGGTGTGTTGGAGATATCTAGGAGTGACCCTATAGAAAGGGAATGTTCAGCTGACGGGCGCTTACGGGGAGGAAAAGGTGACATGTCTGTCTCTCTTGAAAGCTGAGCAAGGGTCTCTTTTAAACGACGTCTTTTGCGATTGCTGTTTGGGGTGTTTAGGGAAAGCAGTGACACTGATTTCTTGAGCTCAGGAGTATTAGCCTGCAATCAAAAGGACAAAAGCTCAATTTTACTTCCTTGGTTCTATACTGAGACAGGAACAGAAGAAAAATATATTTACAAGTCTAACAAAATCTGGATTCTACACAATAATTTTACCACTCCATACTCTGCCAGGTAATTTAGAAGAGTCATAAAACACAACAGTCCAGGGACCACTGTAATTGCCCAACCCCAAGCACCTCATTCTGTTTCTTCACAGCTCTACCACCATTCCATATTCGTCTGTAAGCTTGTTTTCTGTCTAGTCCCGCATTAGGCCATAAACTCCAGAGGGCAGGGACCATTCATAGTTTGTTCACTGCATCCTTAGCATTGAGCACAGTGCCTGGACATACTGCTCTCCAATATTTGCCAAATAACATTTGACTTTAAAATTTCTCTCCTGAAATTTTAAGCAGTTTTTAAACTTTATGGATAAGAGCCTTATGCTGAGAACAAGAGTCAGAAGACAAGACAATATAATACCTATCTAGATTTTATAGTAATACAATAAATCTGCACCTCACCTTCATTATTCCATTCAAATTAAATCTCCAACTAAAGAAAATCTTTAAGTCTGCTTCTATGCCTTTATGCCACATTTTGGTGAATGATACCACTCTTCACCAATCTAGCATGAAGGCTCCATTTTCCTTGTCCACAATTTACTACTAGAGTCAGTTTTCTAATGACATCTCTTCCCTTAATACTCTTCAATGGTGGGGCGCCTGGCTGGCTCAGTGGGTTAAAGCCTCTGCCTTCAGCTCAGGTCGTGATCTCAGGGTCCTGGGATTGAGCCCCGCATCAGGCTCTCTGCTCCGCGGGGAGCCTGCTTCCTCCTCTCTCTCTGCCTGTCTCTCTGCCTAGTTGTGATTTCTCTCTGTCAAGTAAATAAAATATTAAAAAAAAAAAATTCTTCAATGGTCCCCAATACTTAACAAATTCTTTACCATTATAAAAAACTCCTTAGTTCTACCTAAATCATAAGCTTTATTTGTTGGCCTTCTTTCCCATACTCTTTTTCTGGAGCCATACTAAACTACCTGCTATTTCAATATACTTTCAAGCTTCACACCATCTCCACCTGCTATCAAAGTTGAATGTCCTTACAAGATTAGCCTAGAAAGTTGGCTCAACATTTATTTGCTCTTTTCAGTCCTGCCCGAGTCTCTAAGTGAAGCTAGTTAAAGTAATTACTCAACTATAGTACATATTCTGCACTATAATTGTATTATCTATTTTTCCCTTAAGGTTCTCAGTTTCTAAAGATAGGATTTTATTGTTCATAATGGCATCACTAAGAAGTACCACAAAATGACATATATTAGATTAAAGTAATTCTATTGCATTAGTTTTACTTAAATCTATACAAACTGTTACTCAATATCTAATTGTTCAATTATTCTCAAACTCTTAAACATGACATAAAAGATGACTGATATGCCAATTCTACCATGCTCTTTCGGACAGAAATGTTATCTTTACACAATCAAATTCACAGAACAAATGACTAATGGACCAAAAAAGCATACCTTTTCATATAAATACATAGTTTCTCCAGCTCGGGCATCCATTTGAATGCTCCCCCAGAACCACTAGGTAGGAGAAAAAAAAATTTAATTAAGAATTTATCTTATCAGAGAAGCGGTTAGTAGTATTTTTAAAAAACCAATCTTGGAGTTTCTAGCTGACTCATTTGGTAGAACACGCAACTCTCAATTTCGGGGTCATGAGTTCAAGTCCCGCCTTGGGTGTGGCGCTTACTTTAGATAAAAAATAAAATAAAAATAAAACTCTATATATTTAAAAAAAAAAAAAAGCCAGGGGGACCTGAGTGGCTCAGTGGGTTAAGCCTCTGCCTTCGGCTCAGGTCACAATCTCAGGGTCCTGGGATCGAGTCCTGAATCGGGCTCTCTGCTCAGCGGGGAGCCTGCTTCCCACCCCACCCCCACCGTCTGCTTGTGACCTCTCTCTGTCAAATAAATAAATAAAAATCTTAAAAAAAAAGAGCCAATTGTATTATAAAATTACTTGCCTCCTGCTTGACAACATAAAGTTTTTTCGAAGGTTCAAATGGAAGTTCTTTTACTACATTCTCTTCAACTACAAGGTGAGTGCACCTTTCATCTCCAACGGGTAAACAGTTACCTCCTAAAGAGAAATACATGCAAGCATAAATAAACCGAACTATTTATCTCCAAACATGAATTTTTAAAGAGGCATATTCACCAGGAGATGATTAAGCAAGAGTAGGGAAAAAATATAACTTTTAAATTATAGTACATTCTTAAAAAAAAAAATAAAAAATAAAAAAATTATAGTAAATTCTACCTTGCATTTTAGTCATTTCTTCCATATTAGTTTTTTCTTCATCTGAAAATCCTAAGAAACTTAAAATGCAATCTTGAAAAGGAGGAACTTTAAATTCATTTCTAAAGTCATCAACTGAAGCACAGAAATCCCTAAAAAGAAAATACACTCTTCTAAAACCAGCTTAACTTAAATTCAGTTAAGTATATCAATTTATAAATCTATAATAATTCTCAAGGTTTTCAGCATATCTACTTGTTGAAAATATTTTACATGTAGTCCTGAAATGTTCACAAAAACATCAGTTAAAAAAAAAAAATTGGTGCATCCTCGGTCATCCCCGAAGTAACTTCTAACAAAATTTGATCACAAGTAGTCTTTACAAGATTCAAATCCTTGGGGCGCCTGGGTGGCTCAGGGGTTAAGCCTCTGCCTTCAGCTCAGGTTGATCTCAGGGACCTGGGATCAGGCTCTCTGCTCAGCACAGGGAGCCTGCTTCCCCCCTTTCTCTCTGTCTGCCTCTCTGCCTACTTGTGATCCCTCTCTGTCAAATAAACAAAATCTTAAAAAAAAAAAAAAGATTCAAATCCTTACTCTGTATATGAAGTTTTCTCTGTATTCCAGGGGTTTTATAGTTTCATGAAATGTTAAGTAATGATGTAGTAGAATAGCAAGGAATTTTGACGTTGGAAAGCTTAACAGGTTATAAATTGTAATCACCACTTAGAATGTAACCAGAAAAACACAGTGAAAAAAAATGTAACAATCTAAATATCCAGATGCATTAAGTTTTTACCTAATAGTTTTAAAATGCTAATGATAATCAAAATTATTTCACAAGGAAGAGTCTGAAGATATCACAGATGTCTTCCAACTTTCAATTTTTTATAATATTTTTATAACTTTTCTCCTCCTAGACTTTATTCCTTAGGCTACCTAAATACTAAATTCATTTTGTCTATACTATCTATGAATTTAAGGGTTTGGGCACTTGGGTTTATCTTTATAACATACTTAATTCAAATACTGAACTACTGAATTTCTAAACACTTACCGTTCATTCCGCCTTTCCCAAGCTTTATAAATCCATTCTGACTTCATAATTGGAGTGCCCAGACTCACAGCAATCTAAAAATATAAACATTAGTTACAATAAATTTTCACCTTAAATAACTGCATTCATGGAATTTCTAAGCAATTTTATACATAGTTTTTTGCAGCTTTAGATCATTATTCATCTGCTTTATGACAAAATATAAAGAAAAATTAACACAAAAACTGTCTTTCAATCATACAAGTTAGGATTCCTTATTTTAAATAATTTCCTTATTTTAAGTAAATATAACTCTAAAGCTAAGTTCATCTTTATTTTACTATGTTTCTATTTCTCTATGTTTACTTCCTTGGAAGTACTGACCCCAAGACAGGACTACAGAAGAAAATACCTGATTCAGTCACGAAAAACTAAGATATGAATTGGAAAGTATACCTTTCAGGAATTCAACATTACCCAAAAATTACCCTTTGTTACATAAATACACTGATGGAGAGTGGGAACAAGGTGATAAATTCTTCCTAAGATATTCAAGTGCAATCTTAAACTAAGATTTTAATTCTAATAAAAGTAGTTTCTCCTGCTCTTTTATAGTTTGCACTAAATCTTACAATCATCTTATAAAAACATAGCTTTGTTCTTATTAAGACCATTTAGACAAGAGTGAAATATCTGCTCAACACTTCCCAACCCCCTTATTCACCAATGCTTATAGTAAACTTTGCTAATATTAATCAACTGTCTGAAATGTTACCCATCTACCAAACTTCCATAATCCTACTCATTCACAAATCCTACTTATTTCAAGACCTAACTCAGGTACCATTGCTTCCTTAAAAACCTAAAAAGGGCCACGCTCCTTTGATTTAAAATTTTTACTAAATGTACATATAGCAAAAATTGAATTTCTGATCCTATGGGAAAAATAGATGGGATGAAAATGCTGTTATTAAATCCATCCCCCTCCAAAATGCTATACTGAAATGCACCCAAGTTTACATACCCTGAATTTTTCTCCTTGTGTACAGTTTGCCACCAAATGTGTAACTTTTGAATTAAAGTCTTTTCGAATAACTCCACCCATGTGATGAACCAATGTCACCAATCTGACCTCAAAAGAAAAGTTAGGCAACATTAACTTTATGATTAATTTGAACAAAATTTTAAATTATGTTTAGAAGTCATTTAGGATCTACTGAATAATTTTTATTTATAAAGTACATACAAGAATTTTTATAAAGTTATGACTTTTATGTCAAAAAATTAAAAAATCATTGCCTAATTGGCACAGGCAAAAATTATACATAGAGATAAGCTAGTAAAGATAATTACCCAAAACTTAATTAAACAACTGGCTTTCATACAACTTAAACAGAAGAGTATTTTTTTTAACACCAGGTTATATAACACCAAGACTCTTCCCACAGTTATAGTAAACCCCATTAGCTCCAACACAGAAAATTTTATGAATCAGAAAAGTTCCTATGAATTCTCTAGAGCAATGAATATACTTTAAGGCTGGATTTGTATAACAAAAAATTGCAATGTATTAACAAAAACTTCAAATAATGTGGCTAATGATATTTAACAAAAAGACAATTTAAATGGATCCAATAATAATGAAGTTTTTCTCTTAATTCATATGCCTGTCAGCCTAAACAAAATGTTTTTTTTTACAAGGCTCCTCAGAATGTTTCTACATAAAATTTCAAACACTATATTCATAAATTCTCCTTCAATATGTTTAAAATAAAACCATGATATAATTAACCAGAAAGTATCAATTTAAATTGATTTGGCTAGAAAAAATATTCCTCAAATAGAATGTTTTAAAATACTTACTAGTTCCTCTTTTTTCCTAAATCCAGTAAAGCATAGTACTAGATTCATCATGCTTGTACAATAGAGTGGGCGACATGAAAAAGGCAAAGGCTGAAGGACACAACAATTTTAAATCTGTGAGTTTATAGTACAGAAGAGAACACATCTTTTCAAGCTAAAGCATATTTCCCCCTCTTGCCAATCAACTTTGTCAATCCAAAGATTTCTTGCATTTTTTAATATGCAACCAAAAAAATAGCAAAAAGCAGATTACAAGTTTTATAATACAAAAATCCCCCATAACTCCCAATTCATATTTGACACACATAATCTAAAACACTTAACTACTGGCAAATGAAACATATTTATATGCAATCTTTCAGTTCTAAAATATACTTCGACACATTCAAAGTTTTATCTACTAGGAAAAATTTAAGACTCCATAAACTATTGTAAATGATTCTAATTAAAATTAAAACAGGTCAAAATATTTTATAACGAACACCACATAAATTACACATATACGTGAACCAAATATGATTCCAATTTTTGAGCTAAGAACATGCAAATAGTAAATAACTTTACCAATGGGGAGATATATATATATATATAATGGAAAATGAATGGTTAAAAAATAGGTATAGTTACATAATTTCCACCATTATCCAAGTATTTCACAATTTTGATCTCGAAAGATTTACTTGGTTTTTGAAAGCAACACCTCTGAATCAAAACAGAATTAAAAATTATCATGCACTTTACTAAGTATCTATCTATAACAAAAGAAGCACAAAATTGATCTAAACAATTTTAAGTTAATAAGGCAAGCTTAAGAACAGCAAAATGTAGCAACAAAACCAAAGCATACAGACTAACTCTACTACAACTCTAACACTGAAATGTTATTAAAAACAAAAAACTGGGGCACCTGGCTGGCTTAATTGGAAGAGCATGAGACTCCTTACCTATGGGTTGAGAGTTCAAGCCCCATATTGGGTGTAGAGATTGCTTAAAATAAATAAACTTAAATTTACAGTCCAATATAAAAAAAAGCTAAAATAATTTCTTTAATTTTAAACCATGCAGTAACAAATAAAAATGGAAGTGTGTATTTATTCTGTGGAAGAAAGTAAGTTTATATATGTATATACATTTCTGGAACCCAAGTTTAATAAATTATTTCTTCCCAAGATATTTTAGGTATTAAGATATTTATGTATGTATACATACACACAAATATGTTAATTTCATTATTTAACTTCCAAAAGTCTTAGATTTTCACTCCAAAAAGTTACAATAGAAAGATTTTTAAAACTATATTAGAGTAGCCAATACTACCCCTGTCCTAAATCTTACATATTCCCAACAATTAACAGGACTTTTCTGCTTATGAATTTTCACAAAATTCATGAATAAAAATTTAACCTTGAAAGTCATAATAAATGTGTATTTTCTTACCTCTCCTTTTTGGGCACAGTTTAAGATAACTGGTGGTCCAATAATTCTACAATCAGTCTTGTGTAACTCATCAAAAACAGAATCCTGGAAGTCCATGACTATAAATACATTTTCAAATTCTGGAGAATCCAAACTTTCAAGTTCTTCCAGTGATTCCATCTTTACAAAGGGTACTTTAATTTCCTTGATTTTTTTCAGGTGGTTATTAGAAATAAAAATTATTTGTAGATTACAAAATTAATTCATTTAACTCTAAATAACATCTAAAAATCAATTAACTATCGATACTTTTATTTTTATATTTGTGGTAAACTTTTAAATTTAAATAGTACTTTTATTGTGTAATAAGCATTATACTTAATAGTGAGCAGCCTTATTTCTCTACTTATTTGTATTTTTATATAAACATATCTCCATCTATATTGATATTAAATTTTGAATATTAGTATTATAAAAGCATGCCTTTTGACATGGCTTACTCATTATAAATCATCTAATACACATATAAAACTAAAATGATGATTTCTTTTAAGTATACAAATTTTGATAGTAAGATGCATTAGAAAGATGTCCACTATTACTTTTTATTCTCACTAAGAAAATGATGCAACATTTAACAGTTCTTCCTGCACAACCAACTTCAGAATGATTTATAGAAATAAAAATAGAAAAAATACTATCACACTTAATATCTACAAGTAGGGTGAAGATTAACTTAATCATTTCAGTATATATGAAGGAAATAAAAGAAAGATAGGAAACATATAGGTAGTTGTCATGTGGCAAATGTAGACTATAAAAAGGCTAATTTACGGTTTAACATTTTATAATATACATCTATTAAAAAAATGAAGATATTTAAGCACTTACATGACTCCTTTGCAAAAAGAATGGCATCATTTAAAAGAAAATTCTGAATAGGTAAATTGTTTGGACTTTATTTGCTAGGCTGATGTAATGAGCTGAATTGTGTATCCTCGAAATTCACATTGAAGTCCTAACCCCCGTACCTCAAAATGAGACTGTATTTGAATACAGGGACTTTTAAGAGGTAATTTAGGTTAAATGAGGTCACTAGGTGGGCCCTAATCCGATCTAACAGGTATATTTACTGGAAGAGGAAATTTAGACACAGAGTTATCAGGGATGTGCATGCCAGAAGGGCCAAGTGAAGACATAACAAAAAAGTGGTGGCCATCTGCAAGCCAAGGAGAGAGACCCAAAGAAAAAACAAACTTGCCAACACCTTGATTTGAGACTTCAAGTCTCCAGAACTTTGAGAAAATACATTTCTGTTTTTTAAGCCACCCAGTCTTGGTATTTTGTTATGGCAGTCCTCACAAACTAACAGAGCTGGTATATAGGTCCCATCACCATTAAACGGAATTTAAGAACACAATCAAGAGTAGTGCAGCATGCCACATGCAATGAAATGCTTGACCTACCATATTAACAACACTTTTTATTAATTTTTCATCCGACTTTCCAGGACAACTTTCTCTTATCTTTATAACAGGGACTTCCATTATTTTAATAGTCTGTGGAAAAGAGACTTATGTATAAGATTAAGAAAGCTATAAAATTATTTAAGCACTGATGGAAGAAAAATAGCCTTTCCTTAAAAAAAAAAAAGTCTAAAATTCCATACCTTTAAAGCTTTTATAAGTTCTTCTTGTTTTCCAGCTCCCTGAACCAATATCATTCTTGTTTCAATTTGAGGCATTTCTTCTATTAAAATTAAAAATATTTAAATATATTTATCAGGTACTAATATCAAAACCAGCAGTTCCTAAAGAGTTGATCCCATTTACAATTGCACCCAAAACCATAAGATACCTAGGAATAAATCTAACCAAAGAGACAAAGAATCTGTACTCAGAAAACTATAGAATACTCATGAGAGAAACTGAGGAAGACACAAAGAAATGGAAAAATGTTCCATGCTCATGGATTAGAAGAACAAATACTGTGAAAATGTCTATGCTACCTAGAGCAATTTACACATTTAATGCAATCCCTATCAAAATTCCATGAATTTTTTTTCAAAGAAATGGAAAAAATAATCCTAAAATTTTTATGGAACCAGAAAAGACCCCAAATAGCCAGAGGAATGTTGACAAAGAAAACTATAGCTTGCAGCATCACAATTCCAGACTTCAAGGTCTATTACACAGCTGTAATCATCAAGACACTATGGTACTGGCACAAAAACAGACACATAGATCACTGGAACAGAATAGAGAGCCCAGAAATGGACCCTCAACTCTATGGTCAACTAATCTTCAACAAAGCAGGAAAGAACGTCCAATGGAAAAAAGACAGCCTCTTCAACAAATGGTGTTGGGAAAACTGGACAGCCACATGCAGAAAAATGAAATTGGACCATTTCCTTACACCACACGCAACAATAGACTCAAAATGGATGAAAGACCTCAATGTGAGAAAGGAATCCATCAAAATCCTTGAGGAGAACACAGGCAGCAATCTCTTCGATCTCAGCTGCAGCAACTTCTTCCTAGAAACATCGCCAAAGGCAAGGGAAGCAAGGGCAAAAATGAACTACTGGGACTTCATCAAGATCAAAAGCTTTTGCACAGCAAAGAAAACTATCAACAAAACCAAAAGACAACTGACAGAATGGGAGAAGATATTCGAAAATGACATATCAGATAAAGGGCTAGTATCCAAAATCTATAAAGAACTTATCAAACTCAACACCCAAAGAACAAATACTCTAATCAAGAAATGGACGGAAGACATGAACAGACATTTCTGCAAATAAGACATCCAAATGGCCAACAGACATATGACAAAGCGCTCCACGTCACTCAGTGTCAGGGAAATACATATCAAAAACACATTGACATACCACCTCATACCAGTCAGAATGGCTAAAATTAACAAGTCAGGAAACAACAGATGTTGGCGAGGATGTGGAGAAAGGGGAACCCTCCTACGCTGTTGGTGGGAATGCAAGCTGGTGCAGCCACTCTGGAAAACAGTATGGAGGTTCCTCAAAAAGTTGAAAATAGAGCTACCCTATGACCCAGCAACTGCACTATTGGGTATTTCCCCTAAAGATATAAATGCAATGATCCAAAGGGGCACCTACACTGCAATGTTTATAGCAGTAATGTCCACAATAGCCAAATGAAGGAAAGGGCCCAGATGTCCATTAATAGATATACAATGGAACAGTGAAATGCTATGCAGCCAAAAAAAGAGAAATCTTGCCTTTTGCAACGACGAGGATGGAGCTAGAGAGTATTATCCTAAGCGAAATAAGTCAATCAGAGAAAGACAATTATCATACGATCTCACTGATATGAGGAATTGAGAAACAAGACAGAGGATCATAGGAGAAGGGAGGGAAAAATGAAACAATATGAAACCAGAGAGGGAGACAAACCATAAGAGACTCTTACTCTCAGTAAACAAACTGAGGGTTGCTGGAGGGGAAGGGGGTGGAAGGGATGGGGTGGCTGGGTGATGGACATTGTGGAGGGTATGTGCTATGGTGAGTTCTGTGAATTAATGAATCACAGACCTGTACCCCTGAAATAAATAATATGTTATGTGTTAACTAAAAAAAAAAGCAGTTCCTAATCCCTCTTTTGGCTATATCTGGCATGTTTTTCCATCTTTGAGGAGATCATAACATTCTCTAAAACTAAAACAACTAATTCTCAGTTTATTTTTAAAATTTGGCCATCTATCACTTTAAAGAAAAAACAAATTGCCATGGAGTATACAGACATTAGCACTCCTCGTAACTAAAAAAAGCATTCACTATTTTACAAAGCCATTCTCTTCAACAGCACATGCAACTTTAGGACAGACCCATTTATAAAGTGGTTAAGGGAAGAAGTAGCTTTTCACCTAACCAGTCATAACTGGATAAATTCTAACAATGTTGCAGCTGGGCTGCCCTCATATATAGAAAAGTAATATTCAAAAATAAGGTGCTTTCTCCTTCAAAGCTGGGAAGCATTAATCCAAACAATAATCAAAAATCTATACAGTATAAGTGGCTAAAATCAACACCACAAGAAATAAAAGATGTTGGTGAGGAGGTGGAGAAAGAAACCCTCTCGTGCAGTTAGTGGGGATGCAAACTGATAAAGCCGCTGTGGAAAACAGTATGGAGGTTCTTCATAAAGTTAAAGATAGAGCTACCTTATGAACCATCAACTGCACTACTGGGTATTTATCCAAAGAATACAAGAATACTAATTCAAAGAGATATACACACCCGTATGTTTATAGCAGCTTTATCTACAATAGCCAAATTATGAAAGCCAAGTATATCCATCATCAATTGGTAAACAGATAAAGATGTGGCATATAAATATAATTAACTATTACTCAGCCATAAAAAGAATGAAATGTTGCCATTTGCAACAACATGGATGATGTTAGACGGTATAATGCCAAGAGAACTAAGTCAGTCAGAGAAAGACAAATACCATATAATTTCACTCGTGTGAAATTTAATAAACAAGCATAGTGGAAAAAAAAGAGAGAGAGACAAAGAAAAAACAAACTCTTAATTATAGAAAACAAACTGATGGGGGGGCAGTTTAAATATGTGATGAGCACAGGGTGATGTATGGAAGTACTGAATTACTATATTATACACCTGAAACTAATATAACACTGTATATTAACTAACTGATTTGAAGTAAAAACTCTAAAAAATCTGCAAAGTATAAAGAGATTGTCAACAAATATTTACTGAATAACTAGACTGTAGCTTAACAGTATTATAGTTAAATTCTAAATTTCTAGTCAGAAAGTTTAGGACTAAAACAGTGATTTGCTGTTCTAAAGCCGATTAATAGGTTTACCTTCAACATATGAAGCAGATCCAATAAATACATTTTCCTTAGAAATTTCAGTAACTTTAGAATCAAAAATAGAGGAGTCTGCCAAGCTTGTCCTCCCAGTAGTAGATGTTAAGACACTATTGTCAGCCATTATTAGTACTCTTCTCTGTTGGCTGAAAAAAATAAAGATTGAATAAAAATACATGAGCATTGGACAAAAACATGTGTTAGAGGCTCTACTTTTATATCTAGAATTTATAAAAAGTAGCATTACTCATTTTTCTTAACACTGAACCAAAGAAATGTCATTCAACTTCTGAGCCTCAGTTTCCCCTTCTGTAAAATAAAGATACTACTACTTGACTGATAGGAATATAGTAAAATTAACAACGTATGAAAAGTACTCAGAACATTACCTGACATAATGAAAATTCAGAAGGTGATTATAAATATTCTATCTCCTTCCTTCTCCACCCCTTTGCCTTAACCAATCCATTCTTCATCCTATCTTCATTTACAATACTACCATCATCGCTCAAATAATCCCTGTCAAAAACTAGATCTATCCTTACTCTTCCTTCTACTTTTTTTGCCCTCCCCCAAAATCCTACCAATCCTATCTCAAGTATTCTGGAACCTCACTGGGTTATCTGATTGTTAATTTATTGCCAAAACAGCTTCAAATTTTAGAAAAAGGAGCTGAGACCTGGCCCCACTTCTCTATGCTCAACGTTACAATAGCCACTTGGTCAAATACAAAAGCTCCAAACAACTTTAACATCCTAAAAACAAATGTGACCATATCACTTTCCTGCTTAAACTTCCATGAACACTCTTCCCTATATTGTCAATTCCAAATTCATCATCAGGTGTAGGTGTACAGTTTCATCCTAGCCCACCTCTTCAACCTCATCTCCTGTTTAATTCCCACAGTCCACGTATATCCTATGCTCCAGCCACAATGTATTTTCAGCATCAAACACAGATCACGATTTACTCCACACACCTAGTTACACTGACTAGTACTCAATTCTCCACCTAGCACAACTTTCAACTCCCAACCCACT
The DNA here is from genome assembly GCF_922984935.1 of Meles meles. NCBI lineage: Eukaryota > Metazoa > Chordata > Mammalia > Carnivora > Mustelidae > Meles > Meles meles. The sequence goes on from NC_060069.1 coordinate 65,724,566, forward strand.
GCTTTTGACTCATTCTCTGCAGATGTCTCTGTATATCTCATGAGAGATTGCTCTCTCATCTGTATTTTCTTATTAATTTACTATCATCTCTCCTTTAAAAGATTTAACAAGAAAATTACACATGGGTTAATGCCAATATGACTCTGAACATTTAAGGAAACCTTTTTTTTTTTTTTTTTAAGACTTCAGGACTTAAGAGTTGAAAAACTAAGCAAATAGGAAATAAAGAAAAAGTTAAATGAATTTTTATCAATTCAATCGAGGGTATGATGTAAGCTTATCATCCTCAAGATAATTTCCAGAATATTGGGCAAATAGAAAGAGGAGGGCCTATCTTTATGTGGTACATGTCTGACCTACTTTAGCCTCCTACTTTTTTTACATTAATAAAATAAATATCTTCCACCAGCTTTTTATCAAAGTAATGGTTTAAGTAAACTATATGCTATGGAGAAATAGCATTTAGTTAAGGTGTCATTAACATCATATCCAGATGTTGATGCTAAGTAGCATGAATATATGCACACTAACAATATCCAAATACCTAAGCATAACTGTTAGGCTCACACTTCAGAGCCAGGAAACCCAGCTTCCTGTCTCAACTCTGCACTCGGTTTCCACATCCAAGAAAATAGCACAACTCAAATCCAGTTGTGATGAAAACGGAATAGACAGCATCTTAGAAGAGTGGCAATTATTAACTTTCATAATATTCACAATGGGAACATTTTTTATTGTCTTACCATACATCCATAGCAATCATTATTCTAAGGCTCTCCAAAAGAATGCCCCATTAGTTGTTAGTAACAGTCTCTACTTAGAATCAATGACAAATTCTATCCAGCCCTTATTTTTTTTTTAAGTCTCTTGCACTTAATCGTTCTCAGTAAGAAAGATTCTACAAAGGCTATCACTCAGAGTTCCCTTAAAAGAACCTTAAAAAAAGCCAAGAGAAAAACCAACATACTTTAAAGAATGAAGGAGGGAGGTTTTAATAATCAAAAACACCTTATGAGTTTACATTTTCTCTTATGCCTGTTTAAAAGCCATCAAAATAGGTAATTAAAAATTAATAACTGTGTCTGTCTATGATCAGTTTATTGCTGAAATAGCTTCAAATTTTAGGGAAAAAGAGTTGCATGGAAAGTTGATGACAACATCCAGCACTCTGTTTAAAAACGGAAATGCACTCATTACTTTTTCACATTCATGTATTCTGTAAACTTGTATATGAGGATTAGTGTTCATAAACCTAAACAGCTTATTTCTCATCCAAGAACATAATCAAGCAGCTTTTGACTAAATAACTACAACACATGCCTCTTTTCATTCCAAAGAGAAATCTGTCACTTAAACAAATATCCACTTTAGGTTTCTTTTTACTTATTTTTTTAGGTAATCATCTTTCAGAAGAGCTAAACGAAATACTGGATTTGATGGTGGGGTTACTGACAACAATAACATTAGTGTTAACATTAAAAACATTATTGTTCATATTTAACGCTTAATATGTGACATTGCTCTAAGTCTTTTACTTGTATTAATCTTTGAAACCATTCTAAGAGGCAGGTACTATTACTGTCTCCATCTCATAAAGAAGCCTAGAAAAGAGAGGTCAGGTAACCATCCAAGTCAGTAAAACAGGGATTCAAACCCGGGCTGATTCCAGAGGCTCCAGTTTTAACCACAAAGCCAAATAAATCTGTACCCCGGAGGAAGGCGCAAGCGGGCCGGGGGGGGGGGGGGGGGGGGCGGTGTTAGGCGGAGGCCAGAATGGGCTGGCGTTTTTAAAAACTAAAAAAGTCTACTTCCTACACAGAAGACACCAAGAAGAATCCTAGAGCGAAACCACTAAGCACTCTAAGATAAGCCCCCAAAGGCAGCAACTGTGGGCAGCCAGAACCGCAGGGACCAGGAGGCTTGTCGAGACCACTCTTCCCAACTCCCTCCCTTCACCCAGACCTTCTTCCGCAAGAAATATCTCACCAGGTGAGGGATGAAGATGCCCAACGACCAGAAGGACTTCGGGATCCCACTGCGCGTCACTGCCTAGCTGTTGGGAGTGCGGTGGAGGAGTTTCCAGAGCCAGGAAGCCTGAGCAGGGGTGCTTCGGAATTCGCGGTCATCGGGGTGGGGCAGTCCGACAAGAAAAGGAGCCCAATGCTCCGGGGACGTTGGCGCACTCCCACCTCCCCTACCCACATCCACAAAGTCCTCACCACTCTCAAAAAACGCCTCGGAAGTCCACCTGTTCAAGCACTGATTTCCCTTACTCGTACCGCCATTACTCGCGGGTGTCAGCCACAACCAATTCAAAAAATGAGCCTCTTTCTCTAAAAGCCATGCCGATTGGCGCGTGATGTCAACCTCCTTCCCATAGGCTGCGGTCTCCACAGGGGCGGTGATTGGCCACTGCTCTCCGCACCCTCCCCCCAGGCGCAGATGGATTGGCTCTGCGTGTGTTTCAAATAAACCTAACGGCTTTGCCCGTCGGAACGTCAGGAGTTTGTAGAGAAGTACCCGGATGTGACCTGGAGGCAGTGGCGATAGTTCCTGTTCTTCCTTGGGGGAGGCAGGTGTGTGTGTGGCTACCGCTAGTTTACTCAATAAACTTCCCATTTCCTGAGTCAAGTTTGAGTGTATTTCTCCGTCTCGGCAGCTTTTTTTTTTTTTTTTTTTTTTTTTTTTTAGCGTCACTAAATCCTTTAAATCAGTGCTCCCACGGTTGAATTTTTCTTCACTTCTTGCTGGAAGCTGGAAGATTTTCCTGCCTGCGTACTTTCTGCTTTAGGAATGTTATTTAAAGTTGGCTTCAGAGGTTTTGACTTTGGTAATTGTGTTGGCCTGGAGGGGCCCTGGGCAGAGGAACTCGTGGCTCTCCAGGTGGACTTCAAACCAGCAGCCGCTTATTTAAATTCTAGTGTATGTAAGCACTGCTCTGGTCTGGAGAATTTCACCGGTAATTAGGATAAATTCTTAGTGTTTCCTCGGACCTTTTTTTTTTCTAATATAAGTTTACATTTGAACAAATGTAAAAATATGTCAGGAGATTCTAGAATCTCTGGGAGCCAAAGTAAATTGCTTCCTGCTGCCTCCTGCGGCCACCGTGAGATTTTTTCTTTCCTGTAAAGTCTAGCCAAGAATTTATCCTTTGTCCTGTAATTACTAAAGCTATTGTGAAAACAATCTTTTATTTTCTTCAGTTTCTAAATACAATGCCGTATAACATTATCTCTTAAAAATACTTCTCTCCCCAGGTAGAAACGGTTTGCATAGTTCCCACCTAAGCGCTGGATTTAAGTAAAAGGGAAATCCGTTGCCCAAACTTAAATCTCAGTAAGAGAAGGAAAACTTGTACTTTTGCAGTGGAACACTTCCAACCATGTCACACAGGTGAGAATTTACAAGTTTTTCTAATTTTGTCAAGCCACCTTAGGATGACTGAAAGGGTGTAATGTAATCCAAAAAATTAGTGACGCAGTCTGGTATTATTGGTTTCCCTGTTTATAACTGAAGAATATTTGCAGTCTGCCTTTCATTATAATGCTATGATAACCGTTAAGGCAAAAGAAAAGAAAAATAGTCATTGAAATTTCACTTTGGAATGTGCTTGCATACTTAAACCAGGGTGTGCCCAGCATTCCAAAAATTCTCACCAATGAAACATACAAAACTACTGAAGAGAGCAGCCTATTTCCTCTGTGCACTGCTCTGTTAAACTGGCTTTGCACCCAAATCTAATGACCATGCTGTATCACCACACAAAATGTATGCTAGCCTAGCAAAAGCTATACTTGATTTCTTTTAGGGGATATATGGCAATTTGACTAACAGATAATATAATCTTCTTCCATTTCATAACCATGTAATAACCTCCTTTTGTATTTCCTATCCATGTAACCTCAAGCAAGTTAGTTAACCTCTCTATGCCTCAGTTTGCCCTTCTATAAAATGGTCGAATAGTACTTCATAGTTTTGTTGTGAGGTTTTAATTGATGTAATAAAAATGGGTGCCTGGCAGGCTCAGTCTGTAGATCTCAGGGTTGTCAGTCAAGGCCTCACAGTGGGCATGGAGCCTATACACACACACACACACATACACATATATATTTTTAACATTTTATATATATATAATGTTTTTTTTTTTAAAGATTTTATTTATTTATTTGACAGACAGATCACAAGTAGGCAGAGAGGCAGGCAGAGAGAGAGGAGAAAGCAGGCTCCCCACTGAGCAGAGAGCCCGATGCAGGGCTCGATCCCAGGACCCTGGGATCATGACCCGAGCCAAAGGCAGAGGCCTTAACCCACTGAGCCACCGAGGCGCCCCTATATATATTAAATATATATAATATAATATATAATATTATATTAATAAATATATAATATATATTATGTATGTTTAATATATATATTTAAACTGTGTATTTATATAATTATATATATTTAAAACATATTCTAGCATATAAACATGCAAGAGAATGTTAGCTGTTAAAACTACTACTACTATTACTACTATTGTTATCTCAACTAAGGGACCTTGTAAATTGCCTGATTATCTTCTCACCCTGACCCCAGGAGCATTGGCACCTATGCCTCCCTTTGCCCTGCCCTACCCCAGCCACAAACTAGCCCTCTCTCCAAACAAGCTCCAAGCTTGATACAGCCAAGACCTCCATTGTTTTCTTTCCCTTACCAGAGGGAGGACAATTTCTCTTTTATTCCAATCCGTTCTTCCTTTTCTCCTTTAAGGAAATCCTGCTGTGCTCAAGCTGTCTCCTCTTGTCTCAAGACATAGCTCTCTTGCTGCCTCCCTTGGCCAGGCTTTTGTCCCCTTCCAAAGCAGGTCCTACCTAAGATTCTTTATGTTAAATGTTAGCCTCTTTCTACAGGCCCCTTCACTGGAAATACAGTTATTAAATTTATGTCAGCCTCTGTTTGTATGGGGTAGACAGGTAAATCAAAATAAGGAGTAACTTGAAAGAATAAACCATTAAAACAATTCTTATATGTCATCCACAACTCCTAGGATACCAAATGAACAGGTTTCAGATACAAAATACTAATTAACTGAATTTAAATATTGCGTAGTATATGACACATAGTAGTGTATGACATATTTTCCCCCAAGCAATAAAACAATATCTAAAGATGGGGGATAAAAATTTTAAAGGTGGATAAAACGAAATGTGAAACAACTACTGAGAATCTTCCTTTGGATGATTAGCTTTCCCACCTCCATCTCCAAATTGGGTGACTCTCTTTCTTGACCTCCATAGCCTTATTCCTCTTCTAGTTTATTCCCTCTTATTCATATTTCCTCTTTTTCCTCCATTCCCTCACCCTCCATCTCCTTCTTTCAAATTCTTCAGAGCAGCAGAGAATGGGGAGTTAGGAAAGTTAATTTTGAGTTACAGGATATCTTTCCCCACCTCATACTCACCCTAATAAGAACTAGTATATCTGAAAAATTATTAAATCTGTTGCAATAAATGGGCAATATCTGTTGCAGTGGACTTTGATTTATTACCTAAAGCTGTAATGAAATATATTACAATTCCTTGATTTTATTTTAAAAATGTGAAATGTTGGGATACCTGGATGGCCCAATCGGTTAAGCCTCTGCCTTGAGTTCCAGTCAGGATCTCAGGGTCCTGGGATCAAGCCCTCCGTCGTTGGCTCCTCATACTCCCTGCTCAACAAGGAGGCTGCTTCTCCCTCTCCCTCTGTCTCCCCACTACCCTGCCCCTGCCCTGCTCATGCTTACTGGCTCGCTCTCTCTCTCAAATAAATAAAATCTTTAAAATTTTTTTTTAAATAAAGTGCTTTCATGTGGAGTGACAAAAAAATTTTAAAATGTGAAATGTTATCAACCAATAATTCTATTTTATAGTAAATTTAAATACTTCATCATATGATTGAATGTTTTACTGTAACTAAATATTAACATTGTGATGTCACAAATTTCATGAAATTGTTTTTCTCCTTCTAGCACCATCCTTACCTCCTCAAAGTATTTTTGAAGTTTGTACCTATATATAATGCCACGCGAGATACAAAGATTCAGTCCCTCTAAGAATTTATCACTTAAGATATTTATTTCAAAAATTTTAATGACTAGCCTTGGAATTCTGTCCTTTCTTGGAATTAATAACATTTTCCAATGGAAATGTCATATATCCAATTAGATTATAATGCAGCATCTTTTAACCTGTCATCTCTGCCTATAAAAAAGCTTTAGAAATTACAATCACAGGAGCCAGAAGAAGCCATTTTAGATACCTCAATAACCAGTAATTCGGATATGAATTGTAGCTTTATTCATATGAATCATTAGGCCATAAATCATTACCATAGATTTCCAAGGCTATACAAATTTAGCACTTAAAGTTTCATTTCGACAAAGAGAATTAGCTTTGCTTGATGGAGCAAGAGGTTTCCAAGTATGATGAGGCCATTATTTCAAATTATGTAATTTGATTAAAAAATTTTGGATGTGGGAAAAAATCTCAGCTCGTTAGTCTCATTCCTTATTTTACAGAAGAATTTTACCAAGGCCAGCACCATAGAGGTTATATTCCTTACCGAAGGTCAGGTAACTTGTTAGTGGCAAAATCAACATTAAATGTTTTATTTTCACTAAGCTATTCTTTCTTTATTAAAATATTAGTGTTGGGGCGCCTGGGTGGCTCAGTGGGTTAAAGCCTCTGCCTTCGGCTCAGGTCATGATCCCAGAGTCCTGGGATCGAGCCCCGCATCGGGCTCTCTGCTCTGTAGGGAGCCTGCTTCCTCGTCTCTCTCTCTGCCTGCCTCTCTGCCTACTTGTGATCTCTGTCTGTCAAATAAATAAATAAAAATCTTTAAAAAAAAAAAAAAAATATTAGTGTTTATATTTTACATCATACTTATAAAAGTGCCAATATCTTTATTTATAATGCATATATATATATGTGTGTGTGTGTGTGTGTATATATATATGTGTGTGCTTTTTTTTTAACCTTTGAAATGCCTTAAGATACTTTCAATTACATAAGAGCCTTGTTGGTCTTGTTTATGTATGTATCTTCAGTACCTAGCAACAGTTCCTGGTATACATTAGGTGTTTCATGAATACATTGTAATTGATCCCTAAGAATACACATTGCTCTCTAATACATTCTCCCACCTGCATTCAGAGTGACATTATGCAAATACAAACTCATCTTAGCACCACCCCTTTAAAACACTTCAGTCCTACTAGGCCTGCATGGTCTGACCTCTACCTACATTTCCAGCTTCAACTTACACCATGTTCACTTTCTTTGAGTTCTATACCACCTTTTCTTCTCAAAGTTTTTTGCACCTGATCTTCTCTCTACCAATCCTTCTGATCCCTATTCCTTCAACCTTATTTTATAATCTTATCTCTTATTTTTACTTTTATCTAACCCATTATTTATGACAATTTTTCAGGAAAAATTCAGTGGCATATTTCCAAAATTAATAAATTTACATCAAGGATAAAATAATTTGCATCTTTGACATTCAAGTACATTACCCAAGAATTGAATGATTTTTATACCACAGCCAATCCACTTATGAGTGGAAGAGTGTTAATGCTAATGGTTCTGATCTAATTCACATATAGCTTAATAGTTTATGAACATAGGCAATTATCCATATCAAAAACTCTGCCAGTTAAGTTTTGCCAGCAACTTCATCTTTGTAGAGTAGTATTTGCCATGACAATAATTTGAATACTTTGATTGTACTTAGCAGTATTTTTGTTGCTACTGTTCAAATGAATGGAAAAAAATGGAATTGTTAATACAGGTGAAATAAAAATGGAAACCAGGTCATCCAAAAATGGTAAATATTTGACATCAATTTTATGGTCATTTGCAATAAGCAGTTTAACTGTGGGTTTAATAATGAAGGAAAAATTACATGTAAGAAGGGCACCTGGGTGGTTCAATCAGTTAAGCGTCTGCCTTCGGCTCAGGTCATGATCCCAGAGTCCCTGAATCAAGTCCAGCATCAGGCTCCGTACTTATCAGGGAGTCTGCTTCTCCCTCTGAGCCTCCTGTCTCTTGATTGATCTCTCTCTCTCTCTCGATCAAATAAATAAAATCTTTTTTAAAAAATTACATATAAGAAATAACAAATTCATTGGGAAAATTATTTAAAATGTGAGATTTTAAATGATATTTAAGTGCACAGTGCAACTATATATAAATCCTATGTATAGAAAAAAATTAACAATGAAGAAATACAAAACATGTTTTTAGTGTTTGTATCTAGCCAATAGCATTTGAGATTATTTCTCCCTCTACTTTTTTTTTTTTTGGTAATTTTCAAACGTTTTATCATCATGTTTTAGTGAACAGTTGTTTCCTGGCTGTTCAACATTTAACCCTTCCTTCCTAATAATAATCTGATTTCCCTTTTGAGAAATCCCTCATGGGAATATGGTTTAAGTGAGAGGTACTGCTTCTTTGTTACCACAGATATGAATGGGAACACATTCTTCCCAGGATTAAAGCTCTGCCAATCAGATGCTCTCTTCATCTCTTCATAGGACTTTGAATGTTTAGCATGTGCTAAAGCTGTGGAAAGCAGTTAGGATCATATGCATTCTGATAGCAACAGCAGTGTGCAGACCAGAGTCTTTGAGTCCAATAATCTCTGCTGGTGTTTCCACTACCTACTCCTCCTCCTCTCTAGCTCTTGCCCATTTCCCAAGGTTGATCCTTACACTGATTCTGCAAAAAAAAAAAATAGATCTTTTTTTTTCCTTCAAGATAGAATTGAATTCTATTGCCTGTGACCAAGAGTGCTAAGATGTATTGCGCTTTTACCAATCCAGATCTTGTTGGCTCTACCTTCAGAATACGTACAGAAGCCGACAAGTTCTTAGTCCCTCCATTAGCCTTTTGTAGGCTACTATCTTCCCTTACCTGAATTATTGCAGTAGCTACTAACTCATCTCCTCAGTTTCACCCTTAGACCTCCACTGTCTGTTCTCAGTAAAGCTGCTGGAGCATGCCTGTTAAATCAGAAGTCAGATCTGTCAAATAAATAAATAAAATCTTAAAAAAAAAAAAATCAGAAGTCAGATCTTGTCACTATGCTCAAAAGTCTTTCATGGCTTCCCATTTCTTCCATTCTAAAACCAATGTTCTCACAATAGACTTTATGGCCCCAACACAATCCTTACCCATATCATCACCTCTCCCCTGCACAGTTTTACTCACTGGTAGCCACCCCAGCCTCTTTGCTGCTGCTCTTGTGAGGAGGATGTGGGAGGCATGCTCCTGAGTCAGGCTGTTCCCTCTGCTTTTATGTTCTTCCCTCATATATGCATGACTTTTTTCCTTTTCTCTTTCAATTCTTCTTCAAATGCACTGTCTCAATCAGCCTAGGTGGCTACCCCAACCAGAACTGTAGCCCCTCCCCAAACACCTCTGGTCCTCTTTGCCTTGCTTTTTTTTTTTTTTTTTTTTTAAATTTCATAGCCATTATTCCCGGCAGTTATGTCCTTGCTTATTGTCTGTCTCTCTATACTAGCATGTGAGCTCCATGAAAGCAAAGAGTCTTGTCTATTTTGTTCCCTGGTATATTTCCAGTAACCAGGTCACTACCCAGTACATAATAGGTACTCATTTTTTTTTATTTATTTATTTATTTTATTTTTTTTTTAAAGATTTTATTTATTTATTTGACAGAGAGAGATCACAAGTAGGCAGAGAGGCAGGCAGAGAGAGTGAGAGGGAAGCAGGCTCCCTGCCGAGCAGAGAGCCCGATGCGGGGCTCGATCCCAGGATACTGAGATCATGACCTGAGCCGAAGGCAGCAGCTTAAACCACTGAGCCACCCAGGCGCCCCAATTTTTTTTTTTTAAATAAGGATAAGCAAAAGAAGAAATGAGGACTAAAAAATGAAAATGCGGAAGGAAAAAAAGATTTTAAAATTTCTAAATATTATCTATGCGTTATAATAACAATTTCATCATTTATCAACTTTTTTCAAGCTTTTTTAAGTTTTCATTTGAATTCCAGTTGGTTAACATACAGTGTAATATTAGTTTCAGGTGTACAACCTAGTGATTCAACACTTCCATACATCACCTGGTACTCATCATGACAAATGCTCTCTGTAATTGCCATCACCTATGTCTCCCATTCCCCCCGAAATCTCCCCTGTGGTAACCATCAATTTGTTCTGTATAGTTAAGTTTTCAAGCTTTTTGAGTATTTCTTCAAATGAAACATCACAATGAACTCCCATATACAAAACATCTGAAGGCCAAGCTGAATTGAAATAAGGAATAAGGGCACCTGGGTGACTCAGTCTGTGAAGCAGCTGACTCTTGGCTTATGCTGAGTTGGTGATCTCATGAGTGGTGAGATCAAGCTCCTTGTCTTGCTCCCGCTTTGGGCTCTGCATTCAATGAGGAGTCTGCTTGAGTTTCTTTCTCTCTCTTCCTCTTCCTCTGCCTCTGCCCCTCCCCCTGCTCACTCACTCTCTCTCTCTCAAATAAATAAATAAATCTTGGGGAAAAAAAAGTTAAACATATGACTGCATAAGACCCAGCAATCCCATTCCTACACATAAGAATCTTTGAGGAAATATTCATGATTGCTAAAAACTGGAAAAAAAAATTAAAGTGTCTCATTAGTGAATGCATAAACAGATAGTGGTACATCCCAAATATGGAATACTACTCAGCAATCCATGTAACATAAAGGATGACTCTCAGACGCATTATGTTAAGTGAAATAAACCAGGAACAAAAAGCTAAATATTACATGATTCTATTTATATGGCATTCTGAAAAAGACAAAGATGGGGACAAAAACCAGATCAGTGATTGACAGAATCTGAGGCTGAAGAGACAGTTTTAGTACAGAATGACACAAGAAAACTTTTGGGAGTGGTAGAAGTACTCAAGTCTTAATTGTGGTAATAGCTATACAAATTTATACCTTTGTCAAAACTCATGAATTTTACCTTTTGTAAGTAATACCCCAATAAACATACTTTTAAAAAGAACAAAATGGAATCTGTTTTCCATTTTCAAAATTTTCTAGAATGGGAAATGTAACAGTTAAAATCTAAAATTAACTGGATGGGCTAAATAGTAGAATGTAGGAAAGTGCCCATTAACTTGAAAAGAGATTAATAGAAATTATTCAATATTAACAAGAAGACAGAAAATTTTTGGATAAAAAAAATGACAGCTTCAAGAACCTGTGGAAAAACATCACATATAATTGGAGTCCCACTGTTAAGAAACAATGGCCAAAAATCTCTCAAATTTGACAAAAGACATAGCCTCTGGTAGAAGAAAAGGTTTCTACTTCCAAAAGATCACCAAACCCAACTTAGGACAAATACAAAGAAAGTTTTGTATATCATAGTCAAATTGCTGAAAGCCAAAAAGAAGTTTTAAACCCATGTTGACTGAGCTACTGAAATTGTAGCAAGTATATAGGACCAAGTAAACTGTATGAGATGCTAAAGACCAGAGAGTACATAAAGGAAAAGAAATTCCATACTTTAGACAATGGTAAATGAGAAAAAAAAAACCTGAAATTCAGGCAGTTATATGATTCTGAAAGTTCTTAACCTTTGTCCTATAATGAACTAACTATAAATTTCTTTTAGGTACCAGTGCCTTTGAACTCATATCCCATAAATTGTAAATTCCTGTACTACTAGATACGCTATGAAGTAGTTTGTGAGTTTTTATGAGGACTGTATAAAATAATATTAGTATTTAGAATAGTTCACTGAAAGCACTCAATAAATGCTAGCTGTTACTATTATTATCTCACAGATATTTATGAGGTACTTATTATATACCAGGCACTGTGCTAGGCAATGGGGATACAACTGAGACAAGCTGATGCTGACTTCGCCCTCATAGAGGTCAGAGTTTAGTGAGTTCTATCTAAACAATCTCTATTTTATCCTACTGACTTTCTTTTTGTGCAACTGGAGTTCACAGGGCCACACAGCATCCTAACCATCCATAGTAGAGAGGTAATTTCATGGTAATGTGTATAAAATAGGAAAAATGTTTCCCCAATGCACACTAACATGAAAGTTGTGATGCTCGATATAGTCACAGATGTGGGGGAAAAAAAAAAACCAATGCTTTATCTCTCATTATTTTTACCTTCTCTTTCACACACAGTTGAACTTATTTTATAGAGGCGATTAAAATATTAGGCTATTTTCTCCTTTATTAAGCATGATTTCCTTTAATTTTTCATTAACATTTTGCCTACTTCTCTTTTTGAAGATTAAATGGAGCTGTTATATATAGTATCATATCGAGTTGAAATGTTTATCAAGATTTTAAAATTGTTTCATTTTCCTAATTAAAATATTTTTGTCTGTTTTCTTTTCCTTTTCATATGAATGTGACTGAGCAAAGAATTTATATGTATTAAATTACTGCTCTTGGGAACACCAACATGAAATTAAAAGCCAATGTATCATCATATAATAGATACCTCTAGGCAGCACTTCTACATTGCTTGATTTTTAGAATTGTGAATGTGGATTTTTTTTATCATTTACAAGTTAGGGAAACAAAGTACCCCTAATTGTGCCATTTTCCTTATCAAACCCTTGACTCCATGTTAGTTATCAGTAGCATACATCTAAGAACTGTCCCATGAACACTCAAAGTCTTTTATCAACTCTCCCCCAAAGCAGAGCAAATATGTTTTCATGCTAGGAAAATAAGAAATAAAAGTTAAAAGACCCATATCCTGGAAACTCTTAGAATACCTTGTGGTAGAAACCACAATTCATATATTTATCTAAAATTTTTAAATTAGAAATTAATTATCTATCCATAAACTTTACAACTAATCATGCAAATCTCAAAAATAAAAACAAGAAAAAGCTTGAGTTTCTAGTCTATTAGTCCATTCCATTATCTTGTTAGAATTATAATGAATACATTTACCATTTTATTATCTTAGGTCCCTAAAAAAAATCAACTGTGTTTGATTATCATAAGATTATCAAAAGGAAGGAATTTTTTAGTAAAACCAACATTGTACTGTCTTGAGGAAGCTCCAGCTTGATTTCTTGACTTGACTTTGGTATTCCTCAAGACAGAAAAAAATTGATTATACCACAGTTCCTCTTCTTGAACCACGGGCTTTAAGCATAGGCTTTATTTCCTAAGCCATACAAATGAAGAGGTAAGTTCTAGTTCACTGTCCTTGGTTTACACCACATTACTGGACTATACCTCCACCAGCTTCACTTGGTTGACCTTTCTGTATCTCCTCCCAAATGTGGACACATTCCGAAAAACCAGGGATCCCACAGTGGTATCTTTCCCATGGGTCTTGAATAGCTTAGGCTGAGTCAAAGTATACTGGCCCCACTACTTCTTTTTTTTAAGTTTATTATCTTTTTTTTTTTTTTTTTTAATAATCTCTGCAACCAACATGGGACTGGGACTCGCAACTCTGAGATCAAGAGTCACATGCTCTTCCAACTGAGCCAGCTGGAACCTCTGGAACCTCTGGTTCCACTACATTTATAAAGGATGTGAATCTGCTTCACAGTACTGGGTGCAAAAAAACATCATTTTCTTAAGTGTTCTAAATTAGATATATCTGCTTAAGCTTGCTATTCATCAAGATTGATGGGAAATTTAGTCTACCTTATTTAACTGATTTTATGGGAGAATGAAAATAGGACAGATGGATTCCACCCCCTCTCTAGATCATAAATAATCTAAATCATCATATACAATCTAGGGAAAAAAGGGGAAAGAGTTCTAGTCTTTTGTCCATTTTGATCATCTTTGAAATGTTAGTTATTGATGCCTGCATAAATCATCTGTAGGCAAACAACTCTATTCATTTTATGCTGTGCTTGAACAAGAATGTCTTTCATTTCCCCAGATCATGACACATGGTGTTCAGTCCTCACGCTTCCCCAAACAGTGCCTACTCAGCAGCTTCTGCTCTAGGAAGTGCTGCATCAGAGTGGGTCTGAGAACTCCCTCCCTCTTAAAGCGGCCTCCACCATGTTCAGGAAAAATAAACTGGAAGCCAGAATCCATCTTCACCTCAAAGAACTGGTCTCATTTTCTCCCTCACCTTCCCTTCAGTGCTTCTGAAACAAAATGGCTTACTTCCTTGAGGGCAAACGGGAGTGTGTTCATGGGACCTTCAATTTCTGGACCTTTCATGGAAAGGAACTCTGGTTCCTACATGTTCTTTGTTTAATGCTAACTTACTATACTATTTATTTATTTAAGATTTGTTTACTATTTGAGAGAGAAAGAGAGAGAGAGCAGGGCAGGGGGTAGGGACAAAGGGAGAGGGAGAGAGAGAGAAAATCTCAAGCAGACTCCTTGTTGAACTCGGAGTCTGACACAGGGCTGGGTTCCACCACCCAGAGACCATGACCTGAGACCGCGACCTTTGTGGAAACCAAGAGCCAACCGCTCAACCGACTGAGCTACTCAAGTGTCCCACTACACTAATTATTTAAACATGAGCTAGGAGATATTAAATCAAAATGAATTAAATTTAAACATTGATTATTTACTTATTGAAACATATAACTGAAGTTTCATAATTATTAATTAAAAACCACAAGTCTGATATGTCAGATTTTCTTAAATATTACATATTCATTTATCAAACTATACACAAATTATATTGATTATAAAACTTACTACTACTTTTATACTTCAAGTAGTTAAAAAAGTCTTATACTATGGATTTAAATTTATGCTTTTCATTATTTTTATGCTAATCCTATTATTATTTCTCATTCGTCTTAGGGGTTGCCTTCCTAGGGTCACAGAAACATTAATTACCTTGAGGGGTAGAGTACCAAATAAAACAACCAAAAAACATCAGTGCAAGGTAGCCAAGGTCACAGATTCTGGATTGTCCGTATACTGGGTCTGGCTTCAAGTCCTTGCTACTGATCTCTGGGCTAAACTTCCTTTTCTATTTATTTTTTGTGGCAGAGACTCGAATGTGAAATTTAGGATAAGGTATTTTGGGCAGAGAAGAGCACCAGGAATAAAGCATGGAATATTAGAGCTAAAGAACACCTTAAAATCAGTCTCAGCTCACTTCACTTTCTAAGCGTGGAAAAGAAAAAGAAAAGGAATCAGGTACTGGTGGCAAGACTATTAAGATACCCTTTTTAATAATCTAGGAGTCATGATTTTATGGTCATGACCCAGGATGCTGGCAATTAAAAAGAAGATTAATGTGAGAGCCAAGATAAGCAAAACTGTTAGCCATCACTGTGAATTTATTCTGTAAATGACTAAAATCAGGGCTTTCACTCACAAACAACAGAACCAACACACGCAAGCTAGTTTTGTTTTTTTTTTTTAATATTTTATTTATTTGACAGAGAGAAATCACAACCAGGCGGAGAGGCGGGCAGAGAGAGGAGGAAGCAGGCTGCCCGCGGAGCAGAGAGCCAGATGCGGGGCTCGATCCCAGGACCCTGGGATCATGACCTGAGCTGAAGGCAGAGGCTTTAACCCACTGAGCCACCCAGGCGTCCCCACAAGCTAGTTTTAACAACAACAACAACAACAAAACAATCATTCTCAGAACCTAAAGCTTCTTGGAGCAATACCCAAAGCCACCACCAGATTGTCCACAGTGCTCTGGGAATAAGTTGCACAGACTACCAGCAACCCTCGCTTCTGATGCCACTGAGAATTCAGTGGCCCTCAGCCAGATTCTACACAACACCTCCTTCCTCATGATGCTCTTTTGAGTCAAAGGCATTTCATGAGTGCTGCTAACGGCAGGATCTAGGGGACATGCTGGATGTCTGAGATGTGAGAAAGACAAGGAAGGTGACATATATATAGCCTCTAAGCTTGCAGACCCAGGACTCACAATGTGGGAAATAAGCAACATTTATGAAGAGTGTTCAAAAGTGGGGCGCCTGGGTGGCTCAGTGGGTTAAAGCCTCTGCCTTCGGCTCAGGTCATGAGCCCATGATCCCTGGGATCGAGCCCAGCATCGGGCTCTCTGCTTAGCGGGGAGCCTGCTTCCTCCTCTCTCTCTCTACCTTCCTCTATGCCTACTTGTGATCCCTGTCTGTTAAATAAATAAATAAAATCTTTTTTAAAAAAAAGTGAAAAGGTGTTCAAAAGATTCTGGGAGGTCACAGATATACTAAATGCTCATGCGAGTTTTCTTTGGAATGATGTCCCATTCATATGCTCCCAAACATTTTCACTGTAAGGTATATGAAAAGTCAGATGATTCCCTATTTATTTATTTAAAGTAAGCTCTACATGGGGCTAGAACTAAAAATCCCAAGATCAAGGGTTGCACGCTGGACCAACTGAACCCAAAAGATAATTAAAAAAAAAAAAAACTGGTCAGGTGCAGCTATTATTAAGTAGATTATCAAATAATTTCTAAAATTAATGGGACTTTCATTTAACAGAAATAAGCCATTATATACAATAAAAGTATATGTGTATATATACACTGGTGTGTGTGTGTATCCATTTATAAAGTAATTTATAATGAGTTAATCATGAATATTGCAAAAACTGAATGATTTATTTTACCAAAGGTAAAGAAAAATAAATTTAGGCCAATGAAGACTTTAATCATGTTCCATGTTTTTTTCCCAATGATGGAATTTTGTGCCAATACACATTTCTTTTTCTTTTTTTAAGATTTTATTTATTTGAGAGATAGCACAAGCAGGCAGAGAGGCAGGCAGAGAGGAGGAAGCAGGCTCCCTGAGGAGCAGAGAGCCTGATGCGGGACTCGATCCAAGGACCCTGGGATCATGACCTGAGCCGAAGGCAGAGGCTTTAACCCACTGAGCCACCCAGGCGCCCCCCAATACACATTTCTATGATTTGATCATGATCATTTATTGAGTTAATACTATATCTTAACCATTCCTCGTTTTTTTCGACACATAATTTTATCATGGTAGCTTTGCGGTTTTTTTTTTATAAAAGTATGGCATTAGAGCTTAATTTAAAGTACCTTTTGTAATATGTTTACCTTGTATTTGCATTCTCATATAACTGGTAACTCTCTGAGCTAGAAAGAATCTTAGAGATCCTGGGTCCAAGCCATTATTTTATGGAGGAAGAAACTAAGAGTCAAGAAAGTTGGGTAACTTCCCAAGGTCATATAGACAGCGAATGGTAGGGCTTAGTCAAGAATTTCCAGCAAACTTTCCTTCTGTTAGGACAGGCAGTTTGAGACAAATAGAAAGGATTTTTCATAAATACAATTTTTGAATTGGTTAAATAAATGTAAATAGGTATAACTTTCAATAAAAGTTCAAGTGTATCTGGTATAAGATGGTTCTAGTACCAATTTTCTTAGGTATTTTTGTGAACTTCCGTTTCTACATTATTTTTAAAATATTATTATGTAGTAATGAATGAAGAAAATTGAAAAACTCAAAGTATTAAAAAGAAATTAAAATTATAGTTCTACTACAGAAACAGAAATGCGTCTGAGGTTTGGGTATATTTATCTCCAGTTGTATTTAAACTTTGCATTTCTTTAAACTTAATTGTTGTCATAATATGTATTTACTTATTATAACCTAAGCAATTGTTTGTGGTAGTATCCTGCTTTTTAAATTATTTTAATGGAAAAATAAAAAGAAATAAAAATAAAAAACATAAATTATTTTAAGGGCTAAGTGTTCAATTTACATTTAGGTACAATTTTAATATGTTGAAGAAACTTATTTTTATATATTTTAGGGGCACCTGTGTGGCTCAGTGGGTTAAAGCCTCTGCCTTCACCTCAGGTCATGATCCCAGGATCCTGGGATCGAGCCCCACATCGGGCTCTTTGCTCAGCAGGATCCTGCTTCCCCCTCTCTCTGCCTGCCTCTCTGCCTACTTGTAATCTCTGTGTGTCAAATAAATAAATAAATACTCTTTTAAAAAAATTAAATTAAATTAAAAAATTATTTTAAGGGCTAAGTGTTCCATTTACATTTAGGTACAATGTTTACTTATTTTAATATATAGAAGAAAATTATTTTTATATATTTAAAATATATTTAATTCTTAAAAATAATCTTTATTAAGGAATTTTTTTTCTATATAAAGACTCGTATCATGGCATCATTTATAAAAGGACACTGGATACTGTGTGTTTACCTACCTTTCATAACATCTATTTTCATCTGTGATCTATTCTCTCTTCATAATTTTTTGGAGGGAAAAACAAGATCCCGAAAATTACTTTACATTCCTTGACTCTTGGTAAGGTTAAATATCTTCCTATGAATCTCTTTACTGACTGCATGTTCTGTCACATGAATATAAAGATTGTTAAAATGTACTTATTTTGTCAATGGGTTTTTATGTTGATATAAACTTTAATATAACAGAAACTTAAAATATTTAAACAAATGCATCAAAATTCTGCTATATCATATTTTACTATATATATAAATCAAATTATCACAACTGAGTAACAAACTTCAAGGAAAAAAATCCCAAAAAAGTGCTGATGTAATATCCATACCTAATGATAAAAGAATCAATTCATTTAAAAGATGTAATAATCCCCTATATATATGGACCCAACATTAGAGCACCTAAATATATTAAACATATACGGACAGATTTGAAGGGAGAAGTAGACAGTACAATAATAGCAGGGGACATCAACAAGGGATAGATCATCTAGACAGAATAAAAAAAATTGGACTTGAACCATGCTTTAGACCAATGGCTCTAACAGACATATACAGAAGATACCATCCAACAGCAGCAAAATACACATTCTTCCCAAGTGCACACAGAACATTCTCCAGAATAGATCATATGGTAGGTCACAAAACAAGTCTAGCAAATTTAAGAAGACTGAAATCATACCAAGTATCTTTTCCAAACACAACAGTATTAAACTAGAAATCAACAATAGGAGGAAAGCTGGAAAATACACAAATATGTAGAAATTAAACAACACACTCCTGAACAACCAATGGGTCAAAGAAATCAGAATGGAAATGAAAAAAATATCTTGAAATGAATAAAAATGAAAACACAACATACTCAAATCTGTGGGATAGTACAAAAGCTGTTTTAAGAGGGAAGCTTGTAATAATAAACATATTGAGAAAAATAAAGATTTCAAGTAAAAACCTAACTTTATATGTCAAGAAACTAGAAAAAGAACAAACTAAGTCCAAAGTTAGTATAAGTAAGGAGGTAACAAAGATCAGAGCAGAAATGAATGAAACAGAACAAAAGACAATTGAAAAAATGAAAGAAACTAAAAGCTGTTTTTTTGAAATTTAATTTTGAAAACAAAATTAAATTTTTAGCTAACCTAAGAAAAAAAGAAGATTCAAATAAGTAGAATCAGAAATGGAGGGGGAGACATTACATAACTGATACCACAAAAATACAAAGCATCATAGAGACTACTGTGAACAATCATGCCAACAAACTGGATAACCTAGGAGAAATGGATAAATTCTTAGTAACGTACAACCTACCAAAACTAACTCATTAAGAATAGAAAATCTGAACAGATCAGTAATATGTAAGGAGACTGGCAACAGTAATAAGAAAAAGAGTCTCAAGAAGAAAGGCCCAGCACCATTTGGTTTCTCTGGAGAATTCTACCAAACATTTAAAAAATTAATGCACATTGCTCTCAAACTTCCAAAAAATTGAGGAGGAGGGAACACTCCCAAACTCTTTACAAGGCCAGCATTACCTTAAGACCAAAGCCAGATAAGGACAGTACAATAAAAAGAGAGGTAAAGATCAGCATCTCTGATGAAATGAAAACAGAATATCAGAGAGATAATCCACACTTCCATGTTCATTGCAGTATTATTCACAATAGCTAAGATATGGGAAAAAACACAAGTATCTATGTCTATCAACAGATTTACAAATAAAGAAGCTCTGTTGTAAGCACGCACATGCACACAAACACAGTGGACTAATTCAACCATGAGAAAGAAAGAAATCTGCGGCTTGCAGCAACATGGTTGGACCTTGGGGCATTTTACACTTAAGTTAAATTGGCCAGATGGAGAAAGACAAATATTACTGCATGATATCACTTAGTATGTGGAATCTAAAACAATGAAATAAAATAAAATGTCAAACTTAGAAACAGAGTAGAAAAATGAATGCCTTGGGCTGGGAGGTAGGGGAAATAGAGAAAGGTTGGTAAATGGGTACAAATTGCCCCTTTTAAGTCAGACACAGAAAGAAAAATGCTGAATGACATCACTTATTTGTGAAATCTAAAAAAGCCAAACTCAGAGAGAGTGAGAGTAAAATAGTGGTTGCCTGAGGAGGAGGTAGGAAAATGGGGAGATGTTGATAAAACAGTACAAACTTCTAGTTATAAGATGACTAAGTTCTGAGGATCTTATGTATAACATGGTGATTATAGTTAATAATACTGAATTATATACTTGAAAGTTGAGGGAAGAGTAGATCTCAAATATTCTCACCACAAGAAATGGTAATATGTGATACCATGGAGGTATTAGGTAATGCTTTGGGGGGTAGTTATTTTGCAATATTTAAGTGTATCAAATCAATACATTGTATACCTTAAACTTATACAATGTAACATATCAATTATATCAATAAATCTGGAAAAAATAAAATAGGGATAAAGTTTTACTTTAAAAAAAAAAAAGGATATGGGTATTTCCAAGTGCTCTCTCTCTCTCAGAGGACATATTCAAAAGTTTTGGATTACTTCCCAAAATTAGACATACATAAAAAACATTTGAATTTAGTAAACTTACTGCTTTTAGTTATTGTGTTATATTCAATTTGTTACTTGATTATATTTAGCTATGGAAGAGAGGTGATGATTTCTTTTTCCCATGGTCGGCCCTTCAGATCTCAGTATTAGATCTTATCAGCAATATGTATTTACTGAACTTTGGCTATGTGCCTAGGACTGAGTTGGCACCTGGCTGTAGAGCTTAGGACAGACACTAGAATAGGTAAGAACTTAAATCTGGGGTTCAAATTTTTAAAAAGAATAACTTCTGGACATATTCTAGGGACTAACAAAAGTAAATGCCCAAAAGAACTAACCAATGGTTTATTTTTCTGAGATAAGCACATATTTAAAAACCAAGAAACAGTAGAGAAACCTAACTGAAATATATAACCCACTTGATTTATTTTTAGCACGTCTAATTGCTAACCTTTAAATGTCATCCTGACTACCTGGCCTAAACTTAGGCCAGTGGATATTTTAAACAATTATTATAAAGTATATTTTATCAATAGAAGTTATTTATTCCTGAGACACATAGACAGATTTTCCTATCTTTGATATATATACATTCATTTAAATCAGTGAAATAAATTCTGATTGTACATCACTATCTCTGGTTCCACTGGTAGTTCAGTTAAGAACAGACCTGAGGAATGCCTGGCTGGCTCAACTGGTAGAGCATATGACTCTTGACCTCTGGGTTGTGAGTTTGAATCCCATGTTGGGTGTGGGGCCTACTTAAGAACAACAACAACAACAACAAAAACAGACCTGAAACTTCTGCTGATTAATTTTATTATTCTGTATTATTCATTAAATCAGGAGAAGCTGCTCTCTGAAGGTTTCATGCTCTTGCCACAAACCTCAGATTACACAGTATGCTTGCATATGCCTTTCTCCCCTTGTGTGTCTGATGTGCTTATTCACACCTTTGAACACTATTCTTTCTACACCTCTACTATAGCACTTAGCAAGTTTTCTTTCATTTTCCTGTGTACTGTTGATTTTTTTTCCTGGTAAACTGAGCACTCCTTCCATGCAGGGATATTATTCCCATCCCCAAGCATGATAGTGTTCAATACTTAGTAGGTCATTGGTAAATGTCTGCTGACCTTAGAAAACAAATGACATCTATGTCCCAAGGTAATAAGGTAATTGTGATATATTGTGATGTTATATAAGCTTGAATGTTATCAATTCCTTAATACATAATTTCATATATATACCTGAAAAAAATATCTGGTTCCTAGGTGCACACATAAAATGGGAGGAGAGAGGAACCATTTTATATAAGAAAATTATGAAGTCACTTTCTCAGGAATCATAGGAAGATAAGCCTTAAATATGTTACCCATAGTTTTTTTTTTGCATCAGTCTGAGAATCTGAAAAAAAAAAAAAAATGGAGAAAAGACACTTAACCACGACACTGCTAAAAGACTGGCTTTTAAGCAGGCAAATATCCACTAGTCTTTCTGAAACAAGATTCTGAAATAAAATCATTTTAGTGTTTTCAGAAATATTGAAAATCACTTTTAAAAAGGTTCCTTCAGGATATAAGTACCCAGCAACATAACGCTCTTTCCAACTCATTTGCATCTTTACTCAGAGGTTGGTCTTTTAAATTAACTTTGTGAGGAAGATAAGACTGCCAGGTAGTCACTTAGCGGTTACAGAAGGTACTCACAAGCTTCAGGGCCCAATTACATGCTGAACTTTACAGTTTACAGCATGTCACTCAGAGGAAGTGACACCTAAGCAGACATCTCAGTAATAAGAATGAGCCAATGAGGATGGAAAAATAGGGGCAAAGTGCCAGGCAGAGGAAACAGCACAGAATGACATGTATAAAGATCCCGAGGCAGAAAAGCCCTAGTGTATCTGATCGGAAGGAAGCCAATGTGGTTGCAGCATAGAAGACAGATGGAGAGGGCAAGAGTTACAGAGGTAGGCAGGGGCAGCCAAACCAGCCCAGAGTGAGGTCTGGAAAGGAGTCTGGAACTTACTTGAAGAGGATATTCAAATTCACATGTGATTGTCTGGAACCCTAATTACTTTCCATCAGATACACCTCAGGACCAACAATTATGCCCAGTCATCTACATAGGCTACCCCTTTTCTCATGGGCAGATCCACCAAGGACCTCAGAATAACATTCAGTTCCCTGGAGAGCACAGCAATTTTTAGAAAATAGAATGTGTCCCATTTTAAGCAATAAACATCTTTGGTCAAAGGCCCAACTTGTATCTCACTGCAGACCATCTTCTTTTACCTTCCTTACATTCTCCCTACGCCCGCCCCTATCACCACCAAGTGTGAAAAATCAAAAAGAGCAGAGATCTTATTGCCTTGCCTCACTCCTTTATTTCCTAGGCTAGGTATATATGTTGAATGAATGAAGTATTGGAAACAAGTAATGAAGATGTTTACATTTATCTCAAAGTGATCTCTCTCTCTCTCTTTCTTTTAACTTCTGAGATTTACAGAAGCATGGAGAGTTACAGTGGTTCCTTCCATCCTTCTTGGTTTTTCTCTTAGTGTACTGCTTAAGGGAAATCTTACTGCACTAGGAGGCAGGAGAAGTAAATATTGGTTCCATCGCTTACAAACTGGAGGACTGTGAGTAAGCTGCTCCAGGCCTCGAGAGTTGCATCTATAAAACTGAGCTTGTTACTACTGCTAAAGATAAAAGCTATGAGTCAGATGTGGGGGGTTTGTTGTGGTTTGTCACCAGCTCTAAGATCTATGATTTTATGAATATAATCAAAATCTACAAAGTAAAACTTTGAATTATTTTACAGATTACCTGAAAACAAAGTATATTAATTCAGTAGTCAGTTTGGTTGGTATCTCTGGGATTATTTCTAATCACCCATAAAGATTAGCTTCTAACTTTATACATATGCATTCACCCACAAATATATACATCTCTTTCTGTTTAGAGTTATGTGCTTAAACAGTAGCTACAACAAAAGCTACAAAACAATGATTTCAAACTCGAATGCTTGAAATGCCATTGAAATGTCCTCTTTACATAAATGTTTTCTTCCAACTTCGAACAAGAAACACATTTTCTCCTAATAATCTCATCATCAATCCCATACTTGGGACAATTTCACTTTTTTGGATCAGATTAAATTTAAATGACTATATTACAGTGAAAAATTATATGTACCAAATGTTTTAAGGCCTAGTTTGGTAAGTTTGGAGCTGTCCTCATATCACCTCCTTAAAACAGTTCTTCCAAATGTTTTCCTCCTGGATCTCTGCTTGCAATTCTGCTAGTAAAGTTCTTGGGCCCATTCTATATCCACTCTCTCTCCCCCCATCAGAATGCGGACTCAAGTGATTTTTCTCCTATCATTGACCCACTGAAAGAATTTTTTTTCAGGTGGCATTTCCTTATTTATTTATTCTTGTATATTAGTATAGATTTCTGGCTTTTATGTTATTTATAATCCATTAATTATTTATTTTGATGCGAAAACGACCCCCCCCTTTAGCTATTGGGAGATCCTTCAGGCTGTCACCTGTGTCCTTTTGACATGTCCCATCAGTTTTGAGCACTTCCTTACCTTCTAGCACAACAGACTGAACTTGTACTTTACTTGCCCCGGCCTTGGAATCACCCTTTCCTCCAAAGAGCCATCAGAGTCCTGGTTCTTTTTACTGGCGAATGAGATCTGGAAACCAAGACTTGGATTCTAGCTACGTTATGGCTTGTCACTGATTGAACTATGAGAATTTATTATCGTTTCCCAGCACATATCAGCTAGAATTTATATTCCATTGCAAGTCTGGCTCTAGAAGACAGTGTATTTTTTTTTTAAAGATTTTATTTATTTATTTGACAGACACAGATCACAAGTAGGCAGAGAGGCAGGCAGAGAGAGAGAGAGGGAAGCAGGCTCCCTGCTGAGCAGAGAGCCCGATGCGGGACTCGATCCCAGGACCCCAAGATCATGACCTGAGCCGAAGGCAGCGGCTTAACCCACTGAGCCACCCAGGCGCCCCTAGAAGACAGTGTATTTTTATTCTTTCTCGGTATCTCCATTGTGAGTCAGAGAGGCCCACGGGCTTTGCACACACACATACAGAGACTCATCACACTGAAACCATTCTGGGTTTTAGTTTGGGATCCTACAGGAGCGAGCCTTTAGTTACGGGCGTGCAAAACAGACCTGTGTCCTCCAGAGTCCGCTGTGCTGCGCCCAGCGCAGCCCCGAGCGTTCTCAAACCCCGAGTGGCTGCAATACTTTGCAAGGACACCGAAGAGGAGGCACGTCAGCGCTCCTACTTCCTCCCGACGCCGCCTCTGATTGGCTCCTGGGCGCATAAGAAGCCGGTGAATGAGCGGCTGACCCTTACAGAAACTTGCCCGAGGTCTTTGGGTGGCACCGATCTCTCCTCCGCGTACACCCGCGGGCACGCCGAGCCGGAGGAGGATGAGGTCGTCCTGTGTCCTGCTCACCGCCCTGGTGGGGCTGGTTGCTTATTACATCTACATCCCCCTGCCCAGCTCCGTGTCGGATCCCTGGAAGCTGATGCTGCTGGACGCGACTTTCCGGAGCGCACAGCAAGTGGTGAGACGCAGCCCAGAGCTGATTCTCTCTCCCTCCTCTTAAGTAATATTTGAAGGGGGAAATCAAGATTTCCGGACCGCGTCCCACGAGGACGCATATTTTTCTAACGCAATTAGGCGATCGATTTTTAAGGTGGTTTAGTCTGGCGTTTTCGGGGTGTCGCATTTGTCTCCTTGCTAGCAGCGGGCTAGATCTGTATCTTCTCCTCTGCGTTGGTGGCCGCGAAGGTGAAGTTCTCGAACAGAATTTGACAACTGTTTAACCCTTCGTCTGTCCTAAATAACCCCCCTCTTTCTTGGTTGGCAACGTCAAAAATAAATAAATAAATAAATAAATAAATAAATAAATAAATAAATAAATACACCTTTCAGCATTTTTATAAAATCTCCCCATTTTCTTTCTTCTGTAGGGGCCAGCAGAGAGTGAGTTAAATGTTTTAGGAAGGCTGTGGGGGAAAACAGGCTCTGATTCCTGGTAGTGTGCAGCCACCTTAAAAGCAGAAGCGGGCCCCGGCGATCTCCCGAGGTCCCCTGACTGTGGAGCTCTCTGTTTCTGGGGGCAGCTGGCAGGGCTCCTGTGTGCACTTGAGTAACCGCGGTGATCTCCCCTTTCTTGCGCGGTGCTTATCAGCTCAGCCCACGAAGAAGGCCAGGAGGCCTGGCTGCCCGGAAGACGAGGCGGTGGAGGGGGCGGCAGCCGCGGTTCGCGTGATGCACTTGTTTTCTGCCTGCCCTGCAGCATTTCTTTCCTGTCCTTGATTGTCAAGGAGATAATCTTTGAGCCAGGATACTCCTGCTCACCCTGGCAGGGGAACGTTTCTGTCTGTTGTGCCATGGGGATGGATTTCTTTTCCCCGTAGACAGTGCAGTGCTGTCTGCAGGTTTTCTACAGTAAGAGACATTAATTTTAGTGCCAGAGAATCTAAAATCTTAACTACAATCTGCAGCCAAGGCTGGGGTCCTATTATTCTAACCCTTCTTAATCTCAGGTTATTTTTGTAAGCTTCCCCCCCCCCCCCCCAGGAGTGACTAGAGAAAGAGAGAGAAAAAAAAAATCATGATTTTCCTAGGGAGTTGATGTTCCTTTTCCCTGTCCATTCTAATTGTGTGTAAAATCACAGAGTCTCTGAGGCTTTGTGCTATCAAAAGCCCCCGAAGTAGGGTATTGTAGCACATTCCTACTAGGAATTGGTTTTCTTTTTTTTTTAATTATTTAAAAAAATACTTTATTTTTAACTAATCTGTACACCCAATGTGGGGCTCAGACTCACAACGCTGAGATCTAGAGCTACCTCTTTCAACTACTGAGGCAGCGAGATACCCCAGTGATTTGTTTTTCTTAAATCCAGCCATGTTTTCCATTCCCTGCTGTCTCTTAGGAATGGGGTGTGAAGTTATAGATCCCCTTCCTTCCCTCCTGCTGACTGTAATACTGACCTGGTGGAAGAATGACCATTCCCTTCTCTAGCATTTGTCCCAAGAAAGGTGGTCTTCTTGTAAGAAGCCCCGAAGTCCCTCTCTTCCTTCAGAAATTATGTAATTTGGGAGTGGTATCCTTTAAAGTTTCTTTTAAAGACCTTAAATGGTCTTTACCTGGGTGGGTTATAATGGCCTTCAACAATAAAAAGAAGAATGACTGGTTAGAGGAATAAGAAAAACATGAAAAAAAAAATCCAACTGCTATGTTGGCTACAGAGATTTTTCTTAGTTTTCAGGTCACCAAAGAAGTCTTCCCCATCATGTGTAATTTGGGAAAAGTCAGATTCGGAGAAAAGCCATTCTTCCCCAACTATAGGCTGTCAATCCAACAAAGGCAAGACCTTTGGACCCAATGATCCTCTGTATAAAATGTGCCCTCAGCTGGTGTTTGGGACTGATACTGTGTGTAAAGCCAAGTCACAGAGATAAATAAGGTAACCAGTTATCCTCACCTGACACTGTGGCTTGAGAGTGGGTTTGCCCAGAAGTGGCTCTCATCACTTTTCTTCTAAATTGTAAAGTATCAGAAAGATTGTTCAGGCCACATGGTAGCATATTCTACCCAGTAAAGCAATTTACTAATGTCACGTCAATTTGTGCCAGGGAAAAGACAAGGTGACTTGACACATTGTAAGCAAATACGAAAGCATGACTGCTGGAGGTATGCCTCCCTGAGTCCCATCCCAACCAGGCCACTTGCTGGCATCAAGGCCAGGCAACTTACTAACCTTCTCTGGTCCTCTGTTTTTCCTGTAAAACAGGCTTAAAACCTACCTTACAAGGTTGCTATGAGGTTTAATAATGTGTTTAGATATCTGGAACTTGTAGTTATACCTCTAAGAATTATTCCAAAGGTCCACTACAGATTGTGGAGAAAATCTGTGGGATTGCCCAACTTTGTTGAAATGGTAAAACAAATGTAAACTGGAAGTGATTTATCTTATTGAAACCTGGGGAGCTACCACTAAATTGTATGGCATAAAGTTTGTTACCCAAGCAATTTTAGCTAGAGTGGATTTGCTCATTGACAAAAGCCACTGAAGCTACTTCAGAGGTGAAGCTTGGCCCATGCCCAGCATCAAGAACGATGAATGCTACTTTTATTCTCTTTCGTTGGCAAATGCTGTACCTCTTCATGCCCATTCTTATCTCCTTTATCTTGTGCAGGTGAGTCAGATAATTGAGATTTTGTTCACTGTACTTTTTCTTTCCTTGGGATCCTCCAGTATTACCTAAGAAGAAGCTACTTGAGATCTTTCTCTGAAGCCATCTCAAACACAGATGCTGCATTAAAATCCCCAGGGAGCTTTACAAATCCTGATGCTTAAGTTCTATGCTATACCAGGTTTATTCAGAATCTCTGGGAGGCGAGTCCCAGGCATCAGGAGTTCTAAAAGCTCCCCAGGTGATTTCAATGTGCAGTAAAATTTGAGAACCACTGCTCTTTAAGGTAAATCAAATGCATTGCGGATCACATAATCTATATTCCTTAAATTGCACTAGTTATCTTGCACACAGGTTGCTGGAAATGAGCCCTTTTACATTAGCATGTATTAGTTTATCAGATTAGTTGATTGACACTGTGGCTGTAAGAGTCTAAGGGGATAAAATACTAGCTAAGCAAATTGTTATATTACATTGTTATAGCAAAGCCTTCATAAGACGTTGAGCTGTGGAAAAACACAAAAGGTTTGGGAAAGGCAGTGGAGAAGATTGGTCAGCAAGACACTAGAGGGACAAAAGTAGGGAGTTTGGGGGCGGTGCGTTCTGGAGACTGATTTCAAAATGCTGTGTAAGGAAAGGTTTTTTCAAAATGGTAATCCTGGTACAGGTGGAGATACTGAGAAGTGTGCATTGCTGATTTGGGCAATATGCATTGGAAGTAGTAGAAGTAGGCTTATTCTTTGACCCAACAATCCCTCAGTATGAATGAATTTTAAGTAATCAGTGATATAGTCAAAACTATAGCTGTAAAGATCGAAACATTTTACAGGGTCAGAAACCTTATTCAACTAGTCCAAAAGCACTCCTTTTTTTTTTTTTTTTCAAGATTTTATTTATTTTGAGAGTAAGAGAGAGAGTGAGTGGAGGGCAGAGGGAGAGGGACAGCCAGAATCTCAAGCAGACTCCATACTGAGTGTAGAGCTCAGCATGGGACTCCATCCCACAACCCTTAGATCATGACCTGAGCTGAAATTAAGAATCAGTCACTCAACCGACTGAGCCACCCAGGTGCTCCAGGACTGCTGTTTCATGAGAAATATGGGGGAACATTCACCAACCTTGTTTTGTTTTTGCAGCATGATTTTTAAAAAAGTGAAATCAAGAAAAATAAGAAATTATATGTTATGGAACACACATTTTTTGAATACAGTAAAAACATTTAGATTATAAAATAATGTTTAATGACCTACAAAAATATGTATTTTATGTTAAATGAGGAAATGCAACAACAACAAAATATATATATATATATATATAGATCTGTATATCTATATACCAAAACATATAGTTATGCACATCTGTTGCTATATCAGTCTAACTTTACTTAGAGAAAAGACAGAAGGGTATAATTTAAAATAGGGGCTCCTGGGTGGCTCAGTGGGTTAGGGCCTCTGCCTTCAGCTCAGGTCATGATCCCAGGGTCCTGGGATCGAGCCCCGCATCGGACTCTATGCTCATCAGGGAGCCTGCTTCCTCCTCTCTCCTCTTCTCCTCTCTCTCTGCCTGCCTCTCTACCTGCCTCTCTGCCTGCTTGTGATCTCTGTCTGTCAAATTAAAAAAAAAAAAAATCTAAAATATAGTGCTTTTTTTCTGGTCCATCTTCAATTTTCATTTCTATATATTCTAGCTTTTCTACAAATGAGCGTAGTAATAAGAAATTATTTTTAAAAGTTTTTGTAGATTTCCTACTTCTAAAAAGGAATTGATAATAGCACACATACCAATGTGATTAATATTTTAGTTATTGTTCTATAAGAAAATCATATTTCTGTAATAAAAAGAAAGAAAGCAAGCAAGCAAGCAAGCAAGCATCTCAGATTCCCTGATACAGGTATCACAGTGGCACTTAGATGTGACACAGATGGGAAGCCCACTATGTGCAGTTTTAGGGATATGCTAGAATGACCTAAAAGAACCTACAGCGTGGTGGAATGGAGAAGATATGTTAATATATAGCTATTAAGAAGGTAGCTGCTAACAGGCATTACTGAAGAGGCACAGTTTCAGAAGCTCATAGGAGGGAGAGGTTATGTGCAGTTTAGAGGAAGGTAAAGATGGCGTCTAAAGGCAATAGGTATCTGAAGGAAGCTCAGAGCAAGGGCTGGGTTTGGCTCACCTTGATCATTTTCCAATTTACTAATAACTCTACTATGTATCTTTTTTTTAGAAGATTTTATTTTTTTATTTGAGAGAGAAAGAGCGGGTGCAAGTGGGAGAGGAGCAGAGGGACAGGCAGACTCAGAGAGGAGTGCAGAGCCTGATGGCAGGGCTCTATTCCATGACCCTAGATCATGACCTCAGCCGAAATCAAGAGTGGAGGCTTAAGCAAATGAGCCACCCAGGCGCTCCTCTACTGTGTATCTTTTTGATGACATCATGTAAAACAGATAAGTGAAACTGATACTTTTGCTGAATGTTCCCCCTGTTTCTTCTGGATGACAAGGCTTTTGAACCCGTTGAACAAGGTTTTTCATCTTATAAAATGTCTCCAAACATCAAAATGCAACCTGGCTTCCCCTGGATGTTCCATACATGAATGTGCTGTGTAAGTGTAGTTTAAATCCAGCTCAGCCAGATGCCATGCAGAGCTCCGGTTTGCTAACCTTTTTCCTAACCATTCATGACCTGCAATGTTTCCTACTGTCTGGTAAATTTAACTCAAGAACATTAGTAAATAGTAAGTTTTGTCTGCTGCCTTCTAGACTTGCTGTGATACGTATTTCTTCATTTAATTAAAGATTTCACCAATCGCAATAATTCTGAACTAACTTGATGGAATTTTTTATAAACACCTGCAGCAGAAATGCTTAAAGAATACTTAGGGGTGGGGCATCTGGGTGGCTCTGTCCATTAAGTGACTGACTCTTGATTTTGGCTCAGTTCTTGATCTCTGGATCATGGGGTCGAGCCCTGCATGGGATTCCACACTCTGTGGGGAGTCTCCTGGAGATTCTCTCTCTCTCTTTCCCTCTGCTCCTCCCCCATGCTCTCTCTCTTTCTCTCTCTCTCTAAAATAAATAAATAAATCTTTAAAAAAAATTAGGGCAGATTGATGCAGCTAACAGATGTGTTAGACAATGCCCAATTTATAGTTTTCTTTGTTATTTTTCCTAGAACTCTACAAATACAGCCCTCAGCACAGGAATGCTATATGGCTTTATTTTAGTGGGACATTCTGTTTCTAACTTGTGACTTGGGCTTTACCTGAAGACATTTCTGTGAGGTACAAAAGTGTGCTAATGCACAATTACTTGTTTTAAAATACTGAGTATATATTTTCACTGTCAAATGAAATGATGTAGGAGATCATTACTTCTTTTCTCCATTTTATATTTATAAAGAATTAAGAACTGTAATTGAATGTCCAAGGGGCAAACCTAGTTATATTCTCTACCCAGTTTGTGTTCTATTATGAAATTTTAACAATCTTTCAGTGTTTCCAAAATAAAACTAAAATCCTACCCTTTGGAAGTCATCACTCCTTCAATAAATATAACTGGACACCAGTGCTAAGAACTGGCAAAACAAACATGAAAAAGACCCGTACCTAATCTCAAGCAGTTTACAGTGACGTGAAGGGAAGATAAGCCTACTGGCAGTTACAGAGGGTGTTCTTTTTTTTTTTTTTTTTTTTAAGATTTTATTTATTTATTTGACAGAGACACAGCAAGAGAGGAACACAGAGGAACACAACCAGGGGGAATGGAAGGGGAAGGAGCAGGCTTCCCACCGAGCAGGGAGCCCAATGCAGGGCTCGTTCCCAGGACCCCTGGATCATGACCTGAGTAGAAGGCACATACTCAACAACAGAGCTACCCTGGCGTCCCTACAGAGTGTGTTCTTGAATGACAGAATTTTTGACAGAGGTTTCATGGGTTGCTCCAAGAGCCTTAAAAAGGACCCCTAATGTAGAACCAGGTAGCGGGCATTGAGGACTGTTTCCCCTTCACACTGGCATCCAATCTGAGTTACCAAGGTTGATTGTTTACAGTAAAACAACAACAACAAAAAACTAACCTCTGTAAAGCACGAAGTAAGCGCAGTAAGCGATGTTCTTACTCTCCTTCCCTTACAAAAGAGGAAACCGAAAATGCAAAGGAAAATAACTTGCGCAAGATGACACAGTTTATAAGAGATTCAACTCCTGCCTGTCTCACTCTGAGCTCAAGAGCTTAACCACTGTACCAGCTGCCTCTCCATAGGAGCTGAGTGAGGAGATGCAGGAGGAGAAGGGGGTGGAGAAAGGAGGGTGGAAGGGCATTCCAGTGGGAGAGGGACTGTGCCAGAAGGGACAGTCCAGTGGGAGAGGATTATATAGCTAAGGAGCTAAAAGTGGTTTAGACTTTAAAGGTAAGGCTGGAGGGAGCCACAGGCCAGGTAACAAAGGGCTCTGTGGGCTGAGAAAGGAGCCACTGAAAGATTTTTCACAGGGAAATCACATAGTCGAATCTGGGTTCTAGAACAGTCTTCTCAGTGTAGGTGAGTGGAAAGTAGTGAAAGTAGTGGGAATGGATGTGCATGGAGTGAGAATAAGACTGAGAGATCCTACCAGGGATACCCCCAGGGAGATACCAGTAGCAACACAGGAAGTAGAAGCCTGCATTAAGAGAAATGAGACACTAAAGGAACATGATTTCTTATTATATTTTACATTTATATAGCAGTCTAGATTTTACAAAAGGTTTCGCTTAATTTCTCTCTCTCTTTTTTTTCCCCCCCAAAAATCTGCGTTTGGCAGTGCCTGGGTGCTGCCCTCGTTAAGCATCTGACTCTTGGTTTTGGCTAAGGTCGTGATTTCAAGGTCGTGTGATGGAGCCCCAAGTCCCACTCTGTGTTCAGTGTAGGATTTGCTTAAGACTCTCTCTGCCCCTCCCCTGCCTCTTTCTCTCTCTCAAATAAAATGAATAAATCATTTTTTAAAAATGTGTTTTAAGTTTTTTTTGTTGTTGTTTTTTGTTTTTGGTTGTTGTTGTTGTTGTTGTTGTTGTTGTTGTTGTTTGAGTAACCTCTATGTGGGGCTTGAACTCATGATTCCAAGAAGAGTCAAATGCTCCACCCACTGAGCCAGTCTCATGCCCCACCCTTCATTTTATTTTTATAATGAATAACTGGCTGGCATGAATTACTTCTATTTATTAAATGAGGAAACTGAGGTTCACAAAGGGTCAGTGACCTCCCCAAGATCACATGATTCATTTACACTGGCAAAACAGACACTAGAATCGAATGTCCTGGTTTCCTATTTTTCTGCTCTCACTTGCTGAGCCATGCTGACCTAAAAACAAAGTCCTGCATGATGGATTTGCCCTTTTTGTCTCTAGTGCCGTCTCTGCGACCCACCCCTTGTAGCTGCAGCCAAGCACATGGGAGTGCTCATGATAACTTTGACACTAGCTCACTGAATCCTGACCTTTCTCTGATCTCCCCCAGTTCAATTAATCTTCAGTCGTGCTTCCCAACCTTTTTGCATGCCATAGACTCGATTACGCTTGTAAAAATATGCCAGGGGAAACTGTAGGAGATAAGGAGGGAATAGATCTGTATGGGCTCGAATGATAGAACTCGCAAGATTAATACAGAAGATTATACAAATGGTTCTCAAATAGAATATGGATGCTGATAAATTTGGAGTAGCTACAAAAAATGGTTTTGAGGTTTTACCTCCATGAAACATCGAAACATCAATGTCTGTGGCCCACCTGTTGGGAAGCTCTCCTCTCTATAGTTTATAACTATTTAAGTCCAAGTTTGTTATCATTGCTATTAAACATAGATCGTCCCCAAGGGACATATGTATCTAGGTAGTCCTATAACTTATTGTCCAAACCAGGACATTTTTAAGAGTGCTAGGAGCTGCTATTAATAATCATGCTGGGAAAACTACTCTAAACCAGAAGTATTCCCAAACAGATCTGGACAGAGTTTCAGTCTACTTTAATTCGGCTTGCCAGCATTTCACATAATCAAGTCAAAGTTGTAGAATGATTCCTGTGCTCCCTGTTCTGCTGAAATCTGACTGTTAACCCTCCAGTGACCCACTCCCGCCATCCCCTTCCCTCACCCCCAGGCTTTATGTCCCCTGCAATAGTGGCAGAATAGAAGTACTGACTTCCGTAATTGGCACATAGAGCCTGCCACAGTCAGTCCTACATTGCAGAAATTAGTAGCCTCAGTGTTCCCATGCTGTCTGCACACTTGATACCTCTGCTCTCATGCCCTTCCACCCACACATCTTTCAACACCCACTCGACAAGCATCTCTTTTGGAAACTTCCCTTTTTCCCCAATCAGCCTTAATCTCTCTGTCCTTTATACTCTGCTGGCGTTCACATGTGTGTGGCCCATTATGTTTCTTTCCTTAGGTGGATGTTTCCTTATGTCCAAGCTCCCCACCAAATTCTAGGCTTTCTCAGCTATCATAGACATAATTCCCTCTTATCCGTTTTAGGGTTTGGTTTTGGTTTGAAGATCATTCGTTATAGAGAAAACAAGAATTCATGGTTCTGCTTACTTTTAGTCTTCTGTATTACTTCATTTGCACCAAAGAGCAGACTTCGTGCTCCCATGGGCCTGTGACTCTGAACTTACCCCCAAAGGATTTTTTTGCTGCCCTTTGCAACTTTTTTTTTTTTTTTGCAAGCCTCACTGTTTTCTGGGTTTTTAACTTCCTCATATAATTTTTGCAGATTGATGCTTATTTTTGAATTTGTAATAAATGTATCTGTCTGCTTCTTGTTAAACATTAGGCTGTCTCTTTAAAAGATCGTTGGTGAATTCCCACATTCACTTGATACAGTTCTACCTTTCCCTTTTCCTCTTGAATGGATAATTGACAATGCTTCATGAGAAATTAATTACCCTCTTCTGTGCTGCCTGTCCCATAATATCGTCTGTGCTCTGGGATTCACATTACCCTTTCTTTGACTGAAGTCTACTCTTCTAAAATGCAAGATGTTTATCTCACCCTTCCTAGTTTATGCCTCAGTTCTAAGGGTCACTCTGTTCCAAGCTTGCAGGCCTTTCCATTTCATGGCACAGTTCTTCCCTGTTAGTGAGAAGCATGTCCACGGCAGCAATAATTCCTGTCCTTGACTTTCTTAGCAAGTCAATTCGGCCTGTAGAGAATGATCAGCTTTTAATAGAATAAGATTGCTGGCAGATAAGAGTATAATAATGGATCTGTTTACTGAATAATAAACACAACCACTAGCAAGGTTGAATGAGTGCTGGCTGTGAACAGGATCTGTTGATATTCTATGATATTCCATAGCTTCCTACTATGATTGTTTCTTCTTCCCTCCTTCCCTTCCAAACCCGCACTCTGAAATGTTTTGTATTAGTTGTTTGAGCCACATTAAGAAAGCATCAAGGAGGGGCACCTGGGTGGCTCAGTGGGTTAAAGCCTCTGCCTTCGGCTCAGTTCATGGTCCTGGGGTCCTGGGATCAAGCCCCGCATCAGACTCTCTGCTCAGCAGGGAGCCTGCTTCCTCCTCTCTCTCTGCCTGCCTCTCTGCCTACTCTCTCTCTGTCAAATAAAATCTTAAAAAAGAAGGAAAGAAAGAAAGCAAGCATCAAGGATGTATCATGGATTTATGAATTTCAGTCCTAGAGGATTTTATGTATTATGCCTTCAAAATTTTAGTCCTGGAGGATTTTAATATATATTACACACTGGAGAGGTTCTATGGTTATATAAGATCAGAAAATAATGAGTTAATCAGGATTTCTTTATTTACTTGTAAAACATTTCAGAATTCCTACCAAACTAACATGTATTTTGAGTCTTAGAATATACAGTGAGTCCCAAAATTAACTATAGGTCTTCATTTTACAAAACACTTCTTTTTTTTTTTTTTAAAGATTTTATTTATTTATTTGACAGAGAGAGATCACAAGTAGGCAGAGAGGCAGGCAGAGAGAGTGAGAGGGAAGCGGGCTCCCTGCCGAGCAGAGAGCCCGATGGGGGACTCGATCCCAGGACCCTGAGATCATGACCTGAGCCAAAGGCAGCGGCTTAAACCACTGAGCCATCCAGGTGCCCCCTACAAAACACTTCTTGATAGGAGTGCCTGGGTGTCTCAGTTGGTTAAGCTCCTGCCTTCAGCTCAGGTCACGATCCCCAGGTTCTGGGATCAAGCCCCACGTCAGGCTCCCTGCTCAGTGGGGAGTCTGGTTCTCCCTCTCCCTCTGCTCCTCCCCTAGCTCATGCTCTCTCTCTCTCTCTGTCTCTCTCTCTCACACTTACTCTCTCTCTCTCAAATAAATAAAATTTTAAAAAGAAAGTTTCATGATACTGATGGTGTTTTAACAATTTGGGAGGCCATTTTCACAGTGCTTAAGAGCATGGATTTGGGGATCAAGGCGATCTGTGTTCAAATCCAGACTCTGATCTATTCAGACTGTGTGACCTTGAAGAATGTATTTAACCTATGAGTTTATTTCTTGATCATGTAAATCGTTGTGATACTTAACCCATAATGGTATTACGAAGATTGCATGGGATGATATGTATAGAGCTTTATTGTTTGTTGTCATTATCACATATTAGTTAATATGTAAAGGACTTGGGGGGCAACTGAGTGGCTCAGTCAATCAAGCATCTGCCTTTAGCTCAGGTCATGATCTCAGGACCCGGGATCCAGCCCTGCATCGGGCTCCCTGCTCAGCTGAGAGTCTGCTTCTGCCTCTCCCTCTCTCTCTGCGCCCCTCCCAACCACCCCCCCACCCCCCACTCATGCTCTCTCTCTCACTTTTTCTCTTGCTCTCAAATAAATAAATAAATAAAATCTTTTCAAGAAATAGGTAAAGGACCTGGAACAGTACCTAACTTAAGAAATATATATAGTCCAGATCTGATTTTTTTTTTTAAGATTTTATTTATTTATTTATTTGATAGAGAGAGACAGATCACAGGTAGGCAGGGAGGCAGACAGAGAGAGGAGGAAGCAGGCTCTCCGAGGAGCAGAGAGCCAGATGCGGGGCTCGATCCCAGGACCCTGGGATCATGACCTGAGCCGAAGGCAGAGGCTTTAACCCACTGAGCCACCCAGGCGCCCCCAGATCTGATTTTTGTAACTGTCTGCAATATATTCCAATAGTAATATACTGTTTTGTATTCTTTTATTTTCACTGTTATTCTTGTCAGTCTGCTATGCACTTACCAGCAGACTGGATTTCTGTATAGATATAGATCTTAACTTCAACTTCTGTTGGCTGTGGCTACTGGGTTTAACTCCTGGCTTCAGCACTAACTAGTTGTGAAAGTAGCTGGGCAAGTTCCTTGAACTCTAACCTTAGTTTTCTCATCTATAAAAGTGAGACAATGGTAGTGCTTCCCTTGAGGCTTGATATATGGACCACATACAATTGCATATATAAAATACCTGCACAATGCTTGCTGTAAAGCAAGAACTAAAAACTTCTTCCTCTGGTTGAAGTTTTGGAGTCTGTGGGCTGAATTTGCTGATGTTCTAACTGAATAGATCTATGAATTATCATCCTCGCAGCTAACTCATACTGTTCTGTTTTGTCCTGTGTATGCTCAACCTTTATAAGAATCCTGTAAGGTAAGTACTATTGCTATTCCTGTAAATGAAGAAACTGAGGCACAGAGGGGGTAGGTATCTTGCCCAAGTCACCCAGAACCAAAACTCTAATTCAGGCACTCGGCCTTTGGAGTTAGTGCTCTAAAATTCAAAGGAATTGAATGTCTCTCAGGCTTTCACTGTCTTATATCAAAGATTTCCACTGGAGTCTGCCAAATTATCGATTCGTTTTAGAATATGATGTCACCTGAAAAGAGTTCCTTAGGCTTTAGGTCCCTAAGGTACAGTTGGTGACTTGACATTTTGTTATATAAAGTCCTTTGTTTGAATTCTGTCCCAGTGGTGGGCCATCTTGCCACATCAAGAAAGTGGTAAAGAAGTACTTGCAAGGAGGTTTAATATTCTTAACAAAGGGCTTTGGATTTGCTCAAGTGATTGCCATCTTTTGGCCCTGGAGATCTGGCCTGTACCTATGGAAAAGATGACTTTGACTTCTAAAGTTATTAAAGGCAGGTGTCTTCAGTTGACTACCATAACAGAAGAAATCCATGATGGCCTCCTATCATTTGTTAACAAACATATACTGGGCACTGTGGTGATAGCAGTTCACAAACCAGATGGCACTTGGCCTTCCTAGAACTACTATCCCATGCCAAAAATCTGTGGCAAGAAAATATAGTGAATATGGAGAAACTTGTTGGCAGGCCAGTGGTATATGAAATCCTGTAAAGGTATGAAATCCCCTATGGAAACAATGTTGAATGAGAAGAGAGTAGTTTTAGATCTGAGAAGAGGTGGTGCCAACAAAGGGGACAGAGCAGTCAGGGAACAATGAGGAAAACTGGGGAAATAAAGTGTCAAAGAAACCAGCAAAGAGTATTGCCAGGAGAGGGTGGTCAACTGAGTTGAATTCTCCTGAGAGACCGAGGGAAGTGAGGATGGAATGGGGCCCATCAGCT
This sequence comes from Meles meles, assembly GCF_922984935.1. NCBI lineage: Eukaryota > Metazoa > Chordata > Mammalia > Carnivora > Mustelidae > Meles > Meles meles. The sequence continues at coordinate 65,763,123 of NC_060069.1, forward strand.
CTATATCCTGGTGTTCTCCTCAAAGTATCAGCCACAAATGCACTCCCAAGCAACTGTGAATTTTACATTTCAGGGTGTCAACCTATAGCCTGTTTGTTAGAATGATTTCAGGGATGTTGGCCAAAACTCATGTTTTAACTGGTAATGCTCATCATATTGAGCTATCATTTCTCACAGGAAATAGCAAAAATAAACTTTGTAGCTTATGATTAAAACCTGAAATGGAAGTTACTGATGGATATTAATGAGATGCTAAATAGCTATATATAAAAATAAATATAAAAGTTATATACATATAACTATTTAGTAGATTAAAAAAATATTTGTTTAAAAAAAGTTAGGGGCCCTGCATCGGGCTCTCTGCTCAGCGGGGAGCCTGCTTCCCTCTCTCTCTCTCTCTCTCTCTCTCTGCCTGCCTCTCTATCTACGTGTGATCTCTCTCTGTCAAATAAATAAATTTAAAAAAAAAATCTTTAAAAAAAAAAAAAGAAGTTAGGGGCCCCTGACTGGCTCAATCACTTGAGCAGTTGACTCTTGATCTCAGGGTCATATATTTGAGCCCCGTGCTGGGTGTGGAGATTGCTTAAAAATAAAAAAATAAAAGAATAAAAAAACTTAAAAAAAAAACTATAAAAGTGGAAAGAAAAAGTAAAATAGCTATTATGTTGGTTGGCTCATCTATAGGACAACCTATTTTAAAATGTGGAATCTTAGAAGCTAAGTAGCTTTTTATGTCTGCTTCAAAATGAGGTTCACATCAGATGAATATTAAACGTATTCCCTTGTAGATTGATGCCTATTAATTCTATAGTTAAAAGTATACCATTAAAATGCTCATACTATACTTTTGTCAAGAACAATGGGCCAGGATTTTGTAGGACACACCATGTGCTAGGTTTGAACCTTAGTTAGCAACCACGGAAGCCCAAAACCAGTAGTAGCTTGTCAATCTTATTTCCTCAAGTAGCAAATTCAAATTGGCAAATTCTGCAACTTAAATGAAGATGTTTTGGATAAAAACAAGAACATTGTTATTGGTTATGTCTACGGAAGGAATCTGTTTGGCAGTGATTTTCAACTCCTCTAAAAACATGATTTCCTGACTCCATAAAAGCCTATTTGGGGGTAGATCGTAGAACTTTAACTGCTTAAAAAGTTGGACTTGCATTTGGGTGTTATCAGTGTTCAAATGTCTGTATGCCACTCCCCTCCACCCCATCCATTTTTTGAGTCTGAAAGGATACAAAGAAACCATCAGACAGATGCGAAAGTAAGGGCATTCCAAGACAATAGCAGGTGTACATCTGCAGCGGGACAGCATGGCGCCTACCGGAAGCTACTTCTATTGAGATTCTGAAAGGTGTGAAAAGTTGGAAGGAGACCTTTATGTAAGTGAACCATGAATAGAACTAGTCCCATTCCTGTGTTAGAATCTATTTCACTGTTTTAATTATGCGAACTCTAAGTTAGCTAATAGTAAAATTATGAAAACATACAACAACGGTATTATTTTTTTCAAGAATAAGTGCCACTTGGTGAGATAAGCTTTAAACTACTTATTAAAAACATTGTTACAAACTGTAGAATAGCATTTAAATATTGGTGGCCAAATATGTCATTTGACTGAAAATTTATTTTGCTAGTGTTACCAGGTTTTAGAGGGGTTTTTTTTTGTCTTAAACAAAGACTTTTGTAAGTCAGTCTTTCCTGTTGTATCCCCAGTGCACTGCTTCAGAAAACTCATTCTTTGTTTAAAGTTTAAAACAAACACTGCAGTTCTTGAGATCTATGGTGCCTTCTTTGAGACAAATCTTCTTGCCTGCTCATCAAAGAGGTTGGGTCTAAGGTTAGAGACCTCCTGTTTTAACTACCCAGTCTAGTTTCTGTCTCATCCCTATTTCCCTCTCTTTCTACACCCTGTTCTTCCCCTCCACAGAACATTTGCTATTGGGAATTGCCTGTTTAATTCCTAAGTAATTTGTCTCCCTATGTAATTCTGTCTTTCTTGCGAGGGTGTTAAGCTCTGTGGGGGAGGGAGCGTGTCTGTGGGTTTCATCACCATGAAACCAACTCCTAAAAGTACCTGGCATGAAGTAAATGCATATCTGCAGAGTGAATAAATGGTGACTGATCCAAAGTCCCTGGACAGCTTTTACTGTAAAGAGGGTGGTGAAAATGTCCTGACGGGAAGTTTTCCCGTACATCCCACTTGTCAAATAAGGCATCATCAATAGGACCAGCAGCCAAATGTGCTTGCTGTTATTTTTGTTTTGGGTTTGTCTTCAAAAAAATTTTAAAATATTTTATTTATTTGACAGACAGAGATCACAAGTAGGCAGAGAGGCAGGCGGGGGGTGGGGAGGGGGGAAGCAGGCTCCCCGCCAAGCAGAGAGCCCCATGCGGGGCTCCATCCTAGGTCCCTGAGATCATGACCTGAGCTGAAGGCAGAGGCCCAACCCACTGAGCCACCCAGGTGCCCCTTTCTTCAGATTTAAAAAAAAATTCTAGGTAGTTAACATGCAGTGCAATGCTGGTTTCAGGAGTAGAATTTGGCGATTCATCGCTTGCATCCAATAACCAGTAAATGTGCATGCTTTTGGCTCTGGATTCCTGTTCCTCTTCATGAAAAGCCCAAGTAGAAAAATGATAAGGGGTAAGCCGCCTGCTTTTTTCAGAAAGCAAGAACTTAAAAGCAACAATGAAAGGAAACATAATCTACACTATATTAATCCATTCACAGACTGAGCACATTACCTCCCAGGCAGTGTGCCGGTCTCAGGGGAGCAAAGGTGAAGGAGGCAGATGTTACATTATCATCATCTGTTTCTCCAAGTATGAAAAGTAGAAGCTTGAACCAAGAACTAGAGAGGGCAGAGGCAGGAGTGACTGTCTGGGGAGTGACTACAGCAGGGTGCCGCAGAGGAGGGGACATTTGCGATGGATCCTGAAGGATGATGAACGTGGGTTTGATTGTGAGAGGAAGAAGGAGAAATTCCAGTAACAGATAAAACCCTATGGTTCAGACTTCTGGATCTTTAAGGAAGGGATGTACTGCATGGCAAGACGGGCTGTGCAGGCACAGGTGTGTACAGGGAAGTAGTATGTAGGAACTGGAGTAGGTAAAAGGTGTGTTTATGCAGTAGGTGGCGAATGTTGCTGTGAGTTGTATAATCTCCGGCTGTCACAACCGCTTGAAAACTTTTTCCCATGGAAGCATAATTCCTCGAGTAAATTAGAGGACTGAATAATTATTTTTGATATACCAGAAGAGGTATATAATTATGCTATAGAAAATGTGGAAAATAGAAAAACTTGACCTCCTTAACACAGGCTCCATTTGCTTTTTCTTTTTTTCTTTTTTTTTTTTTAAGGATTTTATTTATTATTTTGACAGACAGAGATCAGAAGCAGGCAGCAAGGCAGGCAGAGAGAGAGGGAGGAAGCAGGCTCCCTGCTGAGCAGAGAGCCCGATGCGATGCGGGGCTCTCTGTCTCAAGTAAATAAAATTAAAAAAAAAATGTTTTCCTTTTGTCTTCTAACTGTAACTCAGTTTATTTTCTCCATAAAATTAATCTTTATCCCCCATTTCTTTTGTAATCCCTTAAGAATGACTATAATTACCTCTGACAAGAAGACTACTCAAATTAGGGATAAGGAAATCTGTGTGCTTTGAAGGGAAAAGAAATTTTATTTTATTTTATTTTAAGTTTATTATTGCTTTGAAAGGAAAAGAAATTTTAAAAAGAAACAAGTACATTGGTCTCTGCTGTCCTCGAGAGCACCCATAAGCCCCACTCAGATCTTCCATGTCCATTGCCATTGCTCTCTAACCTGCTTCTATGCACCATCAGAATCTAAAATGCCAAATAAACAAAACCCACGATCAAATATATCTAATTTTATATCTTGGTTTTATTTATTGTTATCCAGGTTTAGAGTTAGAACACTACCAATCGGGCATATTGTTTGTATGAGGTCTGAATTTCAGACCACCAACTTGAAAGCCACAGACTGACCTGCAGATATATTATTTTTGGTTCATATTGTATATTAAACATCTTTTATTTTTTTGAGTTTACTTACTTATTTAAGTCATCTCTATACCCAACATGGAACTTGAGCTCACGACCCCGAGTTGAAGAGCTGCATGCTCTTCCAATGGAACCTGCCAGGCACCCCTGTATATTACACATTTATGAAGTCATTGCCAACACCTAAACTTCACAATATTTCACTTAACAATCTGGTCTTCCTGCTTCTCTTGAAAGAATCAGATCATCTGGCGACAGTAGGCCAGAATTTCCGTACCACACAATCACCTAGGGAGCGCAGCAGCTTTCGTCCTTATTCTAGGCCTTGTTTCTCCAGGTTGCCACAAGCCTCCCATTCCCTGATGCCTTTTAACCTCATTTGCCTTATTTTTCTCATTTGCATTTTCTGCTGTGGGCCCTGAAGACATGGGTTTAAGACTTCTACAGTGTTTAGTGTTGCACAGAAGTTGGTTAACTGAGGCAACCCAGCACAGCCCTGTGTTCTAATTGCATGTAGGGTCAAGCTGAAATAAGATCAAACATCCGCCCTTCTTACCTTCCCCCACTGGAACACTACGGGAACATTTGTAGTCTGTCCCCAGCAAAGGGTTGGACACTAGACAGGCTGAAAACCAGAAAGAACTGGATCCAGCAGAGGAGAAATAATACTTAGAATAACATTTAGAGAGTAGCCCCTGCCTGGGACTCAGAGCTGGATTGAGGCCCTGGTTCTGGCCCCCAGACAGAGGGAGTTCTCGGTAAATCATTCAAATTCAGTTTAAGTTCTGCTTTCTAAAACAGCAGGGCTGAACCAGGTAAGGTGGTCCCAAACCAGTTGTTTTTTTTTTTTTTTTTAAGATTATATTTATTTATTTGACAGAGAGAGATCACAAGTAGGCAGAGAGGCAGGCAGAGAGAGAGGAGGAAGCAGGCTCCCTGCTGAGCAGAGAGCCCGATGCGGGGCTCAATGCGGGGCTCGATCGCAGGACCCCAAGATCATGACCTGAGCCGAAGGCAGAGGCTTAACCCACTGAGCCACCCAGGCGCCCAGTCCCAAACCAGTTTTAAGGGGAGTTAATAGATATGAGGATGTTAAAGAGTAAGCAGAATTCAATAAATTTCTCTTTTACGTCAGAGACTTGTCAATGTCTTAAAAAGCCTCGTGCATTGGGACTGTCTGTGAGAAGAATTGATATATAGTATTTCCCAAGGCTATTTAATCACAGCACCACAGAATCTCTCACCGTTCTCTGTGCAAAATTATCTCCTCAAGGTGCTGTTTGATAGAACTCAGCTTGAGAGAGGCACTTTGAGCTTTCCTTTCAGCTCTAACTTTCTAAGTATGTAAGCCAGAGATGTAAAAGAGAACTCAGGATCAGGTAATGGGACACGGCGAAAAAGATTGCAGATCACTGGGGTGCCTGGGTGGCTTAGTCGTTAAGTGTCTGCCTTCAGCTCAAGTCATGGTCCCAGGGTCTTGGGATTGAGCCCTGCATTGGGCTCCCTGCTCTGCGGGAAGCCTGCTTCTTCCTCTCCCACTCCCCCTGCTTGTGTTCCCTCTCTCGCTGTGTCTCTGTCAAATAAATAAAATATTAAAAAAAAAAAAAAAGAAGATTGCAGATCGTGAGGACTTAGAAAGATGCTGGTGAAACATGGATGCTCCAGCTCTTGGTCTGGGAGGCAGGTGGAACAGTAAGGAGGGGAGGATGGAGTTAAAGCCACAGAAATAAATCTGGAGTTAAGGAATTTTGCTATGAAGGGAAAGAGAAAAGTTAGTATCTCAAAAACTTTCTGAGGGCAATTGGAACTTTTTTTGACAGAGATGTAGTAAAAACAAACAACCTGTAGCCAGATTCGCTGACCTGGGGTCTAGTTCAAACATGTCAGTAACTGGATTATTTACAGTTTGTCACTCACCTCTCTGGGCATCCGTTTCCTCAATGTTCGAAGAAGACAGACTATATAGGTGGGTGCTTTATGTTTTAAAATTATACTTTTATTTGCATCTCATTTAAGTTAGTAAGGATTGAGTCCTTCAAAAGGGGATTTGGTGAGGAGAGATGTATAAACAAAGGAGGGCTGAGACCTAGATTAGAGAGAATTAGGTCAAGAGAGGTACATCACAAGCTCTTGGAGGCTAAGTCTTTAACGGTACTCTCTGAGACTGTGAGTTCCAACTACTGGGGTTTCTCTATAGTATTGCACATAGACTTGAAGGTATTTGGTTGGCTTTTTATGTTAACATGGCTTAATTTCCCACTGAAACCCACCATGCATCTGAACTGGGTTGAGTTATCATTCACTGCTTAAGAAGTTGATTTATTTGACTAGTTTTCCCAGATGTATAGGTTTTTTAGTTAATAGCATGAATGATAACGGGGTGTTAGTCATTTGGATAATTGCACGATGATGAACTGTTTTCAGTTTTGTGTGTAGTCTTGTGCAATTTTCTAGATTTGATTTTCTTGGGTATTTACCAAGGTAAAATTAGTTTTAGTAATCATAAGATTATGAGACATAGTAATGTATGTCTCAGTAAATAATTTCAGATATATGGGAAGCACCATAGCATTTCATTTTCAAGTGTTAAATGTATAGTTTTAAGTGTGATTTTGGACACTCATTCATTCCACAAGTGTTTGTTGCACACACATACTATATGCCAGGCAGTGTACTAAGAGCTAAGGATGAAACAGTGAACAAATGCATCGTTATTTTCTTTATGACTTGTGTGGATGTGTGCCTAGCTTCAAAGAAAGAACTACTGCCTATGCTAACATTAACTCCCTCATTCATTTTTATCTGATGATTCTATTAATTTTAAGTTATGAAAGAATGATAAAATGGTAACCTTCAGCAACGTTTTACCAGTAGAAAAATATGCCTGGTCACCCTATTTATCTAATATACTACATAAGAGGAATAAAATGTTTGATAATACTAAATTTTATTTATTTAAAGATTTTATTTATGTCAGGTGAACGTGATAACCACTACACTACGGAAACTTTGTTTACGATAATACTAAATTTTAGTAACATCACAGTGGCAAATGCAAATAACCTTATACTTATGTTTCTTTATAAATTGCTCGGTCACAAACAATTCAAAACCCACAAAGAAACTAATGGTCTTTAAATTAAATGTGTTCTGGGGTGCCTGGGTGGCTCAGTGGGTTAAGCCTCTGCCTTCAGCTCAGGTCATGAATCCAGGGTCCTGGGATAGAGCCCCACATCAGGTTCCCTGCTCAGCAGGGAGCCTGCTTCCTCCTCGCTCTCTGCCTGCCTCTCTGCCTACTTGTGATCTCTGCCTGTCAAATAAATAAATAAAATCTTTTAAAAAATTAATTAAATGTGTTCTTCCCGAAAATTCGTAACTGCTATATGCCAGTTTATCCTCAAGCAAAATTTGATTATGCACCATTTTATATTTACATAGGAAAATGATGAAGGCACCACTAGGGCAAGCACACTTAAACCTAGTCTACTGCTGGGCTGGAGGCTGGGGCACACTCTTGAGGATTGGTGGTTTTCCTGGCCTCAATGACAGTAGTGCCCTGATCACCACACAGGCCTCCTCTCTTCTGAAGTGTAAAGGTGATGGTCTCTGGGTTACAAAAAAAAAAAATAGCATTTTTCTTGAATTATGCTTTATCTACACTGGGACATTCAGGGCTAAAGGAGCTGAAAAATTAAGCGTTGAGGAAATGTTGAGTTTGGGCTTGGGTGTTTATGTGTAGTGTGATAGCACAATGAAAGGGTTTCAAAATGAAATTCTTCACTTCATACCTACTTGACAACTTTTATAAGCCCCAATTTTTTTAAAGATTTTATTTATTTATTTATTTATGTGAGAAAGAGAGCGATAGAGCACAGTGGAGGGGAGGGGGAGAGGAAGAAGCAGACCCACAGAGCAGGGACTCCCCCCCCCTCCCATGCGGGGACCTTGCCAGCCTGACCCCAGGACCCTAGGACCATGACCCAAGCTGAAGGCAGACCTAACCTACTGAGCCATCCAGGTGCCGCTATAAGCCCCAGTTTTCAATCCTCATAGAAGAGATCATGAAAAACAGTGTCAAGTTTAACTCCTCTTCTCCACCACCTTTGGATAGATTGTGTTGAAAATGAAAATCAAATCTGAAACTAAAGGGCTGGCCAAGATCTGATTGCTTTCAGTTAATATTATTTAGCAATGTCAGAATAGGTTGACATTGTTATTTTGCTATTATATTTAGTGTTTATATCACATCATTATATTGTTTATTTTTACATATTTTAAAATATTTTAATTTCTTTTTTATGTACATATTTTTTCCATTTTTTTCTCCTTTTTAAAATTTCTGTCCCCTCTTATTTCTCTGACTCTTGAGACACTGCAGAGTGGGGATCTTCCTCATTAGACTGGACCTCATCTTCCTCTTCGTCCTCCTGCTCACTTGGTCAGGTCCTCGGCCTGTAAGATCCACCCGTATCCCTCCATCCGCGTTGAGCTCATGGATATTGACAAGTAGGATCTTAGCGATGTCATGGTACTTCTTTACCAGAGTCTGCAATTCTCAGAACATTTGGCCTCTACCTGATCACCCCGCTCCTGCAGCTGAGGGCAAGGACTGGGCCTTTCCCAGAGCGAGGCGGGCTCTCGCTTAAGGCGTTCCGAGGCTTTGGTGCGCTCTCTCCCCGGCCCTGGGCTCCGCTGCCAAGTGCCCAGCGCGCCGGCAGTCTCCACTCGTCACGCCGCCTGCCCGCCTGCCCTCTGTGGCCGCCTGGCGGGGCTCCAGAGCTCCCAGCTTCCTGGGTCGGCCTTGCCGGAGGGCAAGCGTGAAAGGTGAAGGGAGGCGCGGGCAGCCAGCTCCGGGGTAAGGGCGAGGCCCCCAGCGGGGAGGGGCCGGCGGATAGCGCGGGAGGGCCTGGGCGCGGCGGGCGGGTGACTCAGCGCCAGCACCAAACCTTCGTTGCGAGAGAGGCCGGGAAGGAGACGCCTCCCCTGTCCTTTGTCCTTTGTCCCCTGTCCCCTGTGTCCGGCCGCGTTCCGGCGACGTGACGCGCTCTCCGCAGCGCTTCAACCCCGCGCGCAGGCTGCACGCCCGCCTCGGGGCCTGTGCACGCCTGCGGCCCCCACCGGGTTTCCGCTCCCAGAGTCCGCCGGGGAGACAGACCAGACAAACCTCGCACCGAGAACCGAGATGGACGGCAGCGGAGACGCGGCCAAGCCACGTCCGCACCCACCGAGCCTGGCGGAGCGGAGCAGTTCTCTGCGGAGCCGGGGCCGTTGGGGGCTGGGGGACTTCACAGAGGAGGTGTCCGCAAGGATAAATAGGAATCCCGGGAAGGGGCCCTTCAATCCGGAGGGAGGCCCGCAGTGCCTTCAAGGCCTTCTGCGGCGCAGGGCTGCGCTGAGCAGCATGGTCCCAAACTGTTCACCCATTACCGTGGCCAGGAAAATCAGTAACAAGAGCTGTCTAGGGGTATCTGGCCAGAGGGGCACCTGGCTAAAGGGGCACCGGACTGGCTCAGTCCGTAGAGCACGTGACTCTTGATTTCAGGGTTGTGGGTTCAAGCCCCTCTTCCGGTGCAGAGCTGGTATGAGAAACAAAGAAACAAAATTTGTTTAATGAAATACTGTTTTACACTTTGAACTAGACAAATATTTCTCAACTTAACCTGGGAAAAAAACCGAGAGATTCCTAAGTCCCACCCTCAGGGATACTAATTTAATAGGTAGAGTTGGGGCCCAGGAAATTGCATTCAGGTGCTGCTCGTCTGTGGCCCATCCTTTGAGTAGCCTTGGATTAGACAACTTGTATGATGGCTTAACAAAGAGATATGAGATAAAACTGGTTCTTAATAACCTCTGAAAAACAGGTGGATTTTTTAAAATTAATGATTTGCTAATCTATGGTGAGCCAGGCTCCTTTTGTGTCTTCATTTAGGAGCTCTGTCTTTTAGTGGAGCCATACTTTGGCTTCCCTGGGTTTTGTCCTGGGGATAGGATTGGGGTTGGGTGGAGGCGGGGAGGGAGAACAGATGTTCTTAAAAAGTATCCTAAAGACCAGAGGCAAAACCATCAAATTAAGGCTATTTCAGTACATTAAAATATGGTGCCAACCCTATTCTTCTTAGGCCTGCAGAACAATAGTCCCTCCCAACTTTCCAATAAGCCTTGTTTTTCTGTACCTTTGTGTGTTACCATATTATTCCACTGTGTGGAATGTCCTTCTCCCCCTTTTCTCCTGGCAAATTATTATTTATGTTCTTAGAGACACGGCTTGAATGTCACCAATGCTGTGGACACATTGCAGTCTCCTGGGTAGAAATTATTATTTTTCTCTGTATATGTATCCCTGGTACTTATCACAGTATCACATTGTATATATCCACCTTATACAGTGTCAGCCTCTTAAGGATGGAACCTATGTTTGTATTTCCCCTTATATCCCTACTAGTCTTGGTGTCTGATGTACAATAAACATTCAAATGTTTGTTGAACAAGTGGGTGAAAAATAGATCCATACCCTTTTCCTTTTAGTGGGATATCTAACATGTAAAATCACCTCAGGAAGGCAATACAGTTATCTGGTGTATAGATACTTTTATTTAACTTAATATTTTAGTGGCATCTGGGTGGCTCTGTTGGTTAAGCATCTGCCTTCAGCTCAGGTCATAATCACAGAGTCCGACATTGGGCTGAGTCTGCTTCTAACCTCTGCCCCTCCCCTCCTCCCCTACTCATGCCCCTCTCTCTCTCCTTCTCTCTCTCAAAAACAAAATAAAATCTTTTCAAAAATAAACAATATTTTAGATATTAAACACATTGGATTTGCTTGTTGTAATTGTGGATCTTGACTAAATATTTATAAAGAGTAATTTTTTCTGTTTCCTGAGAAGCCTCTCCTGGGGCAGAGATGAAAAACCTCCATCCTGTCCCAATGGCCTGTGCCTTCCTCCTTGAGCCTCTGGGAATGATGGGCCAAGGAATGACTGAGCTACATTAACTTGAAACTGCTGGCTATAGAAATTCCAGTTGCTGTAAATCTTTTGTACTGTTAGTTTTCTTAGGCATCGTTTAAGTTGGCAAACAGGTCCCAGGTCCTGCTAACCAGCCTAGCAGATCTGCTGGCAAATATACCTCTAGCAGAGTGGAATTTGAGATACATTTCATGACCTACTTCCCTTCCCCACCCTGATTTTAAACCTTTCACTCTTAGGTGTTCAAAACCTGTGTGATGGGAGAGGTCTGGCTTTAAATAATGGTATGGTTAGTGATTTTCATCTGAACTCTATTATCATTGAGCATGATGGGTCAGTCATTTGGGCTTTTGGGTTCCAGTACTTGCTTTATCACTTTGAGCTTTATGATCCTGGGCAAGGCATTTAACTTCTTGAAGTCACAAATGAACATAAAAGCATGTAATACCTGCTCTTCCTATTTCACAGGTCCTTTCAAGATTCAAACTGGTGAAAGTTCAAGTGGTCATAAACTGCAAAGCATTGCACAAAAGAGTATTATGATTTTATATAGTATGCATTAATTTATTATAATCACATTCTGCATATATACAAATGCAGGTATTTAATCTTAATTTATTATAATCATTATCTGAGTCTGGCCCTTTAGACATCTGTAGATATCCATAAAAATCATTTGCTTTGTATCTTTTGGATTTATATGCCATTTAGGAAACAGTTTTCAAAGGTCACATCTAATTTGCTGCTTTTCTCACTTTACCTAAAGCAAAAGATTACCCCAATTTATGGGTTATCCTGCGTAACTAACACACTTGTGAAGTCAGGCCAGAGGCATGAGTGGGCCAGCTCTGACCTGTCATATAGCAGAAGGGAGTTTGGGAGGTTTTGCCGTTAAGTCTCATTCTTTTGTGCTGTCTTTAGTCAGCTGCTGTTTGGAACACTCACATGAAAACAAATGCTTCTTGTCCTGGCAGTCAAGGGAGGCTTTTAGCAGCTAGAGGAGCCTCATGAAGTATATTTGTTTATGACCAGCTGTACATGGGGCACTGGCAAGAATTTTGATCCTCAAGACTCAGACCTTGTCTGCCCCAAGGAGCCCACAATTAGTTACTGCTATTATAGATAACAGAAATGTGAATAAAAAAGAATTCAAAGTAGTTTTTTAAAAGATTTTATTTATTTGACAGAGAAAGCGAGAGAGCACAAGCAGGCAGAGTAACAGTGGGAGAGGGAGAAGCAGGCTCCCCATGGAGCAGGGAGCCTGATGCGGGGCTGGATCCCAGGACTCTGGGATCATGACCCGAGCCGAAGGCAGACACTTAATGACTGAGCCACCCAGGTGCCCCACAAAGTAATTTTTTAAAGTCTCATTTCAACAGTCATGGGTGCGTGTATGGAGAAGAGTGAGATAGGAGCAGGACCAAGGAAGAGGTGTTCCCAGAGAGAGAAATGAGCTGGTGATGAAGAGCTGGAGGAAAGGGGATGTGGGGGGCGCCTCTTTAGCCTGAGTGGTCAGGGCCAGACTGTACTAGAGCAGCTGATCCTGGACGAGTCATGTATCCTATCCTTTCCAGGCCTGAATTTCCCTTTGTGTGATAGGGGAGGCTAAATGTTCATTCCAGATAGAAAATCTTCCAGTTTTCTGATGTAGGTTCGAAACTACATTGACTCGAGTGTCCGTCGAGGGTGGCGGTTAGGGGCTCTAGAACTGGCACGTTTGGTTCAAATCCAGCCCACCACTTCCTGCCTGTGTGACCTTGGGTGATTCCCTGGACCACAGTGGGTCTGAGATTCCCCCAACACTGGGAACAGTGGCAGAGAGCAGATATCAGTACATGTGAGCCATTATTCACCTTGATGTACCCTGACAGGATGTAGGGGGCTTTTGGAGCTAGGCAAGCACATTGGCAATGTAGGACGATTTGTCTTCTGGGTCATAGTGAAAAATAAACAAAAAGTTTTAGCAACTGGAAAGAGCCGTGCTTCCCCAGCTGGTATTGCAACCGTGGGAGTGCAAGAACAAAGCGAAGGTTTTAGGGTGGAAGGTGTTAAGGTTAAGGAAGGTTAAGGTGTCAGATCCCGCAGTTCTAGGTTACCTTGCTAACTGAATGGCAGTGAGATTCTCCTCAGGTTTGCTTTGTGGCTTACAATGAAATCCTTAGATAGGAGGCTAAACCAATTTGAAATTTTGTAATAGAGCAATCTCACCAGAGAATCCTACTGTTACATAATTATATTTGCGTTTTCCAGGTTGGCATAATAATTCTCTCCAGTTCTTTGCTGTATGGAGAGAGTGCCCCTGTGCCCCAAACTGAACTCTTTTGGTCCATGCCTACTCTCAGAGTGTGAGATGAAAGATTTTTTTTTTTAAATAAAAATAATACTGAGTAAAAGAAATAAGAGAGGAAGGACAGGTATAGAAGGGGTCCCTAAGCAGATTGGGATCTGCCAAATGCCTGAGCAAGGCTTCTGCCAATTCAGGACCTCAGGAGAGAGGGGACAAGCAATAAGTAATGTGGACTTACTATTCATGTGCAGGTTCCCCCCCCCTTTTTTTTTGTAATATTTTATTTATTTATTTGTCAGAGAGCACACACAAGCAGGCAGAGGAAGGAAGAGAAGTAGGCTCCCTGCCAAGCAAGGAGCCCAATGCAGGACTCAACGCCAGGACTCTGGGATCATGACCTGAGCCGAAGGCAGCTGCTCAAGCGACTAAGCCACTGAGGTGCCCCAGTTTTCCCCTCTTTTATCTCGTAACTGGGGCCCAGAGAATTTAGGAAGCTTGCCCAGGTCATGTAGTTAATAAATGGTAGAGCCAGGACCTGTCTCACTGCAAAGTCTGTGCTCTTTCTTCTCATTTTTCCTTAACCCTTTCTGCCCTTGTTCAAAGAATTTCAAGACAGGAATAATGAAAACTGATTCTTCAGAGCCTTTTCTTCGAGGAAGACTTGAAATGGGGTTTACATCAGTTAAAGAGCTCTGCAACTTTGAAGTCTTCCTGTATCACTCAGTTTAGGAACATGCAGCTGGAGATTTTGCCTGGCTCTTCAAGCTAGTGTAGCAAGACTGCACTCTATGACAGGCTAAAATGCTAGGAAGTCCTGACATAAGCAAATAAAAAGAGGCAACATTATGAGCACTTACTAAATTCTGAGTTTTATGACAAGTGTCCTTTAAGAAGCTCTATAAAGTAGATATTATGATCTCTCCAATTTCATAGGCAAAGAAACTGAGGCAGACAGAGGTTTGGTGAATTGCTCAGAATCACCCAACTAAAACATACCAGAAACAGGATTGAACCGCGGTCAACTGACCTCATAGTACACACCATTAAACACTGCTATGCTGTCAATGAGTAGGGAAAGGGCAGGGGTGAAGTAGAGGCAGTGGAGTGCTGTCCGTGGGATGGGAGGGCTAGGAAGTGGGGAAACCCTGATTTATAGCAATTGTTGATTTCTATTATGTAAATATTCCCAACACGGCCAATTTTAAGCTACTGACCTGATGTCAGCTGACTTGTAAGTTAAGAGCTGGTTACAGCACATCACTGAAGGGCATTGCCTAAGAGACTAGCTGATAAAGAGAAAAATAAACTTATGCAAGTTATGCCTGAATACTCGAATAGCTTGATTCTAGAGAACTGGAAAGTACGAGGGGTGGGGTGGTGAGAAGTGGTGTTGGCACGTAGAGTGGGATCAGAGCATGCCAAGTTCAGATTTTTCTCTGTAGGAACTTAGATGTCAGTGGACATTTTTTTAACAGCCAGGTAATGATTGTCTTTTCAAGGTCAGCACTCTAACAGCAGTATGCAGCAGGTAATAGAAAAAGAGTTCTCTAGAATTCAAGTTAGTAGGCAAATACAGGAAATAATGATCATCTAATCAAGTCAGCAGTGTGAGTTGGGATAAAGACTGGAAGTGGAACAAGGCTCAGAAAACGTTGGCAGATGGAATTGATGTGAATTGATGATTGGATATCGCATGAGAGAAGGGAGAAGCGGAAGAAATTATGAAGGTGTCTAGCTTGGAAGCTAGATTTTTGGTTAGATTATTAATTGAGAGTTTAATGGAGTTGCTGAGTCAGAGGTGGAGAAGAAGAGTAGAACATGTTAATTTTGAAGAGCTTATAGGCTAGATCCTGGAGATGGTTGGAAATGTGGATCTGGAGCTTAAGAATGGTAGATCAGGGACTGGAGATAAAAATTTAGAAGTCATGTGCTCGCTTCGGCAGCACATATACTAAAAATTTAGAAGTCATTAGCATATGGATAGAGGTCAGAGCCTCTAATTTAATAATCTGCTGGTAAGCATTTTCCATCTGCTGGGCATTGAGCCATAATAGTACCTTGACTTGCTTCAGAAAAGCAGGAGTTGTAAAGCGGAATATAATAAAAATGCAACCTTGGGGAACACTGTCACTTAAAGGACCAGTAGACAGGAAAGGCAAAAATAATCAATAAAAGATAACCCCCCAAGGCGTTAATTATTAGCATGGCAAAGGAGGTAAGATATTGGAGAAGTTAAAGGAGGAGAGAATTTCAAGAAAGAGCAAATTATTGTTAAATGCCCACAGAGAAGCCAAGTACGTCATTGGTGTGGACAGTGGGGGTCGTGGAGTCATTGTTGAACCTAATAAGGTTGGTTTTATCAGAGGTATGGGACTGGGAGCCAAGTTGTAATGAGCTGCCTTTCAAGAGAGCAAGCAGTCTTTGAAAAGCCACTGTCTTCTTTAGGGTAACGACAGAACTGGTCTCAACAGAAGTCAACTTCTGGAGATTCATCTCAGCTTCCTTCCCTGCCTACAGCAAGCTCACCTACCATGACCTCCCCCATGGCCAACCCTTCCATCTCTTTCCCAGATCCTTTTTTCTTTCTTCAGGGTCTCAATTCACTTGTCATTTTTTTTTTCCTCCTGCATAACTTTTGTCTCCCCTTGTTCACAGCCTCTTTCCCTACAACCAGGCTCAAGTCTCTCTCATCTACAGCAAAACAAAACAGGTTTTCTTCACCCTCCCTCAGCCTATGACACTATAGCTTTCCTAACCTCTGCAGGGAAAGTACTCCTTCACCTTCAGTATCCATTTCTTCCCTCCCACTCACTTTGCAAACCATTACAGTCTGTCTGGCTCCCAGTCCCATCTCTCTAACTAAGCTGGCCTTACTAGGTTCACCAATACCCATGTTCACTGCCAATACCCATGACCTACTTGGTCTCTCCGTAGGCATTTAACAACTCGCTCTTTCTTGAAACTCTCTTTCCCCTTGACTTCTCCAGTCCCTTGGTTCTCTTGCTATGCTAATAATTAATTCTCCCTCTTTCTTGAGAGGAGGCAGGGTGGAGTGATCTTTTAAAGATCGGTTCTTTCTCTTCTGCCTACTGTCTGCTTGAAGCAATGGTGTTCCCAAGGTTTCAGTTTTTATTTTATTCAACTTTACAATTTCTGCTTTCCCTAAGCAAATTGACTTTCCCTTTCTAGTGGGATTTACTATGTAGCCTAAAGCTTTCCGGTAACAGTGCTCAGACTGTCCCGTCCTTTCATCAGAGTTGGGTTGAAGTGGAGGTCCAGCTGTCAGCAGGTGAAGGAATTATTTTTATCCTTGTAATCTGGGTGGGAATAAAAAAGAAGACTTCCATGCCTTTCCACCCTGTTGGAGGAAAGCGTTGGTAAGTATCTGTGAAGCGAAGTGTGGGTGGTGGGCAGAAGACTGAAACGTGGAACAGCTGCCCCACAGCCACAAATATCAGCGCGCCTTTTCCCACCCTCCTCTCGCGCTCCAGCCAGCTGAGCATTGATTAACACTCACTCAACTGATTCTGCCTCTTTGGACAGCCTCTGTCTCTTCTCAGCTGGGTCACATACCTTTGTGCTTTAAGGTACCATATCTCTGTTCTTGAAGTGTCTACATCATATCATAATCATCTGTTGTGAACATCTATGTTGTTCTCAAGTTTGTATGATGCTTGAGTTGTTAACACTTACTTCTGACTTCTTCCTCCAGGCCGGACCTCCTTGGGTCTCTTGACTATACATTTGCTGTCTGCATTTTTTGACCCATCTACCTAGATGTTCCATTGGCTTTAAGTGGCATAAGTCTGAAATGGAACTTATCTTACCTTCCCTGACTGTTCTACTGCCCATATTGTCTATTCTCATACTCCAAGTGAAGACCCTCCAGTATCTTTGAATTCTTTTTCTATGTATCCCAGCAGCCTACGTACCTGATCCCAGTCCCTCCATTCTGTGAGCAGGTGCAAAGGCCCATCAACTCTGCCTCAGTGATCTCTTTTGTATATGTTTCCTCCTCTGTATTCTCCTGGGGCAGACATTTTTCTCTCTTGTGGACAACTGCCAGATTCTTAACAGCTGTTACCCCTGCCTCCAATCTCTTCTCTCACTGATCTGTTATACATAGCATAGGTGAAATTCTTCCCAAAGTATAGTCTCATTGAAAAAAAAAAAAAGTGTCCAAAAATATTTGCTGTTTCACCATCGACAACTAGGGCCTACGATGAAGAGCATATTAATCTGCCACTGTCTTTCCAGCTATACTTTCAGTCAGACTGGATGACCTCTACACCAGAACTTGCAAATGGTGGTCCTCAGTCCAGATTTGGCCTACAGATGTGTTTTGTTTTGTCTGAAACTTAAAAAAAAAAAAATATGAATCAAAGCTTTAAAATCAGAGGATTTTCCTTGGAAGTTAAAGTCTCAGAGAAAGTGCCGAGAACCGTGAAAGCTTAAGGAGAGGTGGGAATTGGGGGAAAGGGAGGGAATCAGACAACATTTAAATTCTTGACCATGAAATTCTCAGTCCATCTTTTACCCACTCTTGCATTCTTGCAGCATGTAGCAGAGTCTTTACATAGAGTAGGTGCCTGATTAATATTGAATTATAGTTGTCTGACCTTTGGAAGTTTCTTGCCACAGACATTTTGGGTTTTTGTAGAACAAAATGTCTGCATTAGTGAATCACATGTGATCTCTACAGTGGGCTTAAGTGTGAGTCATATAATTTATGTGGCAATAAAAAAATCTGCACTTAAAAATATACTCAAACTTTACAGTATTTGAAAAATATGACCATAATTTTCATGCAGATATTCCATGAATTTTTCTTTTCCTGTAATAGGCAGGATATAGAGCAGAATCCATATAGGAGAATTTAAAACCTGTTTGATGGCAGGGGCTCCTGGGTGACTCAGTCATTAAGCGTCTGCCTCCGGCTCAGGTCCAGATCCCAGGGTCCTGGGATCAAGCCCTGCATTGAGCCCCTCATCAGGCTCCCTGCTTGGAAGGGAGCCTGCTTCTCCCTCTTACACTCCGCCCACTTGTATTCCCTCTCTCGCTATCTCTCTCTCTCTCTGTCAAATAAAAAAGTTAAAATAAAATAAAATAAAAAGCTGTTTGACAGGATAAAATGACCATCACTGGTAAAGCTGGAGAACCACTAACAGAATTTAAGCCTTTGAATATGGGAAATGAAGCAGGGAGTGAGTTACAATAGCTGTTTTAAGTATTTAATGTGGCTGGTTCATGTTGAAATTTGACCACAGGCTACGTTCTTGATGCATTGGGGGGGTATCAGTGTACTATGACTTTTCCCCGGCCTCTCCCTCCCCCTTTGACCGAAGCATACAAATGAACTTCTTTTTTATTTTAAAGTTTTTATTTATTTATTTGAGACAGAGAGAGAGCAAGAGAAAAAGAGAGCATGAGCAGAGGGAGGGGCAGAGGGAGAGTGAGAAGCAGAATCCCTGCTGAGCAGGGAGCCCAGTGACATGGGGCTCGGTCCCAGGACCCCCCAGATCATGACCTGAGCTGAAGGCAGATGCTTAACGAATTGAGTCACACAGTGCCCTCAAATGAACTTTTTACAGGTAATTTTTTTCCATCTGTTTAACCCATAATAATTTCAGAACTTGGTAATCAGCATGGTCCTAAAAACAAATGCACATGGGAAAAATGATAGTCTCAGCCTCCCTAGAAACACTGGACTATCTATCCCTGGGCTCACATTTCTTTCTGCAATGATCTCCTGGATCAGGGTTATTTTAATTATAACAACAACAACAACAAATCAGAGTTTTTTAAATAACAACAATAATAATAGCAATTATTAAAAATAATAATAGCAACAACCACCACCACCACCACCAACTCATATAAGGTTTAGTATTTGCCAGGTGCTATTCTAGGCATTTTTACCTTCTTTAAGCTTCACAACAGTCTTTTGAAGCAGTTTGTATTATTATTTCTGTCTTATAGATGAGAAATCAAGACACTCAGAGGTTTACCCAAGATCCCACCCCTGGTAAGTCAGGGAGCCTGGCTTTTCACTCAGGCACTCTAGGACTGAAGTCTGTGCTTTTGACTTTGGCGCCATATGTGACTCTTAGGTCGAGCCTTTTATTTCCACCCTCCCCTCTGCCTTCATTTCCCTTATGTGCCCGACCTCCCCGTGGGTCTCTGAATTACACCACTTGCCCGGCACTTTTACATCTTGGTTTCCAGCCCTTTCTCTTTGCTCCCCGTGCGTCATCTTCCGTTAAGCCACAGTTTAGGCTAGAAGCCGTCCTGGATTTCATCCCAGGAAGAGCAAGCGGAAGTAATTCCTTCCTTCTCTGAGTTCCAGCAGACTTTTGTCTATCTCCCTGACTGCTTGTGTTACTTAGTTCACGGACATGAGCTATTCATTTACAGCTCTTGCCTCTCGTCTGCTCCGAAGAGTGTCTCTTTCTCCCCCCTCAGCCTCCCTGACTTCCTAATTTACATGTTGAGTGAGTTAACAGAAAACAACCCCATTTACAAATATAACAACTAACGTGTATATTGATAAACAAAGAGTACAGCTTCTGCTCTGCTTCCCTTGATTGTTGTTTGTCCTTCCGTCTTCCGCCATCATGCCTGGCTAGGGAGGCAGCGGCCCCCCTTTTTTGTTGTGTCTGGTTCTACCGTGGTGTGGTGAGTACCTTCATCCCTTCCATATCCTCAGGTAGAATTTCTCCCCTAGATCCTGGAATGGTTATGGGGGCAAGTTTTAAGACCTCTATCACTGCCCTAGAGAAGAGCTAATATTGGAGAGAAGAGCTAGATATTGGAGAAAAAAGTTAGATAATATTTACAATTTTATCATGTCACATGATATCACATAGACATGCGAGTGTCATCCCATACTGAATCGGTCTACCCTACCCTAGCCCTGTAGGTGCTCAGATAGTGAGAAGTGTTATTAACAATGGTAATAGTAAGAGTGGTCGGTGACAGATTACTGTTGGAGTGTCTCTGTTTTAAAATTTTGAAATAATCTTGGCATTTTCTGGAAGATAACTATTTTTCATTCTCTGATTTATCAGTGCAATTCCATACATGAGCCCAACTTTATTTTAGCATGTTTGGCCCTATCTTACTCCTATATGTTTACCTGTTTTTCCCATTTAAACTGTCCCTTCTTGAGTCAACCTTTCTGCTCCCCCCACAGTATTGTGAGCAATGCCTGTAGTTGTTCAGAACTTCCGTTAATGTGAATGATGGTAAACTGACACAGCAGAGGTATTTTGGGAAATGCATGTACAAATTAAGTCAAGTCTGCATGCAGTCAGCATGCAGTGCATAAAGGAAACCTGAGGTGGACTCCGTGTAAAACGAACAATCTTCTCTAATCTGTCTTGTAAAGACAGTTCTCCTGCTCTACAGGTTTCCTGTAGTCGAAGAAACTCATATATACTTTGCCTTAAGTATTTGGGAGTCTTCCTTTAACTTAAAAAAATAGTCCAGAAGGTAACACAGCCAAGCCTGGGATTGTTTTGTTCGCATTCATTATGTCGTGCCTATCAAGCTTCTTGTTCTGTGAGAAATGGAATGGATTCTGTGTGTTCTCGGTTAATTGATAATGATATAGACAAGGATTTATGTGTGAACGCTAGAAATCCAGTAAATGCAGTGATTCTTAGCTATGTCCTGGCAGAAATAAATATTCCCCAAGAAAGCTGACATTTTACCATGAAACTCAAATAATGATTGCCTTTTCCCAATTTGCCAAAAACCTTAATTTAATGGTTTGAATTCTGCGTGTGTGTGTGAATTTATTTCATATCACACACATTTATTCATAGCAAGCACATTATCAGTTTTAACTTTTTCAGTAAATTTGGGCAATTGATGGATATAGAAATTGAATTATTTTATTAATATTTATTTGCTGCTTATATTGCCAAAAACAAATATTAATGAAATTTCTGGAATAGCTTTTCATGGTTAGATTAATTGCCTGTTGTTTTTGTTTTCATGAACATGGCCAATATAAATGCAGTGTTTTCCAAGTCTTTTCATGGCTGGGCATACATATACAATAATAGTATCTTATATGGGACACTGGGGTAAGGTGCTCTCACGAGCTTGGCTCCCCAGGGGTGAGGGGATCAGAATTATGGCACACCAGTCTGCCCAAGACCCTTGCTGGGAAGCTGTATTATGCTGTATCAAAGACTTTTTATAGTCCTGATTTCTGCTACTAGTAACATTGTTTCCTTGACCTTATGATGGCATTCCCTATTTCACTAATCACCAGTGTTCTGTTTCATATTTTCCAGAAGGGCACTGTTACTCTCTACCCTAGGTTGGAGAGCCACTAGGAGATACAGTATCTAAATTCATGCCCCTGTGCCAGGAAAGTTTCCAGTCATTCTTTGACACTTGTGAGCCTCTCTGTTGGACTAGTTCCTGGCTGCCTGATGGGTTCCAGTTCTCTGGATTTGAAACATGGCCATTAAGCCTCACAGGGAGGTCAGTTTTATAAGTATATGCAACAGGAGGACCTTGTATAAGATGTGGAAAGAGGGAAGTACACTCTATAGGGTCTTTGCTGGGTATGACTTGGGTCTCTTCTCTCTTTGTTCTTCTCCAACCAGATAACTTCCAGCAGAGCTCAGTGCCCTTGGGTTCAAAGAGGAAGTGATGGCAGAGTGTTTATTCCTTGCACATTTCTGTAAAGCTCCTGGTAATGTCTGAGATGTTCTGCTTCTCAACACTGGGGCCAGAGTTTCCTGTGCTCCTGGTCTCTCATACACTCATTTCTTTCCTCACTCAAAACAACAGACATGCTGTAGTTAAGTAGATAAGCTATAAAACTTAGATATGTAAATATAAAATAAATATAAAAATATAAAAAATATATTTTATATAAAATATAAATATATATAAATATATAATAAATATAAAGATACTTAGAGTAAATATGAAACTTCCATATCTTTTATTTACATCTAAATAAAGTATTCTTCCTCTACTCTTAGTGTGTTATTAGAACTGTGATGTGCTGATTCAGAGGGGGAAATAAAGGACTAAAACCTAAAATTCACAAGTCCCAGAATTACCACTTAGCCAGCTCAATGCTCACGTTTGCTTAATTTCTAAGTCTTCTTGATAAAATGGGATTGATGGGACCTGTCCAATGTCCTTCTCAGAGCTGATCCAAAAAATACAATCCCCTGTAGGAAAATACTTTGCAAATGCTTTGCAAACAAATCCAATTTGTTATTGGATTGAAAGTGGCCAGTGAGTCCTAAAGAGTATTGGCAGATGCTCGTAATAACTTAGACACCAGGAGTTGGGGGGGAGTATGACAAAGCTGACTCGTGTTTTCCCTCTGTTCCTTCCCTCACCCTGCAGAGCAACCTGATACACTCCCTGGGCCTGAGCCATCACCTGCTTGCACTGAATTTTATCATCGTTTCTTTTGGCAAGAAAAGCGCATGGTCATCGGCTCAGGTGAAGGTGACCGACACTGACTTTGACGGGGTGGAAGTCAGAGTGTTTGAGGGCTCCCCGAAGCCAGAAGAGCCTTTGAAACGCAGCATTATCTACATTCATGGAGGAGGCTGGGCTTTGGCCAGTGCAAGTATGTCCTAGTCACCTTCGGGGCTCTGGGGACCGTGGTTGGCCCTGGGAGAGATGTGCGATTGAGCTTGACTTCCTTGTTGGGTAAAGAGAGGAGGACCGATTGATTTGGTTCCCTTGATTAGTCTCAGTTACTGCTATTATCCCAGAAGAATTATTCATAGGGTCTCCTTTTCACACTCGAAAAGGTCCTGTCTTGGATGATTAATTGTATGATTACCTTATGTAAAATTTTTGCCCATTTGTTTATTGCTTGTTAATTTGGGCAGACTCTTTTGAAAATAGGTCCTGTGACCTGAATCATGGCTAATTCATGTGAATTGCTGACAATTCGGCACCAAAACAAGTCAAAGTTTCACTGGGACAGAATATGAGGAAATGATTTACAGTTCTTTTGCTGACTTGTGTTTTGAAGACAATTTTCTAGGAAGTAGGACCAGTATTTGAGAATATCTATGTTAACTCATCCACATTTTATCTGCTTATGAAACCAAAGATGAAAATATAAAAGGCGTACCAGCATTAAAAGGAAACAATGTTGTAAAATTCAAGAATGTTCTCTTTGGTGTTTGATCCTTTCATGAGCAGAACACATGCAAAATGGCAGGCAGATAAGTGGAACAGCCTAGCAGAAAGCATACCAGGGAGGTAGGTAGTAAGGGTCTGTAATTATCATGGAACTACTTTCTCATCTTCAGCCCAAAGCTACTGGCATCCCCTATGGTTTTTGTTTTTTGGGTTTTTTAAAGTTTTATTCATTTGAGTGATCTGTATACTACACGGGGACTCCAGCTCATGACCCTGAGATCAAGAGTCACGTGCTCTTCCAACTGAGCCGGCCAGGTGCCCTGGCATCCCCTAGCTTTAAAGGTAATGACAACTTGTTCTAGCTTGTTTGTGGATTTTGTTTGTTTGTTTTAATATAGACTCTACACCCAATGTGGAGCCTGATGCAGGGCTTGAACTCACCACTCTGAGATCAAGACCTGAGCTGAAATCAAGTCCGATGCTCAACTGACTGAGCCACCCATGCACCCCTTTATCTGTGTTTTTAAATAGCATTTTTTTTAATGTGGCAAAGGCCAAAAAATATATAACTTTTTCTAGTAATCCCATTTCATATTCATTAGTTATTCTTTTATTCATGGATTAGTTCATGTTTTCAACAGATGTTTATGGAGTATGTAGGTTTGTCCAGGACTGAGGGGTTTCCTGGTATTCAGGACTTCCAATATTCAAACAGTTATATGCAAACCTATATCTGTGGTTATCCTAGTGTGTGCTGGGGGATGAGGATACAGAAGTGAATAACAGAAATGATTGCATCTATAGTATTGGACACTTGCCAAGGGAGACATTCCACTAGAGGCCAAGAAGTGTAAGTACCAGCAATCGTATGGATTACAAATCCACCTGGCCTCGTCTACATGATTTTGACTGATCACTCCTGCCAGAGCAAGAGCTTGGGCTGGAGATGCTATGCACGTGGTTATGTAGTTATTACAATTGTATCTGTCACTACAAACCTTTGGATCCTCTTTCTAAGAAATGCTAAGACTTCCCAAAATTCTAGTTTTTATGTGTTGGCTTAAACAGAATATGCTGTCCTTCAAATTGGAAGAATGCAATTGAATTGCAGCAAATGAAGGTATTAAAACAAAAATTTTGTGGTTCCAAGGAGGAAACTGTTTATTTGCTTTGATTTTTGGAAAGGTGTACACTGAAAGAGCTATAAAATAGGAATTAATTTGGTATATTTCATATGGTCTCTTATAAAATAAATGTCTAGTTAGTTAAAAACACATTCAAAGGTAATCTAATGTGGATTTCCTGTTATTTTATACTAATAACATTTTATCAGAAACCAGATTTTATTTTTGCATCTGTACATGTAACCCTATAAATGAGACATATGTTCACATTTGCTTTTTATTATTTTTATTATGAATAACTTAAGTCCAGGTCTAAAAGCAATCCACAATGAGCAGAATTTAAAAATGGACATTATTAAATAAGTTGTTTAATACTGATTGTTCCTTCGTCTCTTTTAGAAATCCGGTATTATGATGAGCTCTGTACAGCAATGGCTGAAGAATTGAATGCTGTCATTGTCTCCATTGAGTAAGTTAATAATCCTAATCATAGAGGGCACCTGGGTGGCTCAGTGGTTTAAGTGTGCTGGGCGTGGAACCTGCTTAAGATCTCTCTCCCTCTTCCCCACACCGGTCTACTGACTCCCCCCGCCCCCCCCCACTCCCCCACCAACCTCCCCGTGCTTACTCTCTCTCAAAAAGAAATACGGGATGCCTGAGTGGTTCGGTCAGTTAAGCATCTGCCTTTGGCTCCTGTCATGATTTCAGGGTCCTGAGAAGGAGTCCTGAGTCTGGCTCTTTGCTCTGTGGGGAGGCTGCTTCTCCCTCTGCCCCTCCCCCTGCTCATGCTCTCTCACTCTCTCATATAATGATTCTGATACAACTTGCAATTTCTTTTTTTAATTTTTTTTATTTTTATTATTTTTTAAAAGATTTTATTTACTTATTTGACAGAGAGAGATCACAAGTAGGCAGAGAGGCAGGCAGAGAGAGAGAGAGGAGGAAGCAGGCTCCCCACTGAGCAGAGAGCCCGATGCAGGGCTCAATCCCAGGACCCTGAGCTCATGACCTGAGCTGAAGGTGCCCCTAACTTGCAATTTCTTGAACTAGCTTCCTAACACCTTAAATTATCTTTTTATCTTAGTTTTAAAATTTTCTGGAAAAGGAATTAACTGAACCAGAAAAATACGCAGTTATCTACAGCAAATAATTTTGTTTACTGCCTTTTAAAATTTAAAAACCGGGCACCTGGGTAGGGAGGGGCTCAGTCATTAAGTGTCTGCCTTCATCTGGGGTCGTGATCCCAGGATCCTGTGATGGAGTCCTTCATCGGGCTCCCTGCTCAGCAGAAGGATCAGGCTCCCCGCTCAGTGGAAGCCTACTTCTCCGTCTCCCACTTCCCCTGCTTGTATTTCCTCTCTCACTGCCTCTCTCTGTCAAATAAATAAATTCTTTAAAAAATAAAAACAAATTTAAAAAATAAGTAAGATTTAAAAACCAATCCAGAGTTGGAAAAGTCATTCCCCTGGAGTTCTGTTCTGTAACTCAGACCTTGTAAATAGTGTGTGTTCGACAACTCTCAGTCAGTGCGGTTATTGCCGTCATCATTACTAATGGTATTAAGAAGAATGTGAGTAAGAATTACAATGGTGGTGATGTCAAAAATACAAAATCCTGCTGCCTCTTCCGTGGCAGGCATTGTGCAGGTGCTGGTGCAATGCATTGTATCTCCTCCTTCAGATCCTAATTCAAATATCATCTTCCTGTTTCATTTTTCTTCAAAACCGTCCTCAACCTCTGACAGACCATATATTCGACTTATTAGGTATTTATTGTACTGGGTTGAAATAGACAAAGTAAGTTCCACAGAGACAGAAATTTTCGGGATTTTGGCCTGTTTTGTTCATTGTTAATCACTGGCACCTGGGAACATCCCTGGCAGATAGTGAACGTTCAACCAATATTTATGGAACGAATGAATAGGAGTCTTTCTTAATTCTCATATCAACCTTTCAAGATAAATGTTTTGATATTTTTCTCTTAGAGGAGGAAATGAGGTCACAAAGCTAGCCAGTTATATAAATAGAGTAAGGCATTAAGCCCATGTCCTGAGGCCCCTATACTTTTTTGACCCAGTGTCCAGCCAGTACTGAAGGACGCTGGTAATGCCCAGCATCCACGCTCGAGCTTAACCGGCTCTCCTCTTCCCACTGCGTCCTCTCTGCCCGCTGTTCTTCTGCTCATGGCTCATCCCGTCTGTGCCCCTGCTTCAGATTGGAGATGTAAGGGAATCCTTTCTTCTGCAGTCTCTCGGAAGGGCTGGTCTCCCAAGTCATCTGGGCAGCGGTGACCCTTGAACGTAAGACTTAGAGTCACATAGAGCAGAGCTGCGGCTGCCTCCTGAGCAGATTTGCCTCCCAGACAGTTCTGGACAGCTCCTGGCCGGCCCTGGCCTCTCCACCGGCCTCCCAGATCACCAAAGGGCCTGCGGCGCAGTTTCGTAATGCAGGAACCTTCAACGGAAGGCCGGCATCTAGCCTGGGCAGCGGCCAGGAAAGCGGGGTCTGCTGAAGTAGCTGGGCCCCATTGTGGAGCAAGGTCCCACAGCTCAGAGCTACAGAACCAGCCTCCGAGACCTTCCAATGGTTTCCTGCGTGGTTCTCACAGGCTCCTCACAGGCCTGAGGACAGGAAGGACACTGTACGGGCTTTACCTGGCACCTTGGGGAGTCTCCATATGGGCCTTACCATCCCGGGCTTCAATGTAGGCAGTGGGCAGCGTGTCTAAATTCTTCCTGTATGCCTGTCTCACCTTGAGCATGTGTCTCAAGTAAAATAGGTGTTAAGGCTTCTCAAACAACATATAAGGATGGATAGGATGATTTTAAGAAGATTTCTTTTAAATATGGAAGAGACTTCTTTCGTCTTAACTTTCCATTCTGCCCCATCTCTGTGGTGTAGTACCCCTAAGTTTATCACCGGGACATACCACAGTGGTAGGCAAGTACCATTTCCCAAGACTGCCTGACCTCAGCCACGTTATTTAATGTCATGTGCTAACTGGGCTGAGGAGTCTGTCCTGTGTGTCTAGAATGTGAGCTACTGGGAAGAGGAATCCTGTCTTCTGTCCTCCAGTTCCCATCACCCAATACAAGACTTAGAACAAGTAGGCTAAGTAAACATACTTTGAGTTAGATTAAGGACTGCCGGGAACTGTCATGGCAGTCAGTCTGGACAGTTGAGCCAAAAGGGCTTCAGATACGCTAAAGCACTAGACAGTTTGGGAGGATTAGTGCTCTAGCCCATAGAACTGGATGGTCCAACTGACAAATTTATTTATCAACACGTATGTAGGGCTCACAGCACTCGTCTTTGCAGAAATCAAGAGCTAAGGTGGTTAGAATCCAGGCAAGCGGAGAGGGAGAGGAACCATGAAAGACTGTGAACACTGAGAAAAAAACTGAGGGTTTTGGAGGGGAGGAGGTTGGGGGGGTTGGTAAGCCTGGGGGTGGGTATTAAGGAGGGCACGGGTTGCATGGAGCACTGGGTATGGTGCATGAACAGTGAATCTTGGAACACTGAAGAAATAAAATTAAATTAAAAGAAAAAAAAAAAAGAATCCAGACTAACTAGCCCACAAAGAGCCACATAACCTGTGCTGTAGTTGAGGCAGAGCCAACATCACGGGATCGTGTTTCTCTTGGAAAGTATACTCAGAGGTCCAACTTGGGAACATTATTTCCTCTCACTGCTCGTCTCTTTCCCCTTTCGCTTATTCCAGAAAGATTTATTGAATTTCTGTTATGTGCCCGTTACTATGTTACACTCTGCTGACATCACAGCGTGAGACAGGCCTAATTCCTGCCCTCATGGAGTTTATAGTCTAGATGAGAAAATAGACAATGAACAAGTAATGCTAAATTGTGATAAGTGAGGTGAAGTAGAAGGCTAAGTAGTACAGAGGCATCAGATGGGGAAGAGCTTACCTAGTTTGAAGGGTCACAAAATTCATGTCTTAAAGAAAGCAGTGTTTGCATTGAGCTCCTAAGAATGAGCAGAATCTAGTTAGACAAAATGGTTTGGTCATGGGAATCCAATGAGGGTAATGAGAGGGCTTGGAGGAAGGGGAGAAAGCAGAGAGCACTGAGGGAAAGAAACATGAGAGAAGATAGTTGAAGAAGTTTCTGGCGGTAACTAAGGAAAATAGGAAAGAGACGGAGATGATCTTGAGGCTCTTAGGAGGATGATAGACCCTTGGTTCTCCTGGAATCCTACCTTATAGCAGGGAGCTGTGTGGAGACAATTGCCCCTTATCCCTGAGGCCCACAGCAGTTGGGTGGTGGTGGCTTGGCTTAGCATCCTATGGAATATGTCCCTGGGGATGGTTACAGCCTGAGGAATCTGGTAGGCAAGGGCTGGGGTCAGCCCCAGTAGTGGAATCACTCCCACGCAGCCAGTACCAGGAGCTGGCACGCCTCCATCCTTGTTGTTGGCTCACGCATAGTTCTGGGGACTGACCCAGCAACTAAGGTTGACAAAGGTCTCAAGTTCTCAAAGTAGGCCATGCTCTGCTCAGTTGCTTTTATGACATGATGCTGTTTTTACGTATTAATTGCCCAACAAGTATTTGTTAAGTAAATGCAAAAGTTCATCTTATGCTACCTAAGATACAGGTATGTGTCCTCATTTATGTGATCTAAGAAGGCTCTATTTTGTATCTACAAACCTATTTTTATAAATTTTAGTGCCGTTTAGCTGTAACATTGCACCCTTTTACATGTAGCTTATATAATAAGACACAGTACCGGAACCATAAGACATAAGAAGAAAAGATTTCTTTTTTTTTTTTTAAGATAAAATGCAAGATAATAGCAAAGTAGGCATGTTGGATTTTTTTTAATTCTATTTAATAGATTTACTTAATTCTATAATTAAATTCTACAAGGCATTTACGTTGCTTTTTAGGGTATGGAAAATGTGTTTTGCTTTTAATTAAATCTTTACTACACTCAAACTCTCTATTTTATGTAGATGGAGATCTGGTCGCATTCTACCAAATGTCAGGTGGTCTTGCGCACAGAGCCCTTAAAACTTTGCAGAGCCGTAGAGAATGTGGCTAAAGTAGATGGAAGAGAAGCTGAAGAACTTTCCTGCGTTTGCTGCTAACATAGCTATAAGCAATGGGATTTTTAGGCTTCTGTTGTTTTATGTTTTTTACTTTTTTAAAGATTTTATTTATTTGACAGAGAGAGACTCAGCGAGAGAGGGAACACAGGCTGGGGGAGTGGGAGGGGGGAAGCAGGCTTCCTGCTGAGCAGGGAGCCCAGTGTGGGACTTGATCCCAGGGTCCTGGGATCATACCTGAGCAGAAGGCAGAAGTCCAAGGACTGAGCCACCCAGACGCCCCGCTTCTGTTGTTTTTAATTCACAAAATTAGATGAGTGCAAGCTGACAAAGTCACAGAGCTTTCAGCAGGCCCAACACAACACGCATTTCAGCAAACAGTTGTAGGAATAAGGTCCTCAGAAAAGCACAGAGTGAATGGTGACCCAGCTGTGTCTTTCTCTACGTGCCTTTTCCTGCTCTTCTTCTGAGTCCTGAGCTGAGAATCTTCGTGCATCTCTCCTACCTGGGCAGCCCTGGAAGGTGGGCAGACCAGATTCCTAAGCGTCCTCCCCCAGTAAGGAAAGATTTGCTGAAAACTTAGAGCCAACTTCGGCAAATCTAAAGGCCCGCATCACAAATAATTCGAAACTAGAGAAAGCTAATGTTGTGCTTCTTTTAAGAAGTAGCTTGTTTTATTTTTCTTCCCTGTCATTGACTAATGAATCTCTCCTTTTTACACATATTCAGCTAATGTCTTCCCAGCTCTGTTTTCTAGTAATATGAAAAATTCACTGGCTTCTCTCCTGTGGTTTGGGTCTTCAAGAATTTCAGGGGAGTGGTGGGTGGGAGGACAAGGGGGACAGTCAGAGCTTTTACAACAAGTCTGTGTTGCAGCTGCAGAGAGCACTGTGACTGCGAAGCACAGTGAGGGTGTGCAGCTCAGTCCCACCCACACCTGAGCTCCAGGAAGCTATGTTTAGCTCTGGTGTGAAGTCACACAAAGAAAGGAGGCCAGGAGGAGGAGGCAGCAAGTCTTCTTGGGCTTCCAGAGCCACTGGAGAGTGCTCTGACTCTTGGTCTACCCTAAAGGTTAAAGGCAAGATTTGCATCTGAATGGGAGGAGGCTGTTTAGATCCACACCTGGAGCCCTGGGAGATCCCCTCCAGGTACTAGATTAGTCTCCCAAAGTCTTCAACAGTGCTTGGAGAATTACTTCATTGTAGACTCAGTCACTCCTAGGATTTTGGCAAAGCACCTTGACCTCTGCCCTTTCTCTTGAATGCCCTTCTTACCCAATGGGCTAAGCCTTCGCTAATCTCAGCTCTCCTTTGCTGAATGACTACGGTCAAACCATTGCAGGGACTGACGTCAAACTCTAGTATGTGGACTTGTCCGTCCACTAGTAGAGGAAATAGAGGTGTCCTCGATGTAACCTACTCTCGGAGAGACTTTGAGGGCTCAAGGAAGGAGAGTGACTTTTCCTGGGCTCTCCAAAGGTTTCACAGAAGAAGCGCATTTGAGATGAGACTTACATGACAGGCACTTTGATGAAGACTTCCTGGGGAAGGGCAGGAGGATGGAGAGACACAGGGAAATGTGTTCAGAGAACAATGGCAGTTTGGCTGGACTCTGTGATATTTCTGAATCTTGGCTGTGCCTTAGAATTATTGGGGGAATTTCCCTTCAGATACAGATATGCAAGGCTCCACCCCAACTGGAATGTTCTGTAGAGGGGCTCAAACCTCTCTGTGTTTTTGTAAAGCTCTCAAGATTATCCTGAGGTGCACACAGAATTGAGAAACTCAGAGCTGTGCATAGAATGCAAGAAGAGTTCCTGGAGATGTGCCCAGAGAGTGGGTGGGTTAGGAACAATTTCTTTTTTTATGTTTTTAAAGCCATATGGCTTATTACTTTTCTCACCACAGAAAGTGCTCTGTGACATATTTTATATGTAAAAGGTACAAAATTTTGTGTGGAAGGAAGAAAAGTATGTTATTAAAGATGTACCATGTGCCAGGCACCGTGACGGTAGGTGGTTTGTTTGAGAATATTGCAAAACCATAGAAATCATGAGACATGCTCCGGGATGTCAGAAATCTGTAGTTCTAAGAATTTCCTGGTTTAGTGAGGTAATGAGAAAACACATGTACCCATGCACATTGATAAGGCTGTGAGTTTTGAAGGATTATATTTTCCAAGGCAGGGGTCACACGTGGGTTTTGAAGTCAGTGGTCAATTCACTGCACAGCCTTGCCACGTACCAGCTGTTGTAGACAAGTCACGCATCCTTCTTGGGCCTCACGTTCTCATTCTTTTTTTTTTTTTTTTTAAGATTTTATTTAGTTATTACACGGGGGCGGGGGGGAACACAAGCACAAGGGAGCTGGAGAGGGAGAAGCAGACTCCCCGCTGAGCAGGGAGCTCCATATGAGGCTCCAACCCAGGATGCTTGGATCATGACGGGAGCGAAGGCAGACGCTTAACAACTGAGCCACCTGGGCACCCCTCACGTTCTCATCCTTAAACCCACAGGTTTGCCCTGCGATTTGAGCAAAACACACCTGCAGAGTACTTGGCTGGGTGCCTCGCCTAGCAGGAGTTAGATAATATTTATAGAGAGTACGCGTTTATTCAATTGATTAAGCTTCATCCCTGAGTTCACAACCAAATTTTGCTAGAAGGAGGCGTGTGTCGTAACAGATAGGCAGACGCCCACTTTGCAGAGTCATCTGTCCCCGCAGTGAGTTGGGCAAATTAAGACCATATTTGCCACAAATTCATCAGGTGCTTTAACTCAAGATCTATCATTTTGAAATTTTACAAAGTCAGAATCCTCTTTTCATACTTTGCAGGAATGTATCTTTAAACAAAATGATCAGGTAAATAGATTTATATTTGCTTTCTTTGGCTCTGGCCCTCATTAATCTTCTCCTGACTCCAAGTTTTCTGTTTCTACAAAAATATGACAGCACTTTTGCTCTACTTCTCAGGTCCATTCAAGTTACTTCGAAGGCTTATCTTACGCTAGGTGACCTCGGAAGTATATAGTTTCACTGTATTTTCCAATCTATGAAAATTGTGTCCCTTATTGAATAAAACTAGAGAAAGTTTCCAGCTCAAATAAAGATAGGAGGGACTAGGAGGCAAATGTTTAAGAGTACCAAGAAGACTCTATTATGACCTGTTTGTCTTTTGTTTACTTTGTTATCTGAGCCAATTATTAATAGGCTGGTAAGGTTGAGGCAATAGCAAAGTTGAGGCAATAGCCAAGGTTTTTTTTAAGATGACCGATTTCCATTGATTCAAAGTCACTAAGACCTTTTGGGTAAACACCTGAAGATTCAATTCATGTGTGTGTACTGGTAGAATATGTTCTGACATCCTAGTTACCTGGAAAACAGTTTATCGGGATATATGAAATCTTGCTGAGACAGAATAGCCTTTATTGTCACAACTTGAGTCATGAAGTGCATTTGTTTTTATTTCATTGAAAGAAGTAAGAATCCAGTCTGGGGTCGCCTGGGTGTCTCAGCGGGTTAAGCGTCTGCCTTCAGCCCAGGTCATCATCCCTGGGTTCTGGGTCAGGCTCCCTGTAGGGATCCTGCTTCTCTTTCCTCTCCGATCGCCTGCTTTTTCGCTTTCTCTCTCTCACTATCTCTGTCGCTCTCTCTCAAATAAATAGATAAAGTCTTAAAAAAAAAAAAGAATTCAGCTTGGTAAAACTGAAGTTCAAAATTTGAGATCTTGTGCTAGAATTGGGGGTAAATGGAATCATGTGAGATGGCGCCATCTAGTGGACAAAATCGTGTAATCCTACTCCTTTCATTAACCAACAGTAGTAGTACATATAGCAGCTGCCCTAGGACATAACGGAATTCAAAGGGAGAAAAACCATTTAGGATGATTAATTGATCCACAGATGGAAAAATAAAAAAGTCAGAAAAATCAGTTTGTCTGTTATAAGGCAACCACTAAGGGAAATTTTTTTTTATCTTATTTAGAATTTTCAAAATGCGGTCATTCTTGAGTAACCAGATCAATGTTCACTAGTTCTTACAGTATTTCACAAATATTTGTCCACTTAATTGTATCTATACTGAATGTCAAAATATTTAATTAACTAGCTGGATTCTAGATGGGGGAAGATTAGTTTCCAAGAATAAGTATGTTAATTATAAAATTGTAATTACAAGACCTGAGTTCTTAATATCATTAATTAAGTAATTGGTTTCTATCCCACCTTGTTTTTATCTGTGTTTGACTTATTTTACAAATAATGTAACTTGCAGGTGCCTCAGTTTCTTTTGTCTGCAAAAGGAAGGTACATGAATATTCAAAAAGGTTTTACTAGATGGATGATTATGTGCCTGTCAATTGATGGATACTGGGAACACAGTGATGAATAAAACAAAGAACACATTCTTTAGAGGAAGTCCATAAAGAAATCATTTTATGATGAGGCAGAAAGAACAGTAATATACCCCAGCACATAGAAGTATCAAGGAGTGGTACCCAGTTCAGCCCCGGAAGCGAGTAGAGTTTTAGTCCAGAAACTCTGCCTGGAGGAGTCCAAACCCTTGGGTAAGGCTTAAAGGATGAGTGAGAATTAATAAGGAAAGAAGGAGATTGAAAGGATCCTCCAGGTCAAGGTTATCCGCAAATACGGATCTGTAAGATGATATTATGGGTGGGGCATTTGACAAAACTGGATCCTTTGGAACTGTTAAGAGCATAGGAATCCTATGAAGTATACAGAGTAGGATCCCAAAGGGACTCTGATATTACAAAGTGGAGTGATAGGAGAAGCCTCGGAAGTGTCCCAGAGGGACGCTTGGTTGTCTTACAGACTTGGCTTCCTCTTGCTGGTTGGCAACTAGCTTTTCAGTTCCGGCCTCCTAGGGAGTGAATTCATTGCCTGGGTTTAATGTACTCTTCGTTGGAGTACAGTTTTACTATATTTCTCAATTAAATCATAAAGGATACCACATGGAGGCATTAAACATGAGGTTAATGAAATGGTTAATGTTGCCAGGTTACCTTCTAACTCATTGGTGGTGTGAATTGGAACACTGACTTCCAGGAATAAAACTTCAGAATCGATTGTGGTTCTACCCATATCTTAATAACACCCACATTCAACTTCGAAGTTTTGTTTTTCCATTGGTGGTGGCCTAGGTGTTTGTTTTGTTTGGTGGCTGAAAATTAAAAAAAAAAAAAAAAAAAAGGAGAGGGAGAGGACTACTGCTAATACAAAATCATTACATTCTTAAACTAGGTATTTGATTTGCAAGAAAATAAATGGTTTGGCATGCCTGAGTGGCTCAGTCGGTTAAGCGTCTGTCTTTGGCTTGGGTCATGATCCCAGGGTCCTGGGATCAAGTCCCACATTGGGCTCCCTGCTTAGCGGCAAGACTGCTTCTCCCTCCACCTCTGCCCTCCCACCCCTACTTGTGCTCTCTTTTTCTCTCTCTGACAAAAAATAAATAAAATCTTTAAAAAAGAAAGGAAAGTGAATGGTTTATTTATATATATATATATATTTTTTAAAGTAAGCTTTGTGCCCAATGTGGGACTCAAACTCACAACCCTGAGATCAAGAATCACATGCTCTACTGACTGAGCCAGCCAGGTGCCCCTTTAGATGTATTTTAATGCCTCACTTGTTTATTTCTGTGTCCAAAGAACCAATTTCCCCTTAAACTTCAAATGGCCTAGAAAAACTTGGTGAAGTCCTTAAATGAATACAACTTTTGTCTCCACAGATACAGACTAGTTCCGAAGGTTCATTTTCCTGCACAAATTCATGATGTTGTGCATGCCACGAAGTATTTCCTGCAGCCAGAAGTCTTACACAAGTATTCGGTTGACCCAAACAGAATTGGCATCTCTGGTGATAGTGCTGGTGGGAATTTGGCTGCTGCTGTGGGCCAACAGGTAACAGCCCTGCGGTGCTGGTGGTGGGAGGGCACTGGCTTACCTCCTGCAGACGGACAGATTCTCCACCATGTATGGCCAAGGCGGAGCAGGTGGGCTGGTCAGTAGTGGGCCACATTATTCAGATGACTGCACTCGGAGAACACGCAGATCTTTCTGAAGTAGAAAGAGAGGTCAGTGACAAAAGTGTCATCTCTCAGTCCTCAGAAAGGCCCTGATTACAATCATTATGAAAGAAGGGTTGATGTTTTATAGGGCTCTCTTGCCGCTCAGGGCTATGCATGGAAATCAAGTATCCCCGGCTTCTTGTCCATGTCAGACTTGCAAAATGGGGGTCTGTGTGCTTAAATTCCAGTTGCTGAGATGGCTTCCTTAGAACTTGGAGTCAAACTGAAAAGTTAAAGAGTGTTTCCCAAAGTTTGTTGGTTTGTTTTTTTAAATATAAAAGAAAAAAATGAAAATGGGTCAACCACTTCAAATGTTATCTTACAAGTTCATCGAGCTTTCTTGGTTAAATTCTTTGAAAACTACTTAGCTCTAAGAGCACCCAGAATTTGGGGCAGCTGTGTAAGTTCAAAGATAAGTACATTTTCTTCTTCTGATGGATTAAATAAGTTTAGAACAGCAGCTCTGTCTTCTCTCCTCCAAATTTCTTTTGGTATCCCAGATAGCATCTGCCTTTTTATCTGTGGCGTACATCGGTTTCTTCTCCTTTGCTGCATGTGAGGAACTTTGTTCTCTGGCATTGGCATGTTTGCTAGACCTGTGTCAAGTGTGGTAAGAAGAAAGTGCTGGTCCATGAGGAGAGCCTCATGGGCTTCACAATGAGACAGAACTGGGATGGAATCCATTCCCCCTGCTTTGAGAGCTACAGGGCTTTGGGCAAGCACCTTAATATCTATAAGCCTCAGGAAAATGAGGATAATGCCATGTGATTGCAGGGCTGTTGCCAGAATTTAGTGAAATGAGGTATATACAATTCCTGGCACATATTAATAGTACATTAACCAATCATTTCCTTTTGCTTTGACAGAACAGTTTCATCTTCCCTGGGGATGGGGTTCTAAACTCCTACATGAAACAAAATTGTATGGCTAAAGTGACCTTGAAGATTGTTTAGTTGCAATAAAACACAGTGTCCTAGTTAGCTGCCTTTCAGAGAAAAGAGAAAGAAAGAAAGAAAGAACGAAAGAAACCAGAAAAAAAAAGTCTTTAAAAAAATATATAAAGGGGCACCTGGATGGCTCAGTCATTAAGCATCTGCCTTCAGCTCAGGTCCTGATCCCAGGGTCCTGGGATCGAGCCCTGCTTCGGGCTCCCTGCTCTGTGGGAGGCCTGCTTCTCCCTCTCCCACTCCCCCTGCTTGTGTTCCTGCTCTCACTCTCTCTCTCTGTCAAAGAAATAAATAAAATCTTTAAAAAAAAATATGAATAAGGGCTGAGAGGGGAGGGTAATGTGTGGAAACAGTTCAAGATACTTGTTGAATAAAGAAATCAAATAATAATTTATAAATAATAAATAAAAATTAAAAATTTTTGACAGACTCAAAAAAAAGAGAAAAAATGAAAATATATATCATTTTAGATACTAGAACTCTGTCTGAAATGAAGCAGTATGTTTGCATTTTGCGGGGGCATGGGGGAATTGAGATCCGCTGAGGTAGGGGATGCATTCACGTTCCCATTTCAACCTCAACTCTGGGGCGCACGCTCATTAAGGAGAATGGAGGGCACGTTGCCAGCGCCATTTAAATTCTCTCACCCAGCTTGAACACTAACTGCTCATCGGAGGAGATATCCTAAGGTAGGTCCTACTCCAACACTTTGGAGTCCCATCATCTGTTCCTTTAGCTTTTCCTACCCTTCTCCTCTGGAAGGGTCAGCTAGTTTGTTTCTCTCCAAGAAGCCATTGCCTATCTTGGGCCTTGCAGAGCATAGTGAACTAAATAAGGTTCATAGGTTATCCATCCGTCGTATCCAGCAGAGTGTGCTACTGCCGGAGAACGGAGACAAGTGAAGTGTGCGTGGGGTTTAAAGACCTAAGAGGTGGTGTACGTTTGAAGGGTTCATTCAAACATCATGCCTTTCTCAGTAAATATCCAGGAGCTTGATTGGGGCAGTGGTGGGGGGGGGAGGGGAGTTTTATTTTTTAAACTACATTACTTAATCCCATGACTGGTGGACATTTCATACTTTTACCCTCTGCTTGGCTCAAAGTAAGGCATCAAGCTACTACATAAGGTGTAGTTTCTATAAAAGGAGCCATGCCAAAAGAAATAATGTGTTTGCTTCCTCCTCCCCAGTTTTCTCAAGATGCCAACCTCAAAGACAAGCTCAAGGTGCAAGCTTTAATTTACCCAGTCCTACAAGCTTTAGATTTCAACACACCCTCTTACCAGCAAAATGTGAACACGCCGATCCTGCCCCGTTATGTCATGGTGAAGTACTGGGTAGACTACTTCCAAGGCAACTATGACTTTGTCCAGGCAATGATAGTCAACAACCACACTTCCCTTGACGTGGAAGAGGCTGTTGCCCTCAGGGCCCGTCTAAACTGGACGTCCCTCTTGCCGGCCTCCATCACAAAGGACTACAGGCCTGTCATGCAGACCACTGGCAATGCCAGGATTGTGCAGGAGATCCCTCAGCTGCTGGATGCCCGGGCAGCCCCTCTCATCGCCGAGCAGGAAGTCCTGCGGCACCTCCCAAAGACCTATATTCTGACGTGTGAGTACGACGTCCTAAGAGACGATGGGATCATGTACGCCAAGCGTCTGGAGACCGCAGGTGTGGAGGTGACCCTTGATCACTATGAGGATGGTTTCCACGGCTGCATGATTTTCACCAGCTGGCCCACCAACTTCTCAGTGGGAATCCGGA
The DNA here is from genome assembly GCF_922984935.1 of Meles meles. Lineage (NCBI taxonomy): Eukaryota > Metazoa > Chordata > Mammalia > Carnivora > Mustelidae > Meles > Meles meles. The sequence continues at coordinate 65,801,525 of NC_060069.1, forward strand.
CTAGGAATAGTTACATCAAGTGGCTGGATCAAAACCTGTGAACGAGTCACATTTCTAGAATGCTTGAGCCCCTCTTGACCTCCTGCACCTGCTTCGGAAATTGATGCACTTTTTAGTTGACTGATTTCCCCCAGTGACTTGTAAGTGACGTAATCTCTATTCCTTGCATACCCTATGTGAATTTAATTTCTGGAAATGTGCTTAACTAATGTACGTACAAAATGTCTGAGTCTGGTTCTCAAAGCGGGCCAGTCTCTCTGTTCTTGTTGTTTTAGCCAAACTACTACCAATACTCACGACTGCAGAGAACAAGATGAGGAGCTGAAATAGCTTTGGGTTCTGTCTTCCTCAAGAAAATCTTTCTAGAAGAAATTCTTCCAGCTGTGGATGATATAGTGACCTTTAATGAGTAAAGAAAATTTGGGCTCTTCTTCAACTTGCTAGGGTCTACTTTAAATTCAGAGCAGTGTTACCTGTGTGCACGTAAAGGTCAGTGCTGGGTACCAAGTGCCCTCTGTTCTTTATGGATAGATGGTTTTGTTTCCTATGGGAATTTCGGCAAAGGTGTTCTAGCAAGGACAGGTTTCTCAAATGCCTTTCTTCCTTTAGAGTGTTGATGTAATGGGATAGCTATCTCTAAGTCCAGTCAGATTAGAACAATACTTGAAAGTTACTTTCTACCACTATTATTAGAAAATATAGTCGCATGGACTGGAAATTTGTACATTGTTAAATTTTGGGGGTATGCTCTCTCCATTGGGGAGATCTTCTGGGAGCAAATTCATTTAGATTTAGGATAAATCTTCCAGTACAGAACAATTAAAAACAGACAAACGAACCAACCTATTTATTTTCATAAGTAATACTTCTGATGTAAATTACCAAAAGCAGTGTGTAATATATTTGGCATAGTCAGGAAAGAAGATACATTTAATATTGAAATTATGAAAAATATCTTTAGAGGGTCTAGTTTATTCTTGAAAACTCAATTTTTTCACTTACATGGCTTTAAAATGGGGCTATTTTGGTATATATGATGTATTGTTTATTTTTTTAAGTTATTTAATGTTAATATATACAGCTAGACTTAAGATTTTTCAAAATAATATCTATAATGAATATTTAAAATAATGATATTTTTTTAAAAAAGAAACTACCTTAGAATTATATCCACATGTAATTTTATGGAAAGAGGTAAAGTAGCTATTAATACTACTACACATTAGGCTTAAATATTTTGATGCTTATATGCAATCACAAATTAAAATAATTAGAAACTATGACTACACCTGGTAAAGTCGTCTAAGTTTATAGCTCAGTAACTTCGGTAAGACACACACTGCTCGTTTCTGCCCTCCTCTGTGGTCAGAGGAACGCTAGCTCATAGTCTCCTGGGTGACGTGTACATCCGCACTTGGTGTCTTTACCTCTTCTTATCTCCTTCCAGCCTGGTCTCGAAGTTACGATACCCCAAGCTCGACTTCCTGTAAAGCCTTCACTGCCAGTGGGAACATCTCTGGCATAGGAAGGGACTCCGATTCTGGGTTGAGTACCTCTGCCCTCCTTCCTGCCACTCTGACCACTGCCCTGCCACACACACACCTGCGCCCCACCCCCACAAACCTCCCCCATTCTTCGCAGGGGCTGCAGAGGACAGTGGGACAGCCTGGTTATGATATGGCCTGTCCATCAGTGGAGAGGATGGAGAGGAAGTGAAAGCTTTTCGCTCATTTGAAAGGGAGGTACTAACCACTTCTGCATTGAAATCAGTGAAAATGTGCACCCTTATTTTTCATTTATTGTATAAGCCAGTAGCATTTTATGTACAAAGTGTGTGTGTGTGTGTGTGTGTGTGTGTGTGTGTGTGTGTTTGCCTGTGTGTATATAAAAAATAATCATGCAGATTAACATGCTAATGGACAGAGATAAGTCATTTACCATCTCTGGGCCTTTTTTCCCTTCCCTCTAAAATCAGCACTTTGAATTACTTTGAGTTAATCCACAAGATCTCTTCCAACTGTAAATTCCAAGCATTTTATCAGTCTGACAAATCATATTGACTTCTCTAGTGTTTTGGTTTTTTGTTTTGTTTTGTGGGGGTTTTTTTTGTAGGTCATTTTTTCGTATACATAGACACAAGTATCATCAAAGATTTTGTTTTTCTGAAAAAACCAGGAATTTGTTTCTTTGTCTTTGACAGCTACTCTCCTCATTTAATACTATTGGGGTTTTTAAATACCATTTGAAGGGACCAATGTCTGGGCCTTACTTTGAGGTTATCGACCTCCAGACATCAAGGAACATATACATGCAAAGAGTTTCTTAAAATGGCATGTTTTCCCCTAGAATTAGGAGCTAAATGCTATGGTAATTACAGACACCAAATGATTCTAGATCTTTAAAGGGTTTTCTTGGATGAACACAGAGTAAAAGAAAAAGGGTCAACCACTGTTTCAAATGAAACACTTGAGTTTCATTAAAGCTTTAATGTGTGTGAATAATTTGTCTAATGACTTGTTACTGGATCCTATCTCAGACCTTGCTTGAAGTTCTTTTTTGAAATTCTCTCTGGAATAATAACAGTTGGGAGTCAGGATACACAAAAACCAGTAGGTACAAGAGAGGTTAAACCAACCAGAGATCTGAGTGCTAAGAACTCCTTGGGGAAGCTATAGAGTTTATGGCGAAGATATTTTAGCGTGGGGGTGAATTCTCTCTTTTTTTAAGTTTTTGTTCTTGTATTAAAAGGTTTATGCTCTGCAGATTGATTTTATAGTATGATGGCTTTGTTTTGTTTTCCTATTTTATGAAAAAAGTTGATAGTCTTTTTTAATATTGTTGTTCGTGAAATATGAACATAAATATATGAAGAAAAAACCTTGAAGTGCTGCAAATATCGTGGAGTGTAAATTAGTCTTAACGTTTTATCGTTGATTTGTGAAGAATTTGAGACTATTGTATAATTATCGTGGTGGCTATGATATTTTATGCATGACCTTTTAACTTTTGAATTTTTGCTCATTTCCCACTGCCAAGAGGAAGGCAGATTTTATGAAGGATTTTAGTAGCAAATCTATTTTATAAGATGAAAATCCAGGGTGGAGGTAGGAAAGCCTGTATCTGTTTTGACTCAAGTTTAGAAATAAAATGGCTCCATCTGGGAATGTGACTCTTTTACTTCTTCTCGTCCCTTTTTCTGGTTCCCATCTCTCTGTATCTCGGGTCCCTAGCCATAGCTCTGCCCAAATCTTCTGCCCACCGGAGTCCAGGAGCTGCCTTTCAGTCATGGAGAGGTTGGTCAGTGGCCTCCTTGATGACATTCATTTCATGTCTGGATGCAGTATGTGCTGCTCACCTTAGGGAAACCTGCCTCGGATGGGCCAGAATCTTTGCAAAAGTGAGGCAGGCCCTGAGACTATTTGCGGACTTTTAATCCACGGATTGGAAAGGGATGATCCTGCTGCAAATGAATCTGGATTTAAAGCAGTTCAGCCACGGAAGTATCAATAGCACTAGAGGCAAGTTTTCAAATTGACCCTGACATTACAAGCAAATCTAATAATTCCACACTTGAGTTTATTATGCCAACTTTATATCAGTGTGACAGGAATAACATTGAAGTTCAAAGTGAATTGTTTGTGTTGGTTCTGAACGGTCACATACCTGTGTGTAAATTATGTTTTTCCACTCAGTTGTAGTTTCTTTCGTCTTCTCCAACAGAATCTCTAGGGTAGAGCTCTACTTTGTTGGGAAGATCCACTAACAGTTCCAGCAATTCTCCTTCAGAGCATTGACGATGTACTCTGTGTGTTTTAATCTTGTTGCCATTGTGAATGTCATTTTTTTATCTCCCCCTTTTTTCAAATAACATCTCTTATTTTCCAATAGATCCTGTAGTTAAACATCTAGAAGATGTTGGTATCAGGACCAGTCTCCCCAGACCTCAAAAACTGGAGACGTAGACACGATTTCTAGTAGGTGTGTATTATGGACTGGATAGCCCTGTCACTTTAGAACCAGCATCTTGTGTCATTAGACAGGCTGGTGACATCTTGTGTCTTGTGGGGCAGGCTCCTCCCCCAGATTTTCTCACAGCGGGCCCACTGTTGACAGGAGGTTGAGGGCCCCACCTTCTGGACAGACCGTCTGTCCAAAGGAGACCCAGTCCTTCCAGTCACCAGGCTTATTTCAGCCCCTCTGACCGCCATGGATGGCTGTTTTTGCCATCTCACTTTTCTGTTTGCAATTCTCCATATTTGGTTGTGTTTGTTTTCTCTTCCCCCCATATTTAAATGTAAGCTCCATGAAGGCAGGGACTTTGTTTTGTGCATTCCTGTTTCCTCAGCATTTAGAACAGAGCACACAGTGGACTATCAAAACATGTTGTTTTTGTTTTTTTAAAGAGAGAGAGATTGGTGGGGAGAGGGGCAAAGGGAGAGGGAGAGAGGAAAAATCCCAAGCAGGCTCCATGCCCAGCACAGAGCCCAGTGTGGGGCTCAATCTCACAACCCTGAGATCATGACCTCAGCCAAAATCAAGAGTTGGACACTCAACCTACTGAGCTACCCAGGTGCCCCTCAAAATGTGTTTTTGAATAAATAAATCCTCGCTGAAAAAAAATGAGCTTATAAGAACTGAGTTATTATGTTTCATGTGTTTCTTCTAGAAGTAAATTAAGTTTATGTCAAATATAAAAAACTACTTTAGATGGAAATTATTATCTTAAACATTTCTAAGAAAAATTAAATAATTCAAAATAATTTCATAACTGTTTTAACTACTAAATTTTAAAGCAAAAACAAATGTTTTTAAGTGATGGATAATGATGGGGTGAACAAAAGCAAAAGAAATGTAGAAAATAATTAAATTTTCTTTGCAGCTCACTGACAAGTACTTCAAACAGTCAGGGTGACCTTCCTCCATGACCTCAGTGGCCTCACTGTTAATACATTGCTAGAGGCAAAAGGCAACCTTAACTTGATATTAGCCTGACCTCCAGGATCCTGTATGTCTTCTTCAACATATAAAAATCCTTTTGGAAACTTGCTTTATCGCTACCCTCCTCCCCCAAAATATATGTTAGCAATCATCTTCCTAACATATGGCCCACTGATATTCATCTGAAGGCTCTGAAGACTACATTTTACTAGACAGTAATAAATGACCTTATCTTACACAACAGCTAGCCCATCAAGGTCCTGAAAACCTTGCTTCCAAATTCCTTAGAGGCATACACCATCCTTAACCCCCTCCCAACTTAAAAGCATCCAGTCAGTCACCTGTCACCGCCCCGGTGCAGCTCTTTCTGCCCATGGGTTCACTCCTTCGTTTAGGTCCATAAAGAGAGGCAGATCTGTCCTGTCCAGAAGAAATTCTCTTTTGGTCCTTTATCTCCATTGTGTCTTCCTTCTGACCCAAACACAAAATAACTCTTTTGGTTATTTATTGCTGAGTCATAAATTAGGCTGAGACTCTTAATTTAAAACACTAGCCATTTGTTACTGCATGATTCTGGGTTGACAAAGCTTAGCCCAGTGGCTCACCCGCCACCAGGCTAACTAGGGCTGTAGCAGACCCACCTGCTGACTAGGGCCATAGTCCGAGAGCGCTCTGCTAGGCTGGAACGTCACGACGGGGCTCACTACGAGCCTGACAGTTGTTGCTGGCCAGTAGCTGTGTGACTTGGTTCTCCAGCACATGGCCTTTCCTCCTGGACTGGAATTCTAGAAGCACGGCATGTGGATTCCATGATGGAGCATTCTGAGTGTGCAAAAGTGGGAAGCTTTGTACCTCTTAAGATCCAGTTTTGGAAGTTGCCCAGCATCATTTTACTATATCCCATTGGTCAAAGCAAATCACAGGATCAGCCCAGATCCAGGGGAGGGGAAACAAACACCACTGCTTCCTGCTTCCTGCTTCTCGCTCACTGGAAGGAATGACAAAGAATTAAAGTCATCTCTGATGCATCACAATTCCTGCCTGAAGAGAATGTTCATTTCTGCAAGTCATTGACAAGAACAAAACCTCTGCTTACATTTATAGTACATCAGACGATGGGGAGAATTTTCTGTAGATTACTTCTGGCCCCATATGTTCTTGACCTTATTTTTCCTTCACTACCCCCTTGAACTTCTGGTGCTGGTGCAACAGTTCCTATTTTAATACATCTGACCCTGTACTTCAGCAGAGGGTGGGGTAGGGGGACTCCTGGAAGTTATTCCTCTACTGGGTGAGTCAGCAGTAGCTGAATAAGCTGCGAATCACATAAATGTATCCCACTAAACCCAAGGTCAATGCACTGCCAACTCAATTTTTCCCTTGACTGGACCCCCTAGAACGTCTGCAGCCATTCTAAGCATCCAGAGAATTTGTGATGGACAAACTGGGGTGGAGGCACTGATACGAACCAAGGGCAGTTAAAAGGTATTTTAACATTCGTGTATTTTAAAAAGGCAATAAACTTGTGCACCTATGAGTGGGGTCCCTCTGGTTCCCTGAATGGGACCCATGCATGTGAGGGCCCCTAAGCTCGAGTTTTATGGTAAATCTGCCCCTGCACAAGATTCAGATTCATGCTTTCACCCTCATTCTAAATGCCTCTCCTGGGCCATCCGATAACCCCACTGGTGCAGCAAGTCCCAAACTAAATATATGCACTGCCTTCTCCCTCTGCATTGGTGTGGCCTTATCTAGGCCTTCTTTTACCAGGTCCTACTTCTGCTCTCTCTCTGGTCACCCACGCTAGGACTGTGAGAGTTGTCTTTATCTTCTTACTCCTTCAACTTTTTTCTTAAAGATTTTATTTATTTATTTTTGAGAGAGAACATGGGGGGAGGAGGGTAGAGGAAGAAGCAGGACTCCATCCCAGGACCCTGGGATCATGACCAAAGCCGAAGACAGACGCTTAACCAACTGAGCCACCCAGGCGCCCCATAGTCCTTCAACTTTGTCAGTCATGGAGTGCAATCAATCCTCCTTCCCAAATATTTCTAGATAAAATACTTACGTATTTAATATTTATAAGAGATTTAAATAAAAATACAACAAGTATGTATATCTCAAACATGGAAAATTCATTGCCTTCTTTCCAAGCCTGGACAGTCTGTTCTAGTTCCAAGCTTAAAGTCCTTTAGGCCACTGGTTAGGTTCAGGGCATCAAATGTGACAAGCACAGCGCCCCCTCATGGCCCCACCCCTGCAGACTTGGGCAACCATACTTCTCCAAGTGTGGTCTGGGCACCCTTGGGGGCCTACAGAATCAAAACAATTCTGGTAATAATACTATGATGTTATTTGCCTTCATCGCTGTTTTCCTTTCATGAGTGGCGATTCCCAGCTGCTACTGGACACGTGGACCAGTTCCAACAGGCAGGATGTTGGCTCGTATTAAGCCAGACATGAATCATTTTTGGAAAGATGTAAAACAATGCCACACTTCCACTCATTTGTGTTGGGTAAAATTTTGCATTTCATTTTCCACAAAATATAGCTTAAGCTTAACATGTAATTAATTCCTAATACGGTAAACATCAATAAACAAAGTCCCTATGAACAAAAGCTCTTGGGGTCCTCAAAAATTTTTTAAGAATGTAAGGTCCTAGCCTCTGCTTTCGGCTCAGGTCATGATCCCAGGGTTCTGGGATGGAGCCCCACATCGGGCTCTCTGCTCCTCGGAGAGCCTGCTTCCTCCTCTCTCTCCCTGCCTGCCTCTCTTGCCTACTTGTAACCTCTGTCAAATAAATAAATAAAATCTTTTAAAAAAAAAGAATGTAAGGTCCTGAGACCACAACATTGGAGCTCTGCTATTGTACAATCTCATTGCTTGGCAAGCCCCGTATGTTGTGCTAAGCGATAGCCAGCCCCTGCTGAACTTAGCATGATTTGAAATACCTGCCCTGTGTACTCTTCCTTCTGCCTTTCTTTGCCCCTTTCCTCGTCTTCCTCTGCAGCCTCCTCCAGGGCACCTCTCCTAACTTCTCCCTCCTCCAGTGGATTCAGGTATCCCTCCACTTCAGTCTTATTGCAGGATTTTTTTCCCTCCCCCAGTGCCCACGGTTCCTGGTCACATGACTTTTAGGAATGAAGAGGTAGGCCAGATAGAGTGGTGGGGACCAAAACAACTGAGCGATAGCAAAATGACAGTACAAAGCTCCCAAAGAGGGAGGGGACCCGAAAAGGTTGCCACCAGAGTTTCTAAGTCTAGGGGTTCTTATGAGCTTCTTGACAGGCTGTTTTAATCTGATTAACCCCCCCTGTGTGTGTCATCCAATCAGGTTTTTGTCATCCATCTATCAAGGGGAAAGGGTGGAGAGCTCTTTCCCAGGAGGAGCAAAATCCTTTCAAGGGTGGTTTGCTCTTGGGAAGGTTCTGCTTTCCTGTTATCCTTGTCAGTCTCACAGGGCACTGCGCACTCGGCACCGGGTAGTTTTTAGTGGGTCTGACTCCCTCACAAGACTGCGGGATCCTTGATGTGGGCCCAAGTGAGCAGCCCCGTTCTCACCCTGAAGGCTGACACAGTCCTCTCTCAGAATAGGCACTCAAGGAATCTTGGCTGAGCGAATGTTCTTACGTTCTCACAAAGTAAAGCAGTGTTTTTCTTCCTAACGTATAAAATTATGCCTGATACTATTATACTTAGTATATTTGCTTATTTATATCCTTCAGATAAAATCCGTTTTGTTTTCCTGCAGTTTTTTTTTTGTTTTTTTTGTTTTGTTTTTTTTTTACTAACGCATTAAAATTTTATTTGGTTTGGGGCGCCTGGGTGGTTCAGTCGGTTAAGGTCTGCCTTTGGCTCAGGGTCCTGGGATCAAGTCCTGAGGCAAGCTCCCTGCTCATCAGGGAGTCTGCTTCTCCCTCTCTCACTGCTGCTCCCCTGCTTGTGCTCTCTCTCTCTCTCTCTCTCTCTCTGTCAAACAAATAAAATAATAAAATGAAACAAAGCAAAGTAAAATATAAAAAAAAATGTAAAGGCCTAATGGTTAAAAAGAAAACAACAAAAAACAACTTGGTCAGCAAATGAAATCCTGAAGCCTACCTACCGTATAATATTTTTAAATTCAAGGCAACTGCCAGCAGAGGGCACTCTTGAAAGGAGATGGCATTAACCATCCTCCATATTGTTGTGTTTCACCTGGAATTTTGGAAAAAAGATTTCCCAGTAGCTTTCTGTAATGTGTTATATTTATCAAAGATAAATAAAAAGCCATACTATGTTTCATAACAGAATAAATTAAGTTGGATTTTTTTTTAAGTGGAGAGACTTTAAAATCCTCATTAAGTACCTGCTAGAGAACAACTGAATTCTCAAAACAAAGCAAAACAGAAAAAGGACTTTTATTGATCCTTTGTTAGAGTGTGACTCACCTCCCCATCCACCAAAGTGTTTGTTTCTCTTACATGTTTTTATTCAAGGCATGTATTTGTCATCCCCTTGGGAAGAAGCTGACAGAAAAAATGGTGTTCTGCAATTTTGAAGGACCATTTAGTGCAGCAGAGAATATAGGACCCTCATCTTTTGTTCTGCCTGCGGGCAAACCTTAGGCATCCACTTAGGCACCCAGCACTGGGTGGGTCCTTAGATGAGAAGAAACTGCCTTTGAAAACAGTCCATAAGGCAAGCTAGGTGGCCTTCAAAAGCTAAAGCACGTATTCAATTCAAAGAACATTCAACAGTGACATTTGCAGGACTGCCATACTTCTATTTTTTTTACTTTTTTTCTTAATTTTTTAGATACTATTTATTTATTTGACAGACAGAGATCACAAGTAGGCAGAGAGGCAGGCAGAGAGAGGGGGAAGCAGGCTCCCTGCTGAGCAGGGAGTGCTTGATCCTGTGCAGTGCTTGATCCCAGGACCCTGAGATCATGACCTGAGCTGAAGACAGAGGCTTTAACCCACTGAGCCACCCAGATGCCCCAAGATTGCCATACTTTTTTTTTAAATTATTATTTTAAAGATTTTATTTATTTATTTGACAGACAGAGATCACAGGCAAAGAGGCAGGCAGAGAGAGAGGGCGAAGCAGACTCCCTGCTGAGCAGAGAGCCCGATGCTATTCAGGGCTCCATCCTAGGACCCTGAGATCATGACCTGAGCCTAGGGCAGAAGCTTAATCCACTGAGCCACCCAGGCACCCCAACCATACTTTTAAAAAACATAGTATGTTCTGTGGCTAAGGGGGAATAGCTTGTCACTCACTCAGCTCACATGGAACAGAGAAAAGGGCATGAACTAGCAGTTAGTAAACCAGAATTCCATTTCCAGCTCTGCCAGCAAATATCTCAGCAAATATAGGTAAGTCTTTGTTAGTGCCTTGGTTCTACCATGTAAAAGGTTATATTTGTCTAAACATCTTCTTTATTCCACAAAAATACTTGGAGCAACTTATAATTAAACAAAATATATAATGAAATAATGACATAGAAATAGGAGCTCATAGCCAAGGAAAAGAACAAAAATCTGCCAGCTAGCAAAATCAGTTGCTTCGGGGCACCGGGCAGGCTCAATCAGTAGAGCATTTGACTCTTAATCTTGGGGTTGTGAGTTCAAGCCCCACCCTGGGCATAGAGGTTACAGAAAGAAAGAAAGAAAGAAAAGGAGAAAAGAAAAAGAAAAATCAGTTTCTTTGGTTAATTTCTGGTTTGACTCTGAGCACCCTGACAGTTGAGGCAAAAAGTCAAAACCATGGTCAATGATTCAGCCTACTACATAACGAAGCATTTCAGTTTCTCAGGGGTGACGGTCTTTCCCTAGCACTAAATATTAAAGAAAATTCCTACCTGTGCTTTGGATATTGTCTTCAAATATTTTAAAGTGAATATAACAGGAACTTTGATATAACTATTTATTTAATGAATCTCAATGAAAACTGAAAACATGATTTTAAAGCATATCCATACTTTAAATCCGGGGCAGTTATAGTGTTTGCCCTACTGTAGGCCTCCAAAGACTATTTTATAAATAATAAGGTATAGAAGGGTATTTTTTTTTAATTTATTGTTTTTTAAAGATTTTATTTACTTACTTGACAGAGAGAGTGAGAGAGCACAAGCAGGGGGAACAGTAGAGGAGAGCTCCCAAAGAGTAGAGAGCCCAATGCAGGGCTAATGTGGGGCTTGATGTGGGGCTCGATCCCAAATCCCTGGGATCATGACCCCAGTCAAAGGCAGATTCTTAATGACTGAGCCACCCAGGTGCCCCTAGAAGGGTATTTTTAAAAGTTGTTTTAAATTTATCTCTCCAGGCATAGTGATAATAAGGTGATCAGCTTTCTGTTTCTTTCTTTCTTTCTCTCTCTTTCTTTTTTCTTTTTTGAAAAAGTTAAAAATTCCTTAATTTTTCATTTCTGGTGCCACCACTACAATTTACAGGGCAATATACCTGATGTACTGCAAAGACATGGACAAAGACAAAGCTACAGCAGGTAAAAGACCTCAGGAATGTGCATGTAATTGACACTACACCGGTTTTATCAATAGCTGCACTGCTTGCAAAGTATGGCTGTGATGGTCCCACCACGAAGGGGTTCCTGTTCAAACTGCAGTAACTTTTCTGACTATGGATCATCGTTCCTTCTGTGGCAGATTTTTGTTGTTCCTTTAATGCACTCGGGACGACTGTCTCAAAGTGACCTGCAGCTGTCCTGACAACCCCTCGCTTTCTCTCCTGCAAGGAACTGTACGCCTTTTCTTCTGAGTTTCTTCAGAACCTTCTGCTGCCATTTCCACCACCTGACCGCGAGATACCTAACCACCACCGTAGGGACTCCCTGAGCTTCTCCCACCAAAACTGCCCCCCTTCATGGGTCCATAATTTGATTGCTGTTGTCCACTCTAATTTCTGAAATCCTAACAGTTCCCACCACCACCATAGTTAGGTCCAAAATTATCTCCTGTATCGTGACCATCATATCCTCCACCACCGCTACTGCATCCGCCTCCTTGGTGTCCATATCCTGGCCTGCTGCCACCATAGCGTCCTCTACTGCTACAACCAGGACCACCACCATGGTCGTCACCATCACCTCCAGATCCCTTAGATCCCCTCTCATTTCCTCCATATCTGCCGCTCCTGCCTCCACCTCCACCAGCAGAGCCTCCCCTTCCGCCAGTTTCCATCACAACCCATAAGTTGCCAGATCCAGCTCCATGACCTCTTTGTGATCCAGCAGATGGCATTTCTGGTTTAGGAAGGGCCTTTTCCACTTCACAGTTATGCTCTTTAATAGTGTGGTGTTTCTGAACAATAATTTTATCAACTGTATCACGATCATCAAAAGTTACAAAAGCAGGGACACCTGGGTGGCTCAGTCGGTTCATTGTCTGCCTTCACCTCTGGTCATGATCTCAGGGTCCTGGGATCAAGCCCCACATAGGGCTCCCTGCTCCGCGGGGAGTCTGCTTCTTCCTTTTCTCCAGTCATTCCCTCTACTTGTGCTCTTTCTCTCTCTCTCGGACAAATAAAGTCTTTTTTTTTAAAAGCTACAAAAGCAAATCCTCCTTTTTTCCACTATGCCTAACTTCCATAATTTCTATGGTTTCAATTTTGCCATACTTTTTGAGTAGTCTCCCAAATTATAGTCTTCTGTATCTTCTTTAATACCACCGACAGAAATGTTCTTCTCTATGGGAGGGGCATCAGGCTTTACAGAATCCCTCTAGAAACAGCTCTCTTCTAGAAACAGCTCTCTTCTAGAAACAGCTCTCTTCGGTTCCACTACGTACCTACCAACTTTGTGTGGTTTGGCACACATGGCTGCATCTACCGCTTCAACACAGGAGTAAGTCACAAAACCAAAACCGCTGGAAGGTTTTGTTTGGAGGAGGGGTCTCTCATCACTGCACAATCTGTAAGTGTGCCCTGTTTTCCAGAATGTTTTCTTTAACTATCATCTGTCATTTCAAAGCTCAAACCACCAATAAACAGTTTTCTCAACTGCTCTTCAAAGCTTTTCTGCTTTGAATCATGACCCTCCACTTTGGGATTGGACTTGCCTCTTCCAACTCAAGTTCAATATGGGACCGAAAGCCAGGGTTTTTTGTTTTTTTCCTCAATTGGTGCCAAGGGAAAGAACAGGGGTAGTTATAGGTACACAGAAAAAATTATTAAAGGTTATACAAGACACTGTTAACCACTTAGCTCTAGGAAGTAGGAAGAAGGCTCTTAGGGGAAGAAAGATCTTTTTCCATTTTGCTTCTCTCTGAAAATTTTGAGTTTTTCTTAATGACTATGCATTATTTAAAATTTTTAAAAGGTAATTTACTTGTAAATTACACCCTATACAATATACCTTATAAATGACTCCAAACATCTATTTTAATTTTCTTTTAGTTGCTCTTTTGTTCATCTCTTTGCAAGTTATCTGTGGCCAGAAACAGACACTCGTTCAAGCTAGATTAAGTAAAAAGGGAAGTTTATTGTAATGATACAACCAGAAATCTCCTGGATGTCCAAGATCGAAAAATGAAAGAAAGCTTGCTATCAGGGAGCCTAATATAGAAAATTCAAGAACTCAGCTACTTTCTCTGTTTCTTCATATATCTAATATCTGCTTCTTTCTTCTAATCTTCTCCAATGGCCACTTGCTGTCAGTAGACAGACTTTCTTAATTTCTTCAAGAATCCATCATAATTTTGTATGATCAAAACTGACCACTGGGGTGCCTGGGTGGCTCATTTGGTTAGGCATCTGCCTTCGGCTCAGATCATGATTCCACAGTCCTGGGGTTGAGTCCTGCATCTGGCTCCCTGATCAGCAAGGAGTCTGCTTCTCCCTCTGCCTCTCCCCTCCCTGCCTTACTTGTGCTCTCTCTAGCTCTCTCACTCTCAAATAAATAAATAAAATCTTTTCTTTTTTTTTTTAAATGACCACCAATTCTGGATAGAGTTGAAGTATCCACTCCCGAATCTCTAAAAGGTTTTCGTCGCTTTAACCAGAGCTTCCAAACATCAGTCTGCATGTGAATCACACGGGGATCTTGTTAGGCTGCAGATTCTAAGTCAGTAGGTCTAGGTGGGCCCAGAGAAACCCAGGTGATAGCTTGATGCTGCTGGTCCGCGGACCACTCTGTGAGGAGCAAGGCCTTGTGCACATTTTTTGAGAGAAGGGATCTACTAGTGGCTAGCCAGCCAATGATTTGGACAGGGCGCAATCATCAGGGGCCTGGGATAACTGGATGGAATGCTCACTCGGTCGGAGCTGTGGAGGGGAGCGGAGTATGAGAAAGAGAGGAATGGGAGGTAGGCACCTTCAAAACAGGTCATTTATTTGACTCTGGTCTGCATCCAAAGTTGCCATGAACATGATCCAGCTGTATAGGAAACCTTCTCCTCCGGTGGCCAGTACACCACAATCTAAAGAAAGGTCCAAAGTAATTCTGGTTCCATAGAGCTTACCACATCCAGATGATGGACATTCTTCCTTCAGCTTTGTCCTATCTATTCCAGGTGTGGTTCTTGTCATTTTGAGCTGATGAAGGAATCAGTGGTTCTCAAAGTTGAAATTCTGATCCCTGAATCCGGTGTGGGATCTTGAGTGAGCTTCCTAAATGGGTCATTCTGGTGCATTGGCGTACTCCAGTCTGAGAAGACCACTGAGCTGGGAAAATGAAAGTCCTTTCCAGTGGAGTGGAGGATGGGATAGAACAGGATGCGGTTCCTTACATTAAAATGCATACGTAACCATAGGTTACACTGGTGGTTTTCCAACTTCAGCTTGTATTGGAATCATCTGGAAGGCTTGCTAGAACAGAAATCGCTGCACAAATTGCTGGCCTCACTCCCCAGATTTCTGATTCAGTAGGTCTGGGTCTGGGCCCAACAATTCACATTTTTCTAAGGTCCCAGGCGACACTGTTGCTGTTGGCGCTGAGCATGTTGTGAGAGCCTGGCCCGTGTGTGAGTGCTCCTGACGCTCGCCAACCTCGTAGACAGGACCCAGGAAAGAACACATGGAAATATTTATGAAATTACTTAGAGCCATATGAAACCTTTAAAAAATAAATAAATAAATAAAAATGAAGTAGGTGAATTGCTCAGAGAAATGGATAGAACAGGCTTTTTTTTTTTTTTTTTTTAAGATTTTATGTATGTATTTGAGAGAGGGAGAGAGAACAAGAGAGAGCATGACCAGGGGGTGGGCAGGTGGAGAAGGAGAGTCAGACTTCCCGCTGAGCAGGGCAACCCCATGTTGGGCTTGATCCCAGGACTCTGAGATCCTGACCTGAGCCAAAGACAGACGCTCAACCAACTGAGCCACCCAGGTGCCTCCCCACCCAGACTTTTGCTGATGTTTAAGTATCTAAGACACAAAGGCCAACTCACAGATGCATTAGAGTCTCTCTGCAGGGGAGGTATATCAGTAGGGGTCCTGGCAGGAAAGAGGCATGCTTCCGCTGGCTCATTTGAGAGGCCTTTAACAAAGGCGCTCTATGTGAAGAAAGATGTGGGCAGCGATTACAGAAACCACCAACAGACAGTGCACACTTTGGGGCCAGTAGCAACAAGAAGGAGGTAGGAAACCCCATGCTAATATCCAGTGTCCCTTGCTAAGCCATTAGAGAAGAAACCAGGGAAATAAATACCCCCAATTCTTCTGCCCTCCGTTCTGCTGACCTGGAAATGAGGGACCCTGTGTGAGCAGCCCATATTGGCCAAACTCTGTGGGTCCACAGAGAAAGGTGGAGGGTGGATCTGGAAACAGAAGACACTCAGCACACAGAGACCGTAAGCCGGGCCCCACCCCCAGTGCTTTTGTAGCCCGAGACCGAACAGCACAGATAATAAAGGGAGGAAGGGGTTTTTCACGTTTACTTCACACACGCAAATTTTAGCCCTTTGGGCTCTCTGAAATAATTACGCTTTTAAAAAAAATACGAGTGACATTTAATGTAGGATGGCACTTAGCAGAAATCATAGTGTCACTGTTTCTATATCCAGGCCTAGTGGTCATCCTGGCTCAAAATTCACAGGCACAAAAACTAAAACTAAGGGGCACCTGGGTGGCTCAGCGGGTTAAAGCCTCTGCCTTCAGCTCAGATCATGATCCCAGGATCCTGGGATCGAGCCCCGCATCGGGCTCTCTGCTTAGCTGGGAGCCTGCTTCCTCCTCTCTCTTTCTCTCTGCCTGCCACTCTGCCTACTTGTAATCTCTATCTGTCAAATAAATAAATCTAAAAAAAAAAACAAAAAAAAAACACTAAAAATAAACTACTAGCCTTTCCTTTTAAGTATGAGTTTGAGGATCAGATGATTTTTTTCTGCCCACTTTGGAGCACTAATTTTGGCTTATGGTGAGCAGAAAAGGACCTCATAAACTGCAACTCCAATATGCTTAGGGGTGAATACTTCACATAAGTTGTCAGTTTATTGGTCAATCAAAAAAGAGGACTCTGTTTCTCTTCTGTGGCCATTGAGGACTGTCTGTGCAGAAAAGGGATGCACAGATGAGGCGTTCAGCTCAAAATGCCCATTTCCCATGTCATTCATACACACATTCATTCATTCATTTAGTGAATATTGTTGCATCCTTCCTCATTACTCGGCACAGGTGGTCCTTGGGGATCAGTGGTAAGCAGGACCCCCTCCAGGGACCTCAAGAATCCTGTGAGGGAAATGGAAAAATTAGTGGTATTGATCTAATCATAAAAATAACTGACAGCGTTTGGCACCTGGTGGCTCAGTTGGTTAAGTGCCTGACTCTTGGTTTCAGCTCAGGTCATGATCTCTCTTTTTTTTGTGAGGTCGTGAGATAGAGCCCCACGTCAGGCTTCACACTTAGCAGAGAGTCTGCTTGAGATTCTCTCTCTCTCCTTCCCTCCACTGTGTACCCTCTTTCTCTTTCTCAATAAATAAAATCCTTTAAAAAAAAAAGTATCTAACGGTGTTTGTAATAATCCAAGGTTTACCAAAGCATTCTTTTTTATAGATGTTACTGAGTCCTCACTCAACTTGGGATGTCATTTTTATTGTCCTGCTTTTACGGGCAAGTAACCAAGATGCTGATGGGTACCAAGGAATGAGTGGTGGAGACGAAGTAATGAGTGGTGGAGACGGGAATTGAACCCCAAGTCGTAGACATACACCTCTCAGCCAACAATTGCACTGTAACTGCCATCTTTGTTTGAAACCCAGATACGCCCCGAGGGGTGAAATAACTGGTCATTAATTCCAAATTCCAAATCAGCTTTAACCGTGCCAGAACAGAGGCCTTGAGAAAACACAGAAAAGAAAGGAGATACATAATGAAAGTTGGCCTGGAGAGGGGGAAAATAGTGTGAAAACAGAAAATAAGGGTCCCTGACGGACGACACTCCCTGCTTCGCAGCTCCCCTCAGGTCAGCCCCATTCCGGGACTACTGTCTGTGAGATTTGTCTGTAGGGTCGAGTCTTAGCCAGGTCAGTTATAATTAAGCCTGGATAATTTGTTCCAGCTTCGTTGCAAGGGAGTAGGATCCCCAGCCAAAGTGACAGGCAGTGTTCTATCTGCCCTCGCGGTACTTGTTCTTTTCACTGAGGCCACAACAGAAAGCTCTGCGTAGCCAAATTAAAATGCCCTGTTATGGTCCCAATACTGTGTTTTTCTCGGTCTCCAAATGGGCATGACTAATGCGGAGGGTGAAGTAAACAAGAGGGAACACGCTGCGGACTACGGACACTGATGGAGAGGTGCCCTCAGCTTTCGGCTTGCCTTGCCAAGTTAGGCACATCGAAGACGCAGTGAAAATTCAGGATGTCACAAAATCAAAGCACATTATAGAGGAATATGGAGTATATAAAGAATTAATATCACGGTCTGGTTTGATTTTCCAAAACTTAAAGTTGCAGATATATTTTGCTGATGTAAAACAAACAAACAAACAAACCAAAAAAAAAAAAAAAAAAAAAAAGGGGCGCCTGGGTGGCTCAGTGGGTTAAAGCCTCTGCCTTCGGCTCAGGTCATGATCCCAGGGTCCTGGGATCGAGCCCCGCATCAGGCTCTCTGCTCTGCGGGGAGCCTGTTTCCTCCTCTCTCTCTGCCTGCCTCTCTGCCTACTTGTGATCTCTGTCTGTCAAATAAATAAATAAAATCTTTAAAAAAACAAAAAACAAAAAAAACCCAAAACCTCTGAACATACCTTCAAAAATACTACATTCAAACTACACTGATTTATCTTCCATCTACAAACTATTTTCTATGTTACCTAAAGTATTAAGGGCAGAATAGTTATTTTTTGGATCACTGATACATACATCCTGAGGGAAGCACTAAGGATAATAAACAAAATGTACTAAATGCTTACGTATATGACAATCACATCACAAATGTTTTCCCCTAATAATCTGCAATATGTTGTGCTTTCTGGGTGAGGAGATTGAGAGGTTCATCAGTTGGTCTAAGAGCACATAGGTAAAAAGTGGCTGAGATGTGAGATTCCAATTCAGATCAATTTAACTCCGAAGTCTGAGCTCTGTCTGTCATCATGTCACTCTACCCCAGAGGAGGTGAGTCCTCTGACCCTAAGCTCCAACTCTGAGAGCTGCATTGATTGTTTTTGGGCAGTGGGGAAAATCCTGTTAAAACAACTCGTGATGGTAATTTCATGTGTCAGTTTGACTGGGTCACAAAGTGCCCTGATATTTATTAAGCCAAACGTTATTCCGGTCAAACAGCCTTCGGAGCCAGGTGGTGAGGGAGCTTTGGATGAAATTAACATTTGAATTAGTAGCCTGAGTAAAGCAGATTATCTTCTCCATTGTGGGTGGGATTCATTCAACCAACTGAAGACTAAAATAAATAGAATAAATTCGGCCCCTTCAGTTAGTAAGAAGGAACTACCCTCATCTTCAAGCCCGGACGTCTGTTTTCTCTGCCTTTGAACTTGGACTGAAAGTACCAGCAGCTTGCCTCCGTCTCAGACTGCTGACTGCTGACTCAGATGCTGCGAGTTCTCAGCCTCCACATCTGTGTGAGCCGTGAGCCAATTTCTTAAAATGGATCCATCTATATGTCTGTGTATCTCCTACTGGCCTTCTTCTTAGAGAACACAGACTAATACACAGTTCTTCCCAGCAAGTAATCTGAGATCAGCCAGTTGTTACTTGTTTCATCTGGTTGATCTCCAGGCCACTGACCCGCTCATCTCCGATAATACCCTGGAAATTCCCACTACACTTCCCTATTGGCGAAATTCACACCCACTTAACCTTGGTGTTACTGAGAACTTCTGGAGATAATATGGTGGCTCATGATCCCAAGACAGCTGAAGCCTTCTATTTTCTTTTTTAATTCAAAACTTTTAAAAACATCAAATTTATTTTTTAAAAGCACAGATTCTTTGGCTCAAAATACAAATGTATTTTTATATTTTTTACTGTGCACATTTGGTTCAATATTTATTAACAGATAAGATATACTGTATAAAGTATTTCAAGTATATCCTGAGCCATATGAAACTCATAGGTCAGAAAGGGAGACATTAAAAAATTTAAATGCATAAAAATTGAAATGCATTATTCACCTAATTTCTAGGACCACATTTTGTATTAGATCACATAATTGTGCCACATCTAAGAGGGTTTTTCTATCAGTGTGATTCATATTGAGAAGTCTGTTCAACAAATCAATTGAAAATGACGTTGCCCTGGGCAGGAGCATCCTGACCCACCTGGGGAAAGGTTGGCTTCAGATCTGCTGCCGAGGGGCTCTGACCGCAGCCCTCTGTCTGATCTGCTTGACATTCAGGGAATTTTCTGAGTGCCCCATCTCTGTGGCCTGTAGGAGTTAATGTGCCCGCAAAGGAGAACAAATTCATTTCCAGTATATTAATGAGGTCAGATCCAAGGACAACTGAGCAAGAATCCTATTTTTAAAACCTCAAAAAAAATTTCATGAATGAAATGCAACTAGAATCTGCAAGTCCCTCACTACATTCAAAGACCCCAGCAAAGGGAGGTGTTTTTGTGTGTTATGACTTGTACCCCCAATCTTGTCTCGTGAAGCACATATTAAAATGTGTGCCTCTTTGCCTGCTAAATGGTCAACTCTTTTACCCATCCATTCAGAGCATCTTCCTTTTTGAGCCATGATGCTGGGTACTATAAGTCTTTTAAGATAAATATGGAAGTGGAGGGGGGAAAAGAATTACTCCAACCACGGAATGCAGAACCGCTTTAGAAGTGCTGAGTAAGAGGAAAAACAAAAGGTTACCAGGATTCAAAGAGGCTAAAATTAAACAGAATACTGAATGAAGAAATTTAGGGAATATTTGACGAAGGAAGAGAGTGTGATTTTAGCTTTGAAGGATGGCAGGCAGGCACTGGCAAACAGCCACCACGAGCGAGCCCAGGGGGTAAGTGGGGAAGTTCACCGATCAGCAGTTTGGTTGATGGGAAGAGTGTGGGAGAGTGCAGGGGGGTGATGGACCCAGCTCAGATCAAAGGAGAAATCAGAGAAGCCTAAAAGAATCAAAGGTTAAACTCAGCCCCAAGGAAATCCCCCTATGTGTGCTCTGGCGGTTGTGATGTGATGGAACAGGAGTCAGAAGACCTGCTCCAATCTGGGCTCTTGTGTTTTGGGGGTTCATTTGGCCTCTTTGGACCTCAGGGTATGTCTGCTTCTATAAAACAGTGGTACTACTCTGCTTACATCTTGGAGTCGTTATGAGGATTACATCATGCCGATAACTGCTGACGTCCAGTGTGGATTGGTAGAGTTGGTTAGACTATGGTTAAGTTGGTTAAGGCTATGCTATTCAACTTTTGAGAGCTCAGCACACTAAATAATTTTTATAGTGAAATATCCTTCAAAATTTTCTGCAAACAGGGCTCCTGGGTGGCTCAGTCCGTTAAGTGTCTGCCTTCGGCTCAGGTCATGATCCCAGAGTCCTGGGATGGAGTCTGGCATCCGGCTCCCTGCTCTGCAGGGAAGTGTGCTTCTCCCTCTGCCTCTCTCTCTCTCTCTTTCTCTCTCTGTCTTTCATGAACAAATAAATAAATTAAAATCTTAAAAAAAATTTTCTGCAAACAGTACTACTAGACTAACAGAGATATAGAGCAAAAACGATTTAATCATATGTCCTAGCAGTGACAGTAATAAAAAGTGCTTATATTTTTTTACAACGCCCTTTTGATATGGCTGCTATTATCACCCTCAAATCAGAAGAAACACACTTAGAGTAGGTTAAGTCGGTTGCCTGTAGTCATGAACTGGATGATGGTACAGCTGAGTCTGCCCACTCAGGCAGTCAGACATGAACCTACAGGCTTCACACCAGGCTGTACTGCTATCAGATGAAGCAAGAAAGACACAACCTTGCATATGGCTTTAATAAAAGAAAAAATAGGGGCGCCTGGGTGACTCAGATGGTTAAGCATCTGCCTTCGGCTCAGGCCATGATTCTGGGGTCCTGGGATTGAGCGCCACGTCAGGCTCCCTGTTTAGTGGGGAGTCTGCTTCTCCTTCTCCCTCTGTTCCTCCTCCTGCTCATGTTCTCTTTCAAATAAATAAATAAAATATTTTTTAAAAAAGAAAAGAAAAAATATGAGCCTTCAGTGTCTATTATCCAGAAAAGTATTAGCCCAAAGAGAGATAATTTTTAATTTTCTTTTATTAAAAAAATACCCAAGAGAAAAGCTATTAAATGTTAATGTTATAACTCAATGAATTGAAATTAAATAAGATACTACTTTTAGTTGACATTTTAGCACATATTTTAAATATTATTTGCGTATTTTTTATCTGATTATAAATTAGGGGAGACTAATCATAGAAAACTGAAAAAATATTGAAAAGTATAAAGGAGAAAATAAAAACAACCAACAATCCCATATTAACATCTTATTAAATATCTTTCCAGTCTTTTTTTTTTTTTTAAGATTTATTTACTTGAGAGAGAGAAAGAGAAAGGGGGGGAGGTGCGGGGCGGGGGGGAGAGAATCTCAAGCAGACTCCGTGCTGACCTTGGAGCCTGGCTCAGGGCTCCATCACATGAACCTGAGCTGAAGCCAAGAGTCAGATGCTTAATCAACTGAGTCATCCAGGCATCCCCATTCATTCTTTTTTTTTTTTTTACAAGTTAATATTTTTAGGGTTTTCTAGTGAAATATGCTACATTGTTAAGATTTTAAAATGTTTGCGTTTGGAGGTTTAGGTTTCTTAGCAACAGAATTTTCACTCACTGCTAGCTTTTTTCCTATATTATATACAGTTAAATATTACATGTATAGTAATGTATAAATTATACATGAATAATATATATATACATGCATAGCTCACTTAAGTTTTACATATACCCCTGTATAACACCACCCATATCAAAATAAAACATTTACAGTACCCCAGAAGGTTCACTTGTGTTACCTTCCTCTGAATACTGTGCCCTACCCAGGATGAGTATTGTCCTTATCTCTATCACCATTGATTGGTTTCATCTGTTTTTGAACTTTGTATAAATCATACATTATGATTTACCACATTAGTACATAGCTCAGCAGTTCCTTTTCATTTCTATGTAGTATTCCAAAAGAAGTGACAAGTGATTGTTTTCATCCATTCTACTGTACTGAGTTCTTTCCAGTTTGAGGCTATTTATAGAGAAGGTATAAACATTCTCCTACCTGTCTTCCTGGTAAACATAGCGCTTGTCTCTGTCAGGCATATACTCAAAAGTAGAATTGCTGGGTCAGAGAGTATACATGTGCTCAGCTTCAGTAGATATGGTCAAGCCATATTCTAAAGAGGCCATGCAATTTATACTCTTTTTTTATTTTTTTTTTATTTTTTATTTTTTAAAGATTTTATTTATTTATTTGACAGCGAGAGAGAGATCACAAGTAGGCAGAGGGAGAGAGAGAGGGAAGCAGGCTCCCTGCCGAGCAGAGATCCCGATATGGGACTCGATCCCAGGACTCTGAGATCATGACCCGAGCCAAAGGCAGCGGCTCAACCCACTGAGCCACCCAGGCGCCCCTATACTCTTTTTTTAAAAATATTTTTATTTGTTTATTTGAGAGAGAGAAAGTGTGAGCGAACACAAGCAGGGGGAACAGCAGAAGCAGAGGGAGAAGCAGGCTTCCCAGGGAGCAGGGAACTTGATGCGGAGTTTGATCCCAGGACTCTGGATTATGACCTGAGCCAAAGGCAGATGCTTAACCAACTGAGCCACCCAGGCACACTGTCTCTTAGTTATTTGGATACACTCTTTAGTGAAATGCCTTTTAACACCTGCTCATTTTTTTTAACACTTGCTCATTTTTGAAAATTAGGTTTTAAACCTGGATACAAGTCCTTCTTTGAATATATGCATTATGAACATCTTCTCCCAATCTTTCATTCTGTTAGTCATTCTTTTGATTGAATTACCAGCTTTTTATAGGACAAAAATAAACTATAGTCTTTACTGGTAGAAACAATAAATACAGTAAGGTATCACTTTTTAGTTTTGTTTGACATTAAGCTGCTGATAGTTTGGTTTTTTTTTTTAAGATTTTATTTATTTATTTGAGAGAGAGAATGACAGAGAGAGAGCACAAGAAGAGGGAGGGTCAGAGGGAGAAGCAGACTCCCAGCCAAGCAGGGAACCCAATGTGGGACTCGATCCTGGGACTCCAGGATCATGACCTGAGCTGAAGGCAGTCGCCCAATCAACTGAGCCACCCAGGCACCCTGTTGATAGTTTTTAATAATAATAGTTTTTAAAATCATTTGCCAAAGTTAACATTCCTTAACTCAAACTGGGAACTGACAAGCAAATGCTATTCCTTTATATGACAGTAAATACATGTTAACCTAGTGCATTATGGTTGAATCAACAAACACAGAAAAGAATTCCCATTGGAAAAAGCATTATCAGGCACTCAGCTGGGTTTTCATCACCCCAATTCCTCTAAGACATGGTTTGATAGGAAGGAAGTTTGTCATTACATGAAAGTATTCATTGATGAACCGAATACTTATGAAGTTGTTCCCCTTTTGCACAACTTTCCCAGCTTGGCTTGAATGACTATTCCTGATTAACCAGTAAACATTTTTTCAAGCTGTCTCTTACTGATGGTAGAATATTATAAACATCTGATAACACAAAGCAACTACGTGGCAGAGTGATGGTGCAATTCTTGCAAAAGATGTAGAATTTCATGAAATTAATGAAAATGATGTTGGCGAACTGCTCCAGACTCATGTCTAGTCATGTGTCAAGAGTATCAAGAGACTAAGTAAAAACCAAAGAAGTAAAAATACACAAAGAATCAGGGAACGTTACCTAACAAAGAGGAAATGGGTAAAGATGATAACGCAATAAATGTTTCCAAAATGTACTGGCCTAAATATCAAAGAATTTTCCAAATGCTTCTAGAAGGTGGATTTTTTAAAAAACTTACTTATTCGCTTATTGATAAAAAATGACCCTCCTTCAATGGTGTTGCACAGGGTAATATGAACTAAAGGGTGTTGCGTTGTGCCATCCTACAGTCTTGTCCGAGAAAATATATGTCTTTTCCACATGGAATCAGCTCCCCCACATTCTCTGGACTGGAAATTAGTGCATCATTGCCACTAATTATAATGATTCTGTTAACTTTATGATAATTATTTTCATTATTTACCTTGAAATTTGCACCTTATTATAATAATAAGAGGATTATTCACTTCGGCTCTTTGCTGATTCCACTTAGGCTAAAATAACGAGTGCTTCTTACACTCTGGCCGCTGTGAAGAACTTCAGAGACATAATGCATTTCTTGCCTCACACCGTTCCTCGTTTTGCTGATAATGTAATTAATAGAAGCGCAGAGCCGATGGTGACCTGCCAATACCACAGCAACAGTATTTGCAGACTTCAGTCTATTCGTTTTAGATCAGAATGCCTCCCAGGACCTCAAAAGTGGAAACAGAAACCTAGGGTGATTCGTTTTACTCTCCAGTCCTCAGTCCTTGGAATGAGAAAACGACGTTTGCATGCATTCTTACTCTTCTTAGGCAGGCACTAATGCAAGTACTTCATGTTTGCGTAAGCAAAGCACCTCCACACCTCATTTGGTCTCTATTACCACCTGGAGGTGATGGAGACGTGGGCAAGACGGAGTCTCAGGCTCAGAAAGCTGAATCATCCGAGGACCCACGGCTCCACAACAGCAGCGCTCTGGCTCGAACTAACTCCCTCATACTATATAGCTCATGCTCCTTTCTCTTTCTCACTCTGTCTCCTGGCATGAAAGGAGGGCAAGAGAAGTTAGAAGAGACATTTATGGACAAAGTGAATGTCTACATAACACCTCCACCGAATACATGGCCCTTGTATGGTGACACTTTCCAGGAGAACAACTTTGGCTTCTCCTTCCAGAGTCAGCGGCTCACACTAGCAAGAGGGAGGCTTTAAGATCACAATTCTCCTTACTTTGGGGCTTGAAGAAGTTTCTGGCTTTTGACTTCTACTGCAGTGAGAAAACCAGCAAAAAGATCCCTCACGTGTTTCTGTCCCATCTAGTGCGCTTTTCAGGGGAACCAACGGGGTCATTACCCAACACATATCCTGTGAAAATTCACAGTCCCTGGGTTGTTTTCTTTCAAATGACATTGTCTGTTTTACCTTCTATTTTTTTTTTTAAGATTTTATCCATTTATTTGACAAAGATCACAAGTAGGCAGAAAGGCAGGCAGAGAGAGTGGGAGAGGCAGGCTCCTCGCTGAGCAGAGAGCCAGATGCGGGTCTCGATCCCAGGACCCTGAGATCCCATGACCTGAGCTGAAGGCAGAGGCTTTAACCCACTGAGCCACCCAGGTGCCCCTACTTTCTATTCTTGAATCAACTGCTCAATTGTCCATGCCAGGGGAAGGTGGAGACCACAGGAGCAACACAGCCAGTAACTTGTAAACTCATTTCTCATAGAACTCTAGGCTCTTTAAGTTGATAAGATTTATTCTGATAAGCCCTGAAATTGATTAGACTTATCAAAGCACACTCCCTTCTCCTCCTAATAATTTGTAATTACAAAAAGAGTGACAGGGTCAAATTTTGGACCCAACAATAGGGTGGGGGGAAGCACCAAAACTTTTGGTCTTGGGGTGCCTGGGTGGTTCAGTCGGCTGAGCATCTGACCCTTGATTTTAACCCAGGTCATGATCTCGTGGGTCCCGCTCAGCTCCAAGCTCTGCAGGCAGTCTGCTCCTCCCCACCCCAGCCCCCACTCCCTCCTTCCCCTGCACTTACTCTCCTGCCCCAAATAAATAAATAAAATGTTTTTAAAAGACTTTATTTATTTATTTGACAGAGAGAGAGAGGGAATACAAGGGGAGCGGGAGAGGGAGAAGGAGCTGAGTGGGGCTCGATACCATGACCCTGGGATTGTGGGACCCTGAGCCAAAGGCAGACACTTAATGACTGAGCCACCAAGGCACCCAATAAATAAAAATCTTAAAAAAAGAAAAACCTTTGATCTCACAGAGCCTATGAAGGTAAGCTGCAAATTGAAATAAAAACAAACAACTTCATGGGGCACCTGGGTGGCTCAGTGGGTTAAAGCCTCTGCCTTCAGCTCAGGTCATGATCCCAGGGTCCTGGGATAGAGCCCCACATCGGGCTCTCTTCTCTGCAGGGAGTCGGCTTCCCTCTCTCTCTGCCTGCCTCTCTGCCTACTTGTGATCTCTCTGTCAAATAATAAATAAAATCTTTAAAAACAAACAAACTACTTCAAATACACATTCTGAGCTCATCTACATCCAAAGACAGTTTTAAAAAACTATCATTATCATTCCTTTTCCCTTATGTTTATTAGGATTTCTTAATCTTATTTTTTAGATTAATAAAGCCTTTGTTCAGTTTCTTAGTTAAATATGAATGTCCACCCTTACCTTGGATTCAGTTCAAAACTTATCGAAAACACCCCACCCAGTACTTGGGAAATTCCAGATGAATTTCCTGCCAGTTGCTGTTGATCAGTTAAGCACTGGTTTGGTCACTTGAGGGAGCAGTTTCTAGTTGACTGAACCAGATTGGTTGGGTTTAAAAGCCTTTCATCCGCCTGGAGGGGCACACCCTTCCTCTTTACCATTGGAATCAAGTGTGAAGGGAGGCTACTGTTCTCATAGATGAGAAGAGCGAGTTGGAAAAGACATTTCTGCAGCTTTAAGGATACAGGCATGCAGGCTAGTATATATTAATCTTATATGTGTGAATATATATTATGTGTGTGTATCTTTGTAGCTAGCTGTTCAAGTAATAATTCCTTATCTCCAGAGAACCCAAAGTGTAAGACTTTCCTGTCTGCATTGACATTGGAGAGGAGGGAAGGCAGGAACGAGGAAAGGTGGGAAGGAGGAAGAAACAGCAGCTGAGTTCCCTCAGAGGTCACTCAGTGAATTTCGTCCAGTGGACAGGAATGCCTGCTTGTTGGACTTTGACTTGTGTAGCAAAATCTACGAACAAAACCTCCATACGCACAGGCCTTGACGGCCTTAAGTCACTTAGAATAGATTTGTGGGAAGTTCTGGAGCCTCCTCAAGTTTAAGGAGAAATAAATTCTTCCTTGGTCTTTGTTTTGTTCTTGGATTGTTCTAAACAAATCCGTCGTGATAATCATATGCCCAGGGGTATGTGGATAAAGTTTTCTCAGAGCTCTAGAATCTTCCTATCACATCACACAACAAAACACACACATTATGGCTCAGAACCATGCCCCTGGGAAGCTCAGTGTCCCTGGGCAGGAAAGGAAATGGAACAACTCTGTCTGGCCTCTGTGGCACCCCAACTAAGAAAGGTGAGACTTTCAGGAAAGTTCACCAATAGAGGCCTTGGAGGTCCCAGGTTTAAGAAAATTTACTGGGGGGGGGGGGGCGGTATATCAGGCTGGCTCAGTCACTACAGTATGTAACTCTTGATTACTTAATCAATTAATTAATTGATTACTTGATTAATTAATTAACTTAATTAGCAATAATCGCGCCTCGGATAAACCTCATTGGCTATGATACTGCCACTGTGCAAAGCTTAGAGATCACTTAAAAAAGAAAAGAAAATCTACTGGGATACTTAGTGGACAGTCCTGACGTTTGCTTTTCTGTTGTATTTCAGTATTAGATCTTCAGAACTTCTGTCAGTCCCCAGGTAGCTGGTGCTGCTTAGTGTAAATCTAGTCTGATCTCTTATGGCATCAAATCTGTGAGTCTGAAAGCTCTGCTCCTTACCAGACGTGAGGAAGAGAGTGGCAGCTGGAACCAGGAGAAGCACTCACTAACCCTTCCCTCATCCTACCCAGCGAATAGGCAGAAAGTTGGCTTCTTTTAATTCAATGCTTTCCTGTTCTGTTAGGATTCACCTTACCTTATTTTGTGTGTGTGTCAGGGCTGGAGGGAGTCTCACTAACAAGGACTAAAGCTGATGTCCTTAACCCCCAAGATTGTCTCTGGAGAATGATTATAATTTCAAAGAAATTAAAGTACACTGGGGGAAATAAGCATATATATTTAATTTGTAAAGAAGAAATATAGAATATGCTTTTTTGTTTGTTTTTCCCTTTAGAAAATGTCCTCTTTCATTCATGATTTTATTAATTTGGGTCCTTTCTCTTTTTTGTTTTTGAGAAGTCTCGCCAGGGAGTTATCAATTTAACTATTCTATCGAAGAACCACCTCCTACTTTCATTGATCTGTTCTACTGTTCTTTTGGTTTCTAAGACAGAGGATCATAGGGGAAGGCAGGGAAAAATGATACAAGACGAAACTAGAGAAGGAGACAAACCATAAGAGACTCTTAATCTCAGGAAATAAACTGAGGGTTGATGGAAGGGAGGGGGTTGGGAGGGATGGGGTGGCTGGATGATGGACACTGGGGAGGGTATGTGCTATGGTGAGTGCTGTGAATTGTGTAAGACTGATCACTCACTACCTGTACCCCTGAGGCAAATAATGCATTATACGTTAATTAAAACAAATTAAAAAAAGACTGAACTATATCTTTGCAGTTGTTTTACCTTACAGTAAACACATTCAAGAGATATGTTTCTTTTGCTAAGACCTATATCCTTGTTTTGTGTTCTCTTTCTTCCTTTCTTTATTCTTCGCTTCTTATCTCCACTCTCTTGAGTTTTCCTGTTTCTTTCTTTCTTTCTGTCTTTTTATAAATTCTGTGGGCTTTTTTGGATTTATTTATTTCTCTGAGACAGAGAGAGAGAGAGAGAGATCATGAGCAGGGGGTAAGGATAGAGGGAGAAGCAGGCTTCCCTCTGAGCAGGGAACCTGACGTGGGACTCGATCCCAGGACCCTGGGATCATGACCTGAGCTGAAGGCAGGCACTTAAGGACTAAGCCACCCAGGCATCCAGATTTTCCTGTTTCTGAAGATAGACTCAGGAAAAGAAAGAAAGAAAAAGGCTAGGTGTGTGCTGATACTTTTCAGACTTCCCGAATGTGTTTATACGGTGGTAAAAATACAGAAGGATCTAAGTCTGAGCATGCCTAGATTAGTTAACAAAATTTCCCTTAAATATTCTCAGTTTAATCTGAGAGGGATCACTGTAGGAAGGATTCAGATCCCAGAAGGAAAAAAAAAAACAAAAACAGAAACAGAAACAAAAAAAACCCCCAAAACCGCCCATGACACTATCTCATGCTAGATTCACTAATGTCATCCATGCGTTTCAATAAAACAAGGCACTTTTAGGAAATGCTTTCTTAACAGTGTGAGTATCTGTGTGTGTATTTATTCACTGCACGCTTTCTTGCCAGATTTGAGTAGGTAGCTGATTTCCTAGAACTGGCTGTTTTAGAGTAGTGTTCAGTTTCCCTTTACTTGGCTCTTTCACTTTTGCTTTACCCCAAGTGGAATCATAAGCATTTGGAGCTGAAAGGATCTTGGTCTCTCCTTTTACATGGACAGAAAATTAGAACGAGTGGCTTGCTTAAGCCTTTCCCAGCACCACATGGTACTCTTTTTTTTTTTTCCCTTTACTCTGATTTTATATTTTAGGTAAAAATCCATACTATTCTATTAGTTGATTAAAGTTTAGATTGATATCTACACTAGAAACCATCTCAAGTATATTAAGCAAGACAGTCGTCCAGGAACAAAAAATACATTCAAGCACAATTCAGAAAAGTGTCTCCCTCTGCATTAGACATGCTGTCAAAATATTTAATAACTGGCCAGAATGCAGGCACTGACTCACTGATTGGATGCGAGCTGTAAACATCTGCCTTAGCTGGGATCTGCCCTGGGGAGAATTTACTGTCTGGGGAATGTCCTACATTAGTCTATTTCTAGTTGGTGTGGGTTTTGAGGCCTGGGGGGCTCACCAGGGGCTGTATTTTTGCAGGGTGTCTGTTTCTTCAGTAATAGGTTTGGGATTCCTCTGGCAGCCCATTTCCTTTAAAGTCTATTAGCCTCTGTCTATTCAAATTTATTCAACTCCATAGATCTTGATCAGTTATGGTTCTTGAATCAAGACAAAATCTGTCACATAGAAACAGGTTCTTTTTTGTTGTTGTTTAAGAGAGAGAGCACACACAAGCACACATTAGAGTGGGGGAGGGGGCAGAGACCCTGAGAGAGAATCTCAAGCAGACTCCCCACTGAGCATGACTCCTAATGAGGGGCTCAATCTCACAACCTTGAGATCATGACTTGATCCAAAACCAGGAGATGGACCCTTAACTGACTAAGCCAGCCAGGCACCCCACACAGCAACAGGTTTGAATGTTTCATCCATTCTGTAAGTTTAGCATTCAACTTGACAGCCGGCCTTTTGACTGTGGAAAAACTATAGCCAGAAGAACTACAGAACAGTTCACTTTCCACTTGTCGCAAGTTACATGTCATAGAATGGTTTTTACAATGGAGGCAATTGACATCCTTGTCAATAAAAAGAACCCCAAAGCATGTGTGTGGGGCTGTCCCTCTCTCAGTCTAATATGCAGGCACATTTCCTTCTATTGCTCTCCCTAACTTTAGCTTTGTGCAGAGATTCCAGCTTTTTAACTCTGCAAAACTCAAGTGCATCAGCCATTCTACCATGTTGGATTTATGGCTGTAGGAAAAATGTATTTTTAAATTCTTAGAAAAAATGTATTTTCTTTCCTGTCTGTTTCTCAGACAGACCACATTTGATAGAAATTTGTTACCTGTATCACTTTATAGAAGTTGGTAAGAAGTTCTCAACACACCCTAATTTCCTGATATCTCTCCATTGAATCCCCCAAAATCAAGGCTTAGAATAAGCATATACTCTGATTAAAAAAAAAAAAAGAGGGAAAATATTTGCAAAAGGCATATCTGATAAGGAGTTGTTAACCAAAGTTTACAAAGAACTCTTAAATCAACACAAGAAAACAAACAACCTGTTGGAAAATGGGCAAAGACCTGACCTGACCCTTTGCGAGAGGAGATGCCCAGAAAGCAAATAAGCATATGAGGTAGTCAATATCACATGTTTTTGGGGAACTGGAAATTAAAATAACAATGAGATGCCACTACCAAAATCCAGAACACTGACAACACCAAATGCTGGTGAGGATGTGGAGCAACAGGAACTTTCATTCATTGCTGGTAGGATCGCAAAATTGTACAGCCACTTTGGAAAACAGCTTGGCAGCTCCTTACAAAACTAAACATACTTTATCAGGCACACTCCTTAACACCCACCCAAATGAATTAAAAACTTATGTCCACACAAAATCCTGCACACAGAAGTTTATATCCATTTTATTCATAATTGCCAAGACTTTGATGTAATCAAGATGACCATCAGTAGGTGAATGGATGGGTAAATAAAATGGTACATCTCAAGAATGGGGCATTTATTATTCAAATATTAAAAAGAAATGAGCTATCAAGCCATGAAAAGACATAGAGGAAACTTAAATGTATATTACTAAGTAAAGGAATCCAGTTGGAAAAGCCAACCACTTACTGTATGATTCCAATTATATGATTTTCTGGAAAAGGCAAAAGAGTAGAGACAGTAAAAAGTGGTTACCAGGGGTTGGGAGGAGGGAAGGGGGAAGACGTGGAGCACAGAGGATTTTTAGGGCAGTGAAACTATTCTCCATGATATTACAATAGTGGATACATGTCATTATACATTTGCCTTAATTCATAGAACCTGTTGCTATGTGACAGAATGAATTCTGAGGTAAAATATGGACTTTGGGTAATAAGGATGTGCCAATACAGACTTATCAATTATAACAAGTGAACCAGATGGTGTATGATATTGATAGTGGGGGAATTTGTGCATGTGTGAGGGCAGGAGGTACATAAGAACTCTCTCTACTTTCTGCTCAGTTTTGCTGTGAATCTAAAACATCTTTAAAAAAATAAAGTCTACTTAAAAAAAATGGCAACAGTTTAACTAGTTGTTTTTGCTCTCACCTATCAGGGATCATTCCTTCTCAGCCAGGATAGGAGAGTTTTCACTGCCCTATGATACATGTTGTTTCCCACAAGCCCATGATTTAGGGTCTGTTTCATGTAAAACCTCATTTCTATAGACTAATTTTTAGAGTACTTAAGACCTTTCAAGCCATTCAGAAATCCAACTCAAACTGACTCAATCAAAAATGATAATGTATTGACTATGTCACTGGAAAGTGTAGGAATCAGACTGCAGTTGGGCATAACTAAAACCAAGGGCTTAGAGATGTAGTCAGACCCCTCTCTGTCTCTGTCTCTGTCTCTCTCCACTTCCAACCTCATGTTGACCTCAATCTCATGAGGCCTGGCTCTCTCCATGAGGGGACCATATGGATACCAGCATCTCTAGATTCCTACTACACTGGTTAAGCAATACTTAGAAGAAAAGAATGACCCTTTCTAAGAAAAAAAAAAATCACAAGTGTATCAGTTTCTGTTTTGCTCTGAATGAGGCTGAAAGATAAAGAAAGGTAGTAATTCGCTTTTTATGGTTAAGATGAGTTTCACTTACGATGTTCAGGCATGTGAATATTTCAAACCTTTGGCACTCTGAATCATTCACCAAGACATCACCTTTTCTATGCAGGCAAAATGATACATAGGTAGAAAAATCTAGTCACTATTTTATATGAGGGGGAGAGTTTGGGGTGATTGAAGTCCTTCAAAGAGTCTGGAAAAATCCATTGCATGTGATCGATCATTCATAAGGCAGGTTTGAAATGAAGTCAATATGCCCAAAATGGTATTTGATGGTTTTGCATTCCATATTATAGTTGATCAACGAAAGATTTATTCCTGTGGAATGAGAAACCCATTCATAATGTCAATCTTGTACCATCTGGGGGAGTTTGAATTAATGAGATATATAGGCCATTTGAGAATAACTAAAATCTTTATCCCATTCGAGAAGAAACAGGATCATTGTAGTATAAAGCAAAATTAGTTACATGACCGGCTCATTCACAGTTAAATTCCTTGTCAACTAAAATTACATAACTGATTTTTTCCCTTCTGATTTATTTTAATACAGTTTGATTACCAAGAGGAAGCAAGCTTCCTTTTTAAGTTTAATTCAAATTCTATTCCAGGAACAAACAGAAGCCATTTCCTTTTATATATATATACACACTTTTTTTTTTTAAGTATCACTTTTGCTGCTTTGTGGTTTTGCTGAGAAGTAACTCAAGGTAGAAGAAGGCTGGTGAATTTTTCTTTCTATTCTTCAGTGACTTCTTTTTAGAAGTTCTTCAGATAATAGAGAGCATGTAGTTATAATGTAATTTTCATCTATTTGCAATAATAAAATATTATGAATAATATAAAATATTATTTTATTTAATAAAATAATAAAATTTATAATAAAATTTTATATGCAATAATAAAATTTTTCATCCACCATGAAAATATAAAATAAAGTCTCATCGCTCTCTGTATATGATTATTTTACATGATGTTCGACATACCAAACCCTGTGGTCTATATCCTTCTTATGGCCCTTGTTTCTTTTTACCCATTTTGTCACACTTTTATGTTCATCGGTTCTTCTAACATTCGTTGAAAGCTGGACATGAAAGACTTCATTGAATCTGTACTTGCAACTGGGGCAAAGTGAAACGGAGGCTACATCTGAACAATGATCAAACAGAAATAGAAGAGAACTGAAAATTAAAAATGAGAACATGTGAACTAAGGAAAGAAAGGAGTAAACTGAGTAGTTTATTACACATGTAGTTACATAGTAATTACACAGTAATTACATGGGGAATGTTATTTCTGGAGATAGATGTGTATGTGTATCTATCTATCTCTCTCTCTATATATGTATATATATATTTCTTTTAAAAGTAATTTCAAGGTCAAACAACTTCCTCAAGATCAACCAGCTTGTGAGTGGTATTTTGTTTGACACCCGAGGAGTTCCATTACCATTCAGCCTCAGGAAGAACAATCTTGCAAACAAAATCAGTTCACCTTATGTAAATCTCTCTGGAATATCTTTTGTGCATTCTATGCATTCTGATTTATTCTGCCTCCTTAGAACGTGATTTCTCTAGTAAAGTGGATTGGGGGCCAGAAGCACCATTATTTGGCTAACCTATTTCTTTAGACCAGGAAGAGTGAATCGTCTTGCTCAATAACCCAAGAGGCAGACATCCTGAGAACCCTTAAGTATAATGCAAAGGCTAGTGGGGAGCAGCTCATAAAACTGTAAAAGATCATGCAAATATCATTATCCATTTATAATTTTTTTCTTGCCCAAGCACCCTCGAAGGAACAAGTTGTGAAACTCAATGTTTCAGACTGCAGGTAGGGAAGGGGACATTTGAGGCCTTTTGTTTTTAAGTCCAAAGTAAAGAGCAATGACCTGTTGAAATGATAGGATGGAACAAGGCC
This sequence comes from Meles meles, assembly GCF_922984935.1. Classification (NCBI taxonomy): domain Eukaryota; kingdom Metazoa; phylum Chordata; class Mammalia; order Carnivora; family Mustelidae; genus Meles; species Meles meles. Next base: position 65,836,299 of record NC_060069.1, read on the forward strand.
GGCAACAGAGAGGCCATAGGAACAGGGGGCAGCCAGGGAATCAGGAAACAAAGACGGACTGTTTAAACCCAAGCGTGGCCTTAGTGCCAGTCACAAGAGACACATGCATCTACCATGCTTTGCCATTATGATGATATCAATAACAGCCATGTTAATAATGCCTTATCAGAGGTGTTTTTGATATATTATTTCATATTCTCAAAACAACACTGCAAGGTTAGTATCAGCATTTCAGAGCAAGCTTCGGTGAAGTGGAGAAAGGCAAAGCAACCCAGCAAAAATAGCCGAGTGAGATCCCACCCAGGTCGTGGGCTGTTTGACTCCTAAGTCCCTGCTCTTTACGCCACTGTGCAAAGCAGAACACACATGTTAAATGTGTAGTCTTTCACTGAGTATATAATAGGGCACTCCATAAATTTTAGGTCTCTTCTCCCTGCCTGTGACTTGCCTTTGGAAAGAACTTCTGGTCTTGTTTTACTCTTGGGTCTGCTGGTCTGCTGTCTATATTAGTATCTTGTAGCTGCTACAGATTCAATGGTTTAAAACCACACAAATTTATCATCTTACATTTCTGGAGGTCAGAAGTTCAGAATCAGTCTCACTGGCCTAAAGTCAAGACGGCGACAAGACCGCTTCCTTCTTGAGGCTGTAGGAGGGAATCTGTTGCTTTCTCCAGCTTCTAGAAGCCGCCTGCTTTCTTTGCCTCGTGGCCTCACATCGCCTCTTCTTATTCTCCCCTTGCTTCCATCAGTCTGTCATCAGGACTCCTCCCTCCTGCCTCTCTCTCGTTAAGCCCTGATTGCACTGGATCCACCCGGATAATCCAGGAGATTCTCCTTAACTCAAGATCCTTCATTTAATCCCACCTGCAAAATCCTTTTGCCTCGTAAAGTAACACAGTCACTGTTTCAGGGCATTAGAACATGAACACCTTTGAGGGGCCATTTTTAGCCCATCACACCATCTCTTTCTGTTTCACCCTTCACTGGATGATCAGGCTCTGCTCAGGGTACAATACGAGAGGAGTCAAGGCTAAAAAGCAGGTCAGGTCACCCGGGGAGGAAACAAGTGCATGATATGAGGTCACTGAGAGCAGACAACATGCACACCAAGTTCAAAGGGTATAGCGTTGAATAGCAAGAGGAGAGAACGTGTGCAAAGGACCCAGCCCCTTGCAACGTGCGAGGCCCCCAGGGCCGGCTATTTCATGCCGCTGGAGACCTGCCTCCAACCCCATGTCTGTGAGGTCTGGCATGCAGAAAGCTGGAGGTGTGCTTGGTGCACGGACTCAGGCGTGTAGGCGGAAGAGAGGAGGACTCACTGAGTCTGAAAGCGAGTCCCATGCAGGGCAGTAAGCCCAGTACAGGTGCAGGGGTTCCCTATCTCTTGGTAAGAAAGTATTCCAGGCCCGAGGTCCATTCTTCTATGGCCAAGCAGGGGCCTAAGAACTGCATGCACCACACTGCCTTTCCCAACACCTTTTTCTTTTCCCATCCCCCTTACCTAGTTTGGGAGCTATAACCAAGAAGCATAGGAGTCACTTTAATTCCTACCCCACCCTCAAATCCATCTACAACTCTCAGATATATGTTTTTTTTTTCCCCCTCAAGGAACATTCTCCCAAGTGTTCCTCTTCTTCTTGCCTGCTCTTCACAGCCAGGGTTGTTGCTAAGGGTGTCATACCCTGCAACCTCCCAGATGGACATCTCCAGCCCAGAGTTACCAAAGCGATCGTGTGTTCAGGTTGTGAACGATACAACCCTGGGGGGGTGCCATTCATATGGTAGATATTGTAGATTTGTATATTTTTTACATCAATTTTCAAACAGATGGAAGTGTCTTGAGAAAGGGTTCCTTTTCAAATCTGCACAAGGGTGTGGTGCTGGCAGGCAGAGGTTCTGCTCTGCCCTGAGAAGAAGGAAAAGCAGCTCAGGCAGGAGGGGAGCAGGGGAAGGAAAACCTCTTCACAAAGAAAGATAGTTCCTTCCCTGCTTGCTCAAGGGACTAGGCTGAAGGATGTTTAAAAAAACAAAACAAAACAAAAGGAAAAACCAAAACCCCAATGATCACTTGAAGATACCAAGTAGATGGGAAGTTAAGCCACTCCCTATTCTGAAATTTTGAGTTGAAGACCTCCATTTTCACAGTATTTTGCAATATGTCTTAGTCTTGGGAGATCAGGAACGATTCCTATCAAAATCCAGGAGAAGTGATTGCAGGATGAGAAACAGTGATAAGCTAAAGTCTTGCTTATATACTTTTGCTTCCTTTTTACCCTCCAAGGCTGCCTTAACTGAGTTCTAATCCTGCACTATATTTAGTTCAAAAAGCTCTGTCATCTGAAGGAGAGGGGAAAATGGGCTTTTTGTCTGCCCATCCATCGGCCTAACTTCTGTGTTATTCTACCTCATGTATTTTCTGTAAGGTTTGTAAAGAGAATAGTGTCCAGCTTGCATCCCTAGGCAAAAACCACCTGCTATGGACATACCTAGTGCCCAAATTAGAAGGGAACCCTACCTACATTCATGTGTGCTGGACCATTATTGTCCTCAATTTGAAATATTTTAAATTTTGGAAAAGATAAACAGGAATGACTTCAAAAGGTAGTTTTCCTTTGATAGATTTTGAAATATCTAAGAAAATCATGGAAAATGCTCTTCTTGCCTAGATATGTGTGTGTGTGTGTGTGTGTGTGTGTGTGTGTGTGTGTGTATTTAGGGGAGGTAAATCTTACTACCAAATACCTCAGACCTCACTGAGGACCTTGAGAAGAAATCTCGGTGGGCATCTCCTCTACCACCTACAAAATCCCTCTGGAAAATGTCTCCCAAGACTGTACTCTGGTATCCACCCAACTCCACCCTTGATAGGAGCCTAAATCTCCTATTCAGTTGGGCTTCTTTCCTCCTCCACCTTCTAAATCCTCTAGACTCTCCCTATACTGAACACTGAAGAGCTTCCCAGTCAACCATCCCAAGATGCCAGAATCACACCCATCAGGTTGCTTCATAATAAGACTGAGCCTTTGAGATATTATCCTACACTCCCAAAACCCTTAGGAAGACACAATCTTAGAAATAATGGACTCATTATCTGGGATATTTTATCCTCATAGCTGGAAATTAGAAATAGTCAACACGAAGTAGGTGTATCCTCAGAATAAGCCTAGATTGTAAATAGCAGAAAATAGAGCAATTGGTTGTCTCAAAGAATTTGAATCTAGCAGGAAGCATGGATACTGAAATTTGAATAAATACAACTGGAAGCAACTTAGCCCTTAAATGTGAAGTAATCTTTGTTTTCCAGATTCAAAAGATCTTTCTGCAGGAGCCTAGGCATAATAGTAACATACTTTATGATTATCAAATAGTAAAAAGCAGAATTGTTTTGCCCAGCTAGAACTCATGCATTACACGAGTAATCTAATCTTACACACACCATTCATTTAATAACCTGATGAATCAGAGGGTGGCTTAAGTGAAACTCGCACAGAACTTTGGAGACTCAGTGACTGAATTCTTCCCTTCTGTCTCAAGAGACTTTTGTTCTCCTCTGAAAAAGAAACTAAAAGCTTCTAAAATCGGGAAATGGTCACCTGTATGATTATTAACAACCTCAATTGAAAAGGAACAGAAACAATCATACATTGCATAAGTGTTTCTGTCACACGTAGAAATGAGCACGTGTGAGTGATTTTAGGACAAAATAAGTCGACTATATATCCATAGTGAGGCATATTCTAAGGATAGAAAGAACTGAAGGAAACCCTGAACTTTGTCCTCTCATCTTGTTTGGATTGATGGTGTTACTGTTTGGGAATTATTTTCCTTTGCTTGTTGAGTAAAATGGACAGTATTCTTTTGTTAAAAAATCAAGATTTTTCAGCACAAGAGAAATGGAGGTACCATTATAGGAAGTAATTTCAGTCAGAACACAGTGTTAGAACTCAGAAATATCAATACAAACTCATGCCTTGAGAGAGAAAAAATACGTCTTTTCTGGGACTATCCACTAAAATTGTTTACTAATAGTGACATCCCAGAGAGGACACACTTAATATGTATGCTTAGAACACATATTATGGCTTGTAATTCCATCTTTCTACAAAAACAAACCAGGACTCCTTGGAAAAAGAGTCAACTCCATGTCTAGGCCTAAGAAGGTACAGGAGGCAGAAAATAGGAAAGGTTTCAAAAATTAATCTGCATAGGTAGTTTTAATTTTTTTTTCTTTTTTGAAAGATTGATTTAGAGAATAAGCGGGGGAGAGGCAGAGAGAGAGAAAATCTCAAGCAGACTCCTCGCTGAGTGTGGAGCCCAACGTGGGACTGGATCTCATGACCCTGAGATCATGACGAGTGCCAAAACCAAGAGAAGGACGCTCAACCAACTCAGTGACTCAGGCGGCTCTCCAAAATTTTTTTTCATTTTGATGGCATTTCAGTCTTGCAAAGCAAGCCTGCTACTGCAAGATTGCTACCAAGATTCCCAAATGCTCTTCATCCAGATTTCCCAAATGTCAACATTTCAGTGTCTTTCTTTGTTTTTATCTCTATCAATATATTTTCTGAAAAATTTGAAGATAAGTTGCAGGTATGATACCCCCTTGCCATTAAATGCTTTAATACCTTCTTTACTATAACTGCACAACAATTAGCATTTAACTGTTAACAGGAAATTAACATTGATACAGTTCCATTATTTAATACATAGATCTTATTCAGAGATGAACATTTACTCCAATAATGTTCCTTATAATAAATGAAAACATTAGGTCATGCATTGCATTCAACTGTCATGTCTTTTAAGTCTCCATTAATCTGGAGCAGTTTCTCAGACTTTCTGTGTTTTAGGACATCACCATTTTTAAAGCATATAAACCAGTTATTTTGTAGAATGTCCCTCAGTTTGGGTTTGTCTGATGTTGCCTCACCATTAGATTCAACTTGTTTGTCTTGGGCAGGAATCACTCAAGTGTTGCTCTGTCTTCTCAGTGCATCATACAAGAAGACACATGGTGTTGATCTGTTGCTTACGGATGAGGTGAGTTTTGGCCAATTGGTTGAAGCGGTGTGATAGAGATTCATTTCTATATATCTCTTCATTACTTTCAACTCGCTTTGGTGGGGCTGACAAAGGAGACAACTAATTCATATTTGTTAGGAACTTAAAGTAAAAAATTAGAAAGTATTCCAGCAGAGATTATAGATGATAAAGTATTATATCAACTGGAAAATCACTTAAATTAATATAAAAGTTTATTGTTACTTTTAGCAATGATTTCACTATAACATTTCCCCGGAAAAGTGATTTAATTTGTAAAAAAGCTAAGACTCTCAGCTTTTTCACCTGTGTTTTGTCAGGGAAAACAATCACATGAAAGTAAATCAATCCAAAGTCCCAATGAAGAATAACTTCTGGGGCACCTGGGTGGCTCAGTGGGTTAAGCCGTTGCTTTCCGCTCAGGTCGTGATCTCAGGGTCCTGGGATCGAGTCCCGCATCAGGCTCTCTGCTCAGCAGGGAGCCTGCTTCCCTCTCTCTCTCTCTGCCTGCTTCTCTGTCTACTTGTGATCTCTCTCTGTCAAATAACTAAATGAAATCTTTAAAAAAAAAAAGAATAACTTCTGTTTTTCTTCAGAGTCTTATGATCTCAGCTCATTTGACTACCCCTTGGATAAAATACTTAGAGTCTCTGAGTTTTAAATTTTTCCTTCTATGAGAGAGAGAGAGAGGAAGAGAGAAGGGAAGGGAGAGAAACCACTCCAGTTGCAGAAGAGTTGGGAAGAATAGATATAAAATGCAATACACTTGGCACAATGCATAATGTTTGGCAAAGTCAACGTAAACAAGAAGACAAATTATTGTGAAAGTGGTCTGCATCAGTATTCCCTATGGAACCCCATGAGGCAGGTGGGATGAGTATTTGTTTTTATCTCCGTTTTAGATATGGTCACTCTTTTCGAGATCACAAAAACCAAGCCAGAAGTGGGGCTGGTACATGCTCTGGGGTTACTATTTATCGCTCTTTCTTCTATATATGGCCATAACCTTGCATTTGCTGCTTGGAGAACTCATTTTATGCTTAAACGCATATACAGTTTTGCTTGCATTTCTTGAAGATTCTGCACAGACCAAAATGTGATCATGTGAAAGATAATAATAGCCTCTATTTAATATCATTGAAGTCATTTTGTTCTCTTATCTTTTGTGTTTAAAAGAAAGTCCCCAGTAGCATGAAAGGTGACCTGAGTGTGACTGCAAAACAAAGTTATCTATCACTGTCATAGGCACTAGCATTAAACATTTCTCTAATTTGAATTCAAGGGCATTCTCACCAATCATGCTGGCAGAATGCAAAGCAACATTTCTTTTACCCAGCACAACCTCCACTTGACCGACGACCATAAAAAAACGTATGATTCATTCCGTTGAAAATATATTACCTTGAAAACCCCCCTGGAGAGGCCAATAAGTCTGTCTCTGTGGCATTCTGTTTTCTAATTGCAAGTTCACTTTAATCAAACAGTTTCTCAGATCTAGATCTTTAACTTATGAATACACTTGCTAAAATGTCAAGAACAGTTTATTACTTTTCTTTAGTTGGCCATTTTTTTTGGTTGGTGTTTTATAATCCAGAAATCAAAAGGAATCAGAACATTGCCAAATAAACAACTTAAATTGCTTAATAGCTTGAAAAAGGCCCAATTAGTAGGAAAGAATGCCAATAGGAGGTTTCCAAGGCAGGCTCTGTTCTCAGAAATTTCCTTGTCTCGGGGAATCCAGGTGCAGGGCAGCAAATCTGGCCAGGCAGCACCACCTCACTCCCACTCCTGGACTGCATCCGTCCTTCCACCCTCCCTTTCTAGGCTTCTCTCTGCTTTCTGTTTCCTGACTCCTACATTTTCTGTAGAAACAATGTAACATGAATTTTAAAAGGAAAAGGTTAATGCTGACAAATCTTAAGATAACTTTTGAGAAAAACCCTCTTTGTCCTTCTTCTTAAATGTAAATGCAGATTATACCGTGGTTGGTATTTTTCCTTCTTATTTAGCAACACAGGACCTTTAGCATCAGGATTCTGGATTAACTCATACTGACTTAGTTTTCATCACCAAGAGTAACCTGTGGCCAAGCTGTAAAACGGGTAAAGTTTTGCTTCTTTTCCTCCTTCTCACAAATATGTTTTGATTTGCCCCTGATGATTCTAGGTTTTCAGGTTGTATCGATTTTTTTCAGTCAATGGTGTAAAGCACTCTGACAAACTCACCCTAGAACCAGGAAGCCTAGAGAGTTCCAAATAAGATGAATCATAAGAGACCCACACTAAAACACATTATAATTAAATTGCCAAACGTTAAAACAAGAGAATCTTAAAAGCAGCAAGAGAAAAACAACTTGTTATGTACCAGGGAACCCAAGAGGCTATCAGCTGATTCTTCAGCAGAAATGACAGGCCAGAAGGGAGTAGTACAATATATTCAGCATGCTGGAAGAAAAAAAGCCTGCCAACCAGGAATACTATACACAGCAAAACTGTTCTTCAAAAATGAAGAAGAGATAAACACCTTCCCAGACACATGAAAGCTGAGGGAATGCATCACCACAAGAGCTGACTTACGAAAAATGCTCAAGGGAGGTCTCCAAGTTTAAATGAGAGGGTGTTAAACAGCAAGATCAGGATATTTGAACCTGCTGAGACAGGTTGGGGTGTGTGAGCACTCAGAGGAAATACCACGTGAAGACACATGGAGAAGGCAGGCAACTGGAAGCCAAGGAGAGAGCCCTCAGAGGAAACCAAACCCGCCAACACCTTCCTCTTTGAGTTAGGCTCCAGAGCAGAGAGAACATAAGTTTCTGTTGTTTGAGTCCCCCAATCCATGGTGCTTTGCTTTGGTAGTCCTTGTGAACTAATATGGGAGTCTATCCTGATCCCCAACTCACCATGTGACTTAGCGGGACCCTTCTCCTCTCTGGGCTCCAGTTTCCACATCTGAAAAGGACAGGCTGGGCTAGATGATATATGACCCTCCATTCTGGTTTTGTGGTAAACTGTTCCAGAATTGTCTTTAATTTTTATGTGGTAGATTTTACTGTGACAGGATAATCGCTAGGACAGATGGGCTTTTGTTTTTTAAACTAACTAGTCTCTAAACGCCAGCAGTGGTGGGGGGTGGGGTGGGGGTTCTGAGGAGATATGGGAAATCCCTCAGCACATCTGTATTCCTTTGCTAGGGCTGCCATAACAGAGCACCCCAGACTGGGGGCTTCAAGAGCAGACATTTATTGTCTCGCCATTCTCCAGGCAGGAAGCCTGAAATGAAGATGTCGGCAAGATAGGCTCCTTCTGAGAGCTGTGAGGGAGAATGTGTTCCCGCCTCTCCCCTAGCTTCTGGTGGTTTGCTGGCAATCTTTGGCATCCTTGGTGTAGAGGAGTGTCACCCTGATCTCTGCCTTCATCTTCCTCGGTGTTCTTCTGCGTGCACATTTGTGACCACACTCACCATCTAGTCCTGTTGGATTCAGGCCCACCCTAATGACCTTTCATTTAACTACCCCTGCAAAGACTTGTCTTCAAATAAGATAGCATTCTGAGATGATGGGGGTTAGAACTCCACTGTAAAGACACAACTCAACCCATAAGTAATAGCATCCCTGACTGCTTACCTCCCACCTACCAAAGAAAATACCACAGAGAATCCCCCAGTTCAGCCTCCTGTCATGGTTTGTCTCCCGCCCACATGTTTATCGTGGGTTTTCCTGCCTGCTCTTCTTACCTAGTACCTGATTTTCTCTCTCTCTGTTCTAGAGTTGGCAGTTTAGAGGATCTCTTTGGTAACTAACCTCATTTTCCAGGAGAGGCTACAACAGTGCAGCTGCATGTTCTAGCCTTCCTCGGATCCACATTCTCCAGCCCATGGATGTGCCCATTTTCAAACCCCTCCAGGCCAAGAATCAGTCAAAACCCTAGACCACTCTGGCCATTCATCTAAGATGGAAGGGCGAACAAAAAGATCCTCACAGATCCTGAGGTAGCAGATTTTAAATGGCCTCTAAATCAATAAGCAGAAGTAGAACAAAGACAATAGGTCAAGGAGAACCCCTAAAATCTATAAAAACATTTATTTTGCTCGACCCCCATCTCCTTCCCAGTGGGCTGCTCTCATGCTCTTAGAAGCTTGGGTGGCTTGGTTTTACACGTCAACGGCAGACTCCTTGCTTTTATAAACACAGAAGAAACAGCCAGGTCCGGGCAAGAAAATCAAGTCACATTCTCTCAACTGTTTGGAAGCCCTGGCTTAAGAATTAATTCCCTCCACAGGGAAAGCACAATTGTCACTTGCCATTTAAGGATATTGGTTCATTGAAGGATAGGAATTAAATAACAGATACAAAAAAGATGATTACCTCAAAACAAAATTGATCCCCATAGAAATGTCCCATTGATGCTCAGCATACAAAAGCACAATTAGAAACGGTATTTTCTGGAGCCAGCACCGACGTTGCCATGGCAAGAACAATTTTTTTTCCCAGTTACCTAGAGAAAGAATAGAGTATCAGAAACATGTGCAGGCTGTTGGTTTCTAAACACAAATGCAGGGATTTTTTTTTTCTTTCTGAAAAAGGAAATTTAATGGAAACTAAAACCTATCCTAGACCACAACTCCCCACGAGGTTTCCCTAAAAGAGAACCTTAAAACATGGTTGCTTGGGAGGGAGGGGCGCCTGCATTGTGTGAGACACCAGTGAGAGAGCAGTGGGATTGTTTTCGGTATGGCCTGAGGAGATGGAGATACATCACCTCTCTTTCAGGGTTGTTGCTCAGGTGGGCGGTCATCAGGGATCTTTCCCCTGGCCGCTGTGTCTGGTATGTGCTATGTTTCATGCTGAGCAAAGCCAGACTCAGAGTGTAAAGCCTCTCAGCAATCTGAGTGACTGAATAGAATTCACGTGCATAAAGCTATTCTAGGCTTTCTGCAGATGTTAGAAGGGGAATGAAGATCAGTTTGAATTGCACAACTCTTCCTTCTCCCCGTCGTCATGAAAAAAAGAACAAACTCTCTTAAGTATTTCTACTTACTTCTTCGGCTGTTTTAGCCACCAAAGGCTTCTCTTTGGTGGCCTCTTTCCACTCATAGCCCAGGCTCACGGGCCACTCTTTCTCCTAAAATCCTCATCCTCATTGTTTCTCCCCCACCCCTTTTGTTGAAGAATTCAGTTCTTTAATCTTACACCCAAAGTTGCACAATCCAAGCCACCAGAGTTGGATGGGTTTGGCAAAAGTCCTGGGTTACATCAGGGCGAGGAATGTGAAAGAACTTGCCCGCTGCCCAGCATAAATCAGGCCAACCAGAGTGTAGTATTAGATAACTCTTCTCCGAAAACAACGTCCTTGAAATTCAGCCTCTTTCTACTTCAGCTGTGTCCCTTCCCCGCATTGTTACCCGCAGTTCCAAGAATCAAAGACTCCTGAAAGCTTAAAGCTGGAAAAACGTTGGGGACCAAACGTCACCCTCTCACTTTACAGAGAAGATCATTACAACCCAGAGAATGAGAACTTACCTGCCCAAGGTCACACTGAAATTATAGTGATGAAATTGGGATGATAGCCCAGATCTCTCAAGTCCTCACATCACCTGATGCTTTTTCTGAAGCATCAGTGACATTCAAGACTTTTTGCCCATAAGCTATGGTTGGAAATATATTTTATATTAGACCCTTGAATAGCCATATGTATGTAAATATATGATATATGATATTACTACATATTTTCTATTCTGTTGTATTCAATTTCACTTTGTAAAATATTAGTCATAACTCTCTAACTTGATTTCAGGCCCAGGAATGGGTTGTAACAAAGGGTTTGAAAAATGCTGTACTATAACCCACTGTTGATGCCATTTGAAATCAGGGAGGGTTCCATAGAAAATGTATTTCTTGGTTTGGAACTCAATATATAAGCAGAATAAAGTGAGATAAGTAGATGAGATAGAGCAAGGATCAGGAAATGTGGTTAATAGCAGGAATGTGAATAGACAGACTTAGATAAGTTATTTGAAGAAATGAAGGTAATAATTTAGGAACCAACACATGGTAAATTCTGGTAGAAGTGTATTGGTGAGAATTAATAAGAGATGGAGGGAATACTTATGAACAGTTCAAAAGTAAAACCATTTTAAACTATAGAGAAAATTCTTAGTTGTACTAACTATGTAAAAATATGTAAAAACTATGTAAAAATACTATGTACAAGTATGTAAAAATGAGATGAGTTACAACCACAAGATTTCATAGTTCACAGTGATTCACAAACTACTGACTACTTCTTTCATGTCCTCACTGGCTTTGCCTGTAAATCAGCTTCCATCGTCCTCATTTGCTCCCATTCTAGATAAAGCTATTTTCTCTTAACTGCCTGTATCTCTAGGGATAAGAGTTCTTTAATGACAAGGACCTAGAAGCATCCATCTTTCTTCCTTCCTTCCTTCCTTCCTTCCTTCCTTCCTTTTCATTCTTTCTCTCTCTCTTTTTAAATTTCTTTTTATTTATTTATTTGACAGAACAAGAGAGAGTGAGCACTGGGAGAGGGAGTGGGAGAGGGAGAAGCAGGCTCCCCGCTGAGCAAGGAGTCCAATGTGAGGCTTGATCCCTGGACCCCAGGATCATGACCCAAGCCGAAGGCAGACTCTTAACTGACTGAGACGCCCAGGCGCCCCGGAGCATCTTTCCTGGTTCAGACCTCTCTCTCTAGCCATGTGTATTCTCACCCATGACTACCAGACACCTCCCACAGAAATTCCCAGCTAGGCCTTACCATTAGCTCTGCACCCTCAAGCCTCCAACTCCTCGTCCTGTACAGAGCCTTCAGTCTGAAGCCTCGTCCTTTCTAGTCTGTGGATTTGCTCCGTGATTGTCCTTGGTTGTTCCCAATGGGCTCCTTACACACCTGACTCCACACTCTCATTTCATCTGTGCATTTAACACTCCTTTCCTTGGGCTTCCAGAATTCATGAAAGGACTAAGTTCTTCCAGAACTCACTACTCCACTCTTGATCAAGACATTAAGTGCTCAGCTCAGACTGCATAGAGATCCCAGCAGCAGCGACCCTCAGAACGACAGAATATCTCAGAATGACAGAATCCTAGAACCAGACAAGGAGTAGAGAAAGAGCAGAGGGACGACAGAACGAAAGCCCTGAGACTCAGGGCACTGGGACTGTACAGGTGGTTAAGTGTCCGACTCTTGGTTTCAGCAACTCCTCTCAGTGCCACAGTCTGAACAGTGCCTATAGGCAGAACGCAGGAGATCACTGGACTCTCCTTGTTTGTTTCTTGTTTTTGTTGTTTTTGTCTCAGGGACGACCACAAGTGCCTGTCACTCAACATCTGCAAACAGCCATTGCATACATACATGCAGTTGTTACTGGTGGGAAGACCGGTTCAGTACTGCATGTCCCATAGCGGCTGGCATGGAAGTTATGTTAGGTAATTCAAAACTACACTCAACCTTAATTGAGAACACACTCTCGGGCTTTATAGTGACTTTTAAAAAGCCTACTCCACGTGTTTCTACTCTCTTTTTTCTTCCCCCTACTATCTCTTTTTTAGGTCAACAACAGAGGCCTGGTTAGTTAGTGTAATTACTGTCTAGAAATGATTTATTCTTTGGTGACATGAGGGGTGGTCGAGATGTTCAGGCTCCCTGGGGATTTCGTGTCAGCATTTCTGTGCCTGAACAACATCTGAGTATCTAGTAAACCTGAGCCGAGTAATTCACACCTTTGTAATGGTCCTGGAGGCTGAGGATTTCAACATAACTCCTGTCGCCATCAGATTTCCCCAAGGATTGTTGTTACTTGACTCTAACTAGGAAGTCAGCTGAATTCTACTGCCAGAATTTATTGCTTTTTCTGAAGGGAGCCTTCCATGAGAGATATGGGTTGGGCATGTGATAGAACAGAATTTGGGTTTAATCAAGTGAACAAGGGCAGTGGTAATGGCCACTGCTGACAAGTGTGTGTTTGTGTAGCAGGATGCTGTGTGGCCCTTGACTTCCGGTTATCTGAAGGCTAGGTCGTGAGAGGAGGAGAATTCTAGCTCTTAAGTCCTTCTAAATGTTGGTGGTGACCAAAAAGAATCTGATTCCTATAAACCATCAAATAAGCTGAAGTCAGTTCACAATATCCATTAGAACGTTGAACAGTTGGAAGTTTTCACCTTTACTCGGATCCCCTAGGCTCTGTGAATTCTAGATTCATCAACATGACAGCAGCATTATTTTCTTTTATTATGATTTTGTTCTAGATAGAACTGAGAGGATATGTAGGGGTTACCGAGATCCATGACTAATTTCCAGGCAGGCATACTGGACAAGTTTTCATTAGGTTCATTTCCTCTAGCCATTCTCCCTTGCTTGAGGGAGCACAATCAGAGAAGCAGATGCATCAACATCTGTATACTCAGAGGAAGTCACGCTTTATCTTGACTTTACTTGGAGTTCTTGCCTCACTTAACTATCTTGTGCTCTCCAATCCACAAGACCTATTTTTTTTTTTAAATAACATTCATTTTAAACAATCTTTGGGAATGCCTGACACGATTTTTTTTTCTTTTCTTTTCTTTCTTTTTTTTTTTTTTTGTAGCTGGTGATAGTTGCTGCAGAAATCTGAGGTGGGTGAGGGTCCACATGACCTTGCTACCAGGCTGTGATGCAAGTGAGTCTCAGATTTGAGCCAATCCACCTATCTTATATACCTTTAATTTCCCCAGTGAGAAGTCATTCCTATCATGTGTCAGGCTAATCAGCCATTATTTTTACCCATAAAAAAATTCCTAATATTGGGGCGCCTGGGTGGCTCAGTGGGTTAAAGCCTCTGCCTTCGGCTCAGGTCATGGTCCCAGGGTCCTGGGATCGAGCCCCGCATCGGGCTCTCTGCTTGGCAGGGAGCCTGCTTCCTCCTCTCTCTCTGCCTGCCTCTCTGCCTAGTTGTGATTTCTCTCTGTCAAAGAAATAAAAAATTTTAAAAAAAAATTCCTAATATTTACTATGCCAATTAACAAACTAGGGTGTTTTCGAGGTACATATAATAGAGACATTTTATTTTATTTTATTTTATTAATTTTTTTTTAAAAAGAACTTGTTTTTTTCTCCAGCAATTTCAGGAAAGAATTGCCTTTTTATTTTTTTTATTTTTTTTTTAAGATTTTATTTATTTGACAGAGAACACAAGTAGGCCGAGAGGCAGGCAGAGAGAGAGAGAGAGGAAGGGAAGCAGGCTCCCTGCTGAGCAGGGAGCCCGATGTGGGGCTCGATCCCAGAACCCTGGCATCATGACCTGAGCCAAAGGCAGAGGTTTTAACCCACTGAGCCACCCAGGCTCCCAATAGAGACATTTTAAATAACAAGTTCTGTAGTTCAGAATGCTGGATGACCCCGTGAAATGTGCATCTTTCTTTTAGGGCCACGGACTGAGTCCACAATGAAGTATTGTCAAGTCAGTTATAGCTTTCTTAACACATCTTCAGACTTGATCACAAGGACTTCCATTGTAAAAGCCAGTGTTAAATAAAACTCAACGTGTCTGGGGTTCTTTAAACATTAATACACCATGTGCACATCAGTTTCCAAAGAGGTGATGGGGAGGCTGTTGGTGGCTCCAGTATCCTGCATTTCCTAACCTCAGTGGGCCATGGAAGCCTTCTTGGTAGTGTAGCTCATGGGACTAGTGTCCCTTAGAAACCATCTTGGCAAATACCAGCCCAGCTGAATTATGTAAACAGATTTCCAGGGAAAAACCTGAAGGCTGGAAGAATGGAAACGATGCTGTCATAGATATGAAATAATAAGATCCTAACTAAGGGTGGCAAAGCAAGAAATCTTGAAAAATCCAGTTAGACATTTAAAAGAGAGAAATGGAATAACTTGGAACATTAGTTTGACTTTAGTACCTTGGAGCTAGGGACAGGGAAAGCCTCCAGCGAAACTCATAATCCAATGGGATGTCACCTTACTCTCTGTAAGCGTGATCTATCCAGGCAGGAATCACAGAAAAAGAATTCAGTGCATCCAGAAGTTAACAGAATTCAATCAAGAGGTGAAGCAATCTGTGTGTGTGTGTGTGTGTGTGTGTATGCGTGTGTGCACATGTATGTGTGTGTGTGTGTGTGTGTGTGTGTGTAGGAAGGGATGTGCAACAGATTTAGATCCTCTCCTCTTCACAACAAAACTCCTCCATAGAATTGTTTATTTTTGCAGTCTCTGTTTATTCTCCTCGCATCCAGGATTGCATTGAAACTAGTCATGTCAAGGGTGCTGTCTCTAACTGCCACCTCGAGTGGGCGATTTTCAGTCTTTTTGAGTCAGTTTACCATATCAGACATTTTCAGAAGTTCATCTATTTCATTTGAATTTTTGCATTTATCTACATAAAATATTTCACAGCATCCTCTAATTACCTCTTAAACATCGACAGCAATCTCAAATCTAGCAGTTGGTCTCTGCCTAGGTCACTCTGAAAACCTCCTTTAGGATCTCCTTGGCCCCTTCTCATTTTTGTGGCACTTCTCTGTTGAAACTTTGCAGGATTTTCAGCACTATCACTCACACAACCTTGGAGTGTGCAGGTGCTGGCGTCAGCAAACTGTAGCAAAAACAAGCAAAACTATTACGACAGTAATTTGAAACGGGGGGAGGGGGAGGTGTCTGGGAACTGTTGTGTCACGACCTGCAAGTCACCAGGGAGGTAGTTCGGTCAGTACAGACGAGAAGGGAATGATGCCAAACAGCGTCTCCAAATGAGCTATGCTACCCTATCGTCTCACCGAAATGAGCTAGATATCCGAATAATCCAGAGAGGTTTTACAGAGTGAGGTACCCCACGAAAGAGTCTAATATCCACCCCCCAACACACAAGGGAAGTTTCCTTACCCTCCCTTTAAAAATCACTGTCATACTAAGCTGCCATTACTGATGTGAGAAGATACTCTGTTTCTCCCTGCGATGGATCTGAAAAATAAATTCAAAAATCTAATAACAACTGATGTTGAAAACAAAGAAGTACCAAGATACTGAGAGCTAATACTTCCATCTCATTTACTAGGTCCGGGTACTATAGTACATTACATATTTTAACTCATTTCAAGTCTTCACAATAATCCATCAAGGAGGTTATTATTACTACACTCATTGTATAGAGAAACAGAGACAGAGAGGTTAAGTAGCTTGACGAAGGTCACACAGCCCATAAGTGGCAATGCTGGCATTCAAACCCAGGCAGCCTAGCTCTGGAACCATGCTATTACTAGTCACTGAGTACAGGAATCAGTAGTTAACATGACACCTATATGTCACAATACCTGTCCATATGAACTCTTCAGTAAGTCGACCTTTTGCCAACATCACTTGTGTTTTTCTCAGTTCCTTGTTTTATCAAACCCTAGGAAAGAACACCTTTCATTACCACTGAAATAGGAATTCTGAAATCCTGGGTGGATCCAAGAAGGTCATCTGGAGGGCCCTGTATCTTTTTCTTTTCTCTTCTCTTCTCTTTTCTCTCTTCTCTTTTCTTTTCTCTTCTCTTTTCTTTCCTTTCCTTTCCTTTTTTTCTTTCTTTCCTTGCCTCTTCTCTTCTCTTCTTTTCAAAGATTTATTTATTTATTTTGAGAGGATGGAGGGGCCAAGGGGCAGGGAGAGACAGAATCTCCAGCAGACTCTCCACTGAATGAGGAGCCCCAAGCAGGACTGGTCTCATGATCCTGAGATCTTGACCTTAGCCAGTATCAAGAGGCAGATGCTTACTGACTGAGCCACTGAGGCTCCCTCCCCGCCACGCCCCCCCCCCCCCCCCCCCCCGCCTTTAAAGATTTAAAGATTTATTTATTTATTTCGAGAGGCAGAGGGGGCAGAGGGAGAGGGAGAGAAGGGAAGAAGTATCTTGTTTTAAACCTCCCAAATGAAATAACTTGCCAAATTATGAAGTAACTAAATTCATACTTCAAGACGTTACATGTTTTGAAACAAGTCGTATTTGTAATCCTTTGCCCTAATGTTTCAACATGTTTTAGCTCTCTCCAGTGGATTATGGAATCCCGTTCAAATAGATTTTGAATTCAATCAAATAGAGGTGAATTTAAGTACAGGAGGGAATACCAAGAGCTCCCTTAATTCACTCATGTCCCAAGATGCAAAGGTCTGTGAAACCGTTCATTGCTTTTGTTCTTTTTATCTTATGATTCTACTCCCCTACTGTAAACTATCTTAGGTCCACAAGGGCACCAAGCTCTTCTCTCTTCAGCCTTTACTGCCCTGCTGCGTGTGCTGCTCCCACATGGGCCTTGGATGCTCACACTTTGTGTGTGAGCTCCGTGCCCTCCCCACAACTGAAGGAGGATCTTACCTCTCCAAGAACTCTATCCTTTCAAGAGCTTTTCCTCTGATAAAGATTGTTCAGCAATCTGGAAAACGCAGGGAATGCTTTTTTCTCTCCTCTTCAAATTAACTGTCTACACCTAAAGCCAACCTTGATTTAAGGGTGGACAATAAATTGCTTTACATCCATGACAATCTGCCCAGTTGAAAATGGAAACAGTTCCATGCAAGCATCGTGGAAAGCTGTGAAGGGAAGCAAAGTGCTTGGTCTACAGAACTAAAATGATATGGGAATATCTGCCATTTCTTTGTACTGAGGTGTGTGTGGATAGTACTTAGTGTATTTTTGTGATTGCAAAAAAAAAAAAAACAACATAATTACCATGGCTATTTGGAAAACAAAGACACAAAGATAAATATGAAATAATCTGGAGTGCCACAGCCAGAGATAATGTATGTTAATCATGTTATTTCATAGTTGTATATCTAACTAGTCACTAAAAGAAGGACATGTTCTGTTCACTCTTTTGTTACATGATTTTTCCCCCTCTAATCAATATGTTGTGATGTTTTCCACTTCATTAAGTATATCTTCTGTTACATGATTCTTTATTGATGTATCTGGTCTATAAATTGGATCTAAAAAAATATACTAGATATATGTTTAGTTTGAATTACATAAAATTGCCATTTTTGTAGGTCAAAATAGTTGACTATCATCAATTTTATGTTTCAACCAAATATTTTCCTATTGCTGGACTCTTAGGTTATTTCCATTTTTTAATTTTATAAATAATGATGTGATGAAGATTTTGCACATAAATCTTTTTGCAAGACAATGATTATTTTCTTAAGATAAATACCCAGTTGTGAAATTGCTAAATTGCTAAATCAATTTTTACGGTCTTTGATACATGTTGCCAAACTTCCCTCCAGATAATGCTGATTTATAATCTCTTTGGCAGCTTTACCACTTTAAAAAAACAAAACAAAACAACTCAACACTCAATTATTCTGTTCATACTACTATCGCGAAAGCATGTGACTGTTGGTTACCCTCCCAGCATCATCTTCTGGTTTAAATGTCATCAAACAATATTTTTAATTACCCAGAACCTTTATAAATCTGTAGTTAATGTAGATGCAATGATAAAGCTTGTTTGTATTCAGCACCCGGCTGTTTAGTTCACGAAAGCATAAAGAACTGGAAGAACGGCCTTACCCTCCGCTCACTTCAATTCCCCTACACTGGAGGACCAGGTATGAGGCTAAGCAATGGCTGTTGCTTCATTTATAGTTATCAAGTTGAACCGCACTAGAAGATGCAGGAGCCACTGTTTTGTATGTTTCTTGGTTGTTTTATTTATTTAAGATTTATGTATTTATTTGAGGGAAAGAGTACGCAGGGAGGGGAAGAGGGAGAGAGAGAGATGAGCAGAGTCCACTGAGCACAGAGCCCAGCTGGGGGTTCCATCCCATGACCCTGAGATCGGGACCAAGAGTCGGTTGCTTCACTGACTGAGCCACACAGGCACCCCTGTTTCTTGGTTGTTCTAGATGGAGCGTGGTGATGCACGGAAGGGAAGTTGAGGGAGGATGTGGTGTAATTCCATGGGTGCACATATGTATGCGTCTGAGCGAATATTCGGGAATTCTGGAGTTCACCCTTCTACACTTGACTGAAGGGTAAAAGAAAGATGTTAGTTAGCATGTTCTTAAAAATATATATTTTTTAAAAACGTGAACCAGCCAAAATGGGTCAAAAGCTTAGGTGACAATACCTGTATCTGAAAGTCCTTGCTTTAAAATCTTGTCACATTTTAGGTATTAAAGTAAGAGACTTTAAGGACATGGTTGCACTTAACTTGACAAATGTTATCCAGAATATTCTTACTATGTGGACATCCGGGTGATTTAGAATCAACGTCTTTGTAGAGAAAGGAAACCAAAAGCAATTTATCTTCCACGTGTTGTCTGCGTTAGTGGTATTTCAAGGGCTGCTTTGGAGTCTTCTGAAATCCTTTTCTTTACAAATCACATAACTTATCCATCCCAAATGTCTTATTTTGCCAGTGGAACTTATCTAGTAATTGCTAGTTTTATAGCTTTCAAACTGCTTTGGGGGAAATTGCTTTTGGGAGATAAGAGAAGACTTTTATGATCTTTAGACTCAGTTTAAACTACTTAAGTTTGAAAGAGGGCCCAGCAATAGACAGTTTACAACCTGATATAGAAAATATATCCACATAATTTGCTTATACAGAAAACGGATAATATGCACATGGGGTTATCGAGTCACATAAAGAAAATACAGTCAGTGGTAGTCTTTCTCCTTTCCTAGAAAATGTTAACTCAGACTAGATATTTTTCTGATAAAGAATATGTTTTAAAAATCATCTACACCTCTCCCCTAACAAGCTGTACATTTGTACATCTGGAATGACCAATGAGTGACAACTTTGATGATCAAAGCAGGAACGGAATTCATAATTTAAAGGTTGTTAAAACAACACCGAAATTACAATGATCCAGGTAGTAATAATTTTTAAAAACTATAGTATTGAGATTGGTACTCGTGCTGCTAAGAGTGTAAAACAGTGAAAACTTTCTGAAGATGATGTGACACTATGCTTTAATAAACTTAACATTTTATATCTCTTTTTAAAAAGTATTTATTTGTGTGGGGGAGAGGAGAGTGTGATGGGAAGGCGCAGAGGGAGAGGGACGGAGGGAATCCCAAGTAGACTCCATGCCAAGCATAGATCCCGATGTGGGGCTGAATCCCACGACCCTGAGATCATGACCTGAGCTGAAACCCAGAGTCAGAATCTCAACTACCAACTCAACCACCCAGGGGCCCCAACATTTTTATCTCCCTTCACATTGTAGTTCTGCAAACGTAAAAGGGCAATTTGATATATGGGGAAAGATTCATGAACAAATAAAACATTTATCATACAATTTATTTTATTTTTTTTTAAGATTTATTTATTTATTTTACAGAAAGAGAGAGAGTGTGCAAGGTAGGGGAGGGGCAGAGGGAGAGAATCTCAAAAAGACTCCCCAGGGAATTCAGAGCCAGCCATGGAGCTCCATCTCACAACCCTTGAGATCATGACCTGAGCAGAAACCAAGAATCAAACACTAAATATACATACCAAAAGAATATACCAAAACATACCAAAGAACCAAAAGTTAAAAACCTATGGCAAGAATGACGACTGATGATTGCTGCTTTCTGTTTTACATTTTTCTGCCTGTTCCAGTTCTTCTAAAGTGAATATATATTCAAGTGAAATGATATTTTGAATAATAACGTTCATAAAATGAAAATTTTGAAAGAAGGAAAAAGAATGGAAGGAGGGAAGGGAAGGAAAAGAGAGAAGAAATATTGACTTCAGAGTGGTTCAGAGATGAATTTAAGGAAAATATTGTTCTAAAAAAGAAAACAAGAAAATTTTTGTTGGACCGCTGAATATGGCAGTACAGATGTGATTATTTCTCCTTTACAAACTGTTTCATCGTATGGGGAAGAAAGGCATGTGAACTGAAAGATAATGAGAGCTAATAGTTCGCATTAGGTAGACTCTGACCCCTGGAGTTACAAACAGAAGATAATCAGGGTAAATATGGTGCCAGTGTATTTTGGTAACTTCAATAACTAGGTATCAGCTACGTTGGACACAATTCCCCACCTCGAATATCTGCCACACAGATTCATCTACTTATTCTATCTTGGCCTAGAATTTCTCTTTCTAGGGACCCCAGCTGATGTCTTTCTGTGTCTGTTACCTAGCACCACCTATCTCATCAGATGTTTGGTTGTTGCTAACGAAGGAGTGTTTATGAGTCCTGGTTCTTGGTGGCAAAACCAGAAACTGGTTCTGAATAATCCAGTAAGAAAAGGAAAGCATTGGAACAGTCTTCTGTTGCAGACAGAATGGAGAAATGGCCAGAGATCAAGATCTCTGCCAAAACAAGGAAAGAAAGCAGAGCCAAGAACTTTTCAGTGAAACTACCTGTAGGGACATCGTCTCTGCTGTTGTTGCTGTGGACACGTGGCTGAGCTGCAGTGACTGCTGGCTGTCTGATCCCACTTGAGATCCCACTTAAGAGTCAACAACTGGTAGAGGCATCTGCCTGGCTCCTCTATCTGGCAGGGGGAGTGTAATGTCCACCTTCCCTGGCTTCTGAAGCAGGAGTTGAAGCCTGACCCCGAACTGCTGTTGAGGGTCTCCTCAAATAAGAAGCGCATTTGGGTGGTGGGCAGCCAAAATGTCAACTATGTCAAAATGACATTATGAACAGTGGTGTCGATGAAACACAGACCCTAGCTTTTGCTTTTGTAAAATAATATTGTCTGACTTAACATGGTATTGAAAAGACGCACATGTTTTGCGGCTGGATGATCAGAGTATCAGAAGGACAGTACAGAGAGAACATCCTCTTGGTGGGCCGAGCTTCAGTACCTGGTCTAGTACCGTTGCACCTGCTTGTGAACTTGGTGTGAAGAGAAAGGTGACATGAATTAAGAATAGATGCAGACTGACTAGGAAAGCAAGTGTCTTACGAACCTGGAAGAACCAAGATTATGAACTTGAAGTAAAGAGGTCCAGAAAAGAGCACATGAGTGGATCTATGGGAGGACTGGGATTTTTGCATCATATGCCCACCAGAGAGCACCTCACAGAAGAGGCACTAAACAGACAAGGGACAGGATGAGTCAGCCAGCAACTGCCTCAGCCACCCCAGTGCCTGTCCAATGGCTTATGACTAGAGAAGCCATGATGGTGGAGGGGGAGTTCTGTGTGCACCCAACTGCTTGGGCTCCCTTTCATCAAACTGACCGTGGCTTAGTATCTACCCTATCAGCACCAAGATGAAGGCTGAGCCCCTGAGCTGGCAGCATGCCATGAAAGGGCTCACCCTCCCCTTGGTGGCAAGTTGACTACATCATTTCCCTCCCACCCTAGGATGTTTCTTTTTGACTGGATAAAGACTTATCTTTCTTGTCTGTTGTATTTCAGTCAGGACCACTCCCAAAGGTTAATCTATCAACATGTGATCCCATATAATATCACTTCAGATCAAAGGAGCCCTTTATAGCTAAATTTGTTGGGGAGGGTGAGTTCATAGGAAAATGACAAAGGGATCCAGTGACCCACATACTGTACCTTCCAGAAGATATGGACAAATAGTAGAGTGGTAGAATGGCTTATTTGAGGTGTACCTGACCTGCCAGCTTGGAGGTAACTACACACAACAATGTGGGTACTAAACTTCAAGATGGAATATGTACCTTAAACCAATGGCTGGGAGGTGATGCTAAATTCAATAGAAAGAAAACATGAGTCTAGGAAGGAAGAGGTGGAAGTAGAAGGTCCCTCACTTACCATCACTTTCAGACACACTGGGGGAATTTATACTTCCTGTTCCTGCAATTTTAGTCTCCATGGGTCTGAATGCCCTGGTTCCCACAAGGAGGTCAATTCCATTAGGCACATTGTAAGAGCATCACTAAATGTAAAGCTACAGCTGTCCCCCTTGTCAACCTTTGAGGCTGCTAGTGCCCATAGAGCTGTGGACACACAAAAAGTTGGCATCCTGGCCTGGCAGGAGTCACTGGCTCTGATGATTATGAGAAGGTAGATCTTGTACTCACTCCATGAAGGCTGGGGAGGAAGGGATTTGGCTGGGACCTGGACTAGCACTTCCATGCTAGTTAGCTACACAGGGACAAGTGCAACAAAGGCACCATGTTTAACCATGGTCATCAGTGGCTCAGACCACCCCAGGGAGGAAGGGCTGGATCACTTAATCAGGCCAGCCATGCAGACTAGCATAAGTACTAATGGAAAGGGATGGGAATCTAAGACAAGGGGAGGAGGAAGATGACGACAGTGTGTCAGGTGCCACCCCGTGACTAGCTGCAGCAACAGGGACTACGGTGCCTCCCATCAAATCTGTCCTTGCAAGTTTTCCTTAGAAACTGTAACCAAAGAGGATCCTGCGGAATCTCTAAGTCGATAGAGGGAACTTAATATAAGAAGCAAAGGGATCTGACTCTACGAGGGGAGGAAACGGTGGCTGCTGTTGAGGTGTCACAAGATCTGCTTTGCCCAGCTAGGGCCTCGGTCCCCGCCCAGCTGCTGTGCTCCTTCTCCGGAGAGTTATCTCTGGCCAACAGGAGCCGCCTCAACAAGTTTCGGGGCATCGGGTGGCTCAGTCTGTTAAGCATCTGCCTTGGGATCAGGTCATGGTCCCAGGGTCTTGGGATCAAGCCCCGGGTCAGGCTCTTTGCACTCGCTCACTATGTCGCTGTCTCTCAAATAAATAAATAAAATCTTTTTAAAAAAAAATGTTTTGCCCTCCCACCTCACCATGGCCTCATCCTTACCTAGCCTTCTTGCCCTATCCTGGTTCATGGATCCCCTCTCCTTCATTAATCTCCCGCACAACCATGCCCATGTCAGGCTCTGCTTCTGAGGTGATCCCAAACTGTCACCATTAAGTAGGTTTTAAAGAGGCTTTCTTATTAATTACAAAGAATTTGATGTCTTAGATGGTATTTTAGTTACACTTCTGTAAAAAGAAAAAAAAAGATCCTTTCACCAATTAAACTCATAACTTTGGGTCACTTTTCTCCAGTTTTTGTGTTTTTCCAGGGGGTGCTTTGTGAGAAACAAGTTTCTCAAGATAGTCCACCACTTATTCTATTTCTGTCTCTCTCTCTCACGCGCACACACACACACATAAAAGATTTTGTGTTATGTGGTTTGAGAAACCCCGCAGTACATATGCTAGTCTGGGAGACTCACCAGGGAAACCGTGAGGCAGCAGTACCCAGTGGTTGAGTGACCCAACAGATCTGTTTCCAAATCCTAGCTCAGCCAATACTCGTGATTAAGATCAACCCTTAACTTTTCTGATCCCCAGGTTCTCATACATAAAATTGATGGGCACATGCCTCACAATTACAGTGCAAGAATTAAATGACAGAATGCATGGGAATCACTCAGCACAGTGCCGGACACATAGTAACCTGCAATAAATCATAATAAATAAAGAAAAATAAGTGCCTTAAGCTGCTGGGAAGACGAGGACTGTTACATTTTTTTGACCCGAGAACCCTTAAAACAGACAGACAGACACACACACACACACACACACACACAGAGGTCAGAGAAAAAAACACAAGATGCATTTTACAAAATGTGAATTTGGTGAAATTGAATCACACTCACCACAAAGTAGGGAGCATTATCTAAAGAATATGAACAAGGTAAACAGCAAGATAACTTCAGGCAAATACCGCTATTTATTCAGAGATCTCTGCATTAAAAATAAACAAAACAAAATAATCCCCAAAAGGAAGTCATTATTTTAATTCTAAGAAAATTAGCATCTGCCTTGCTTTTATTTTTCAAATCAACATTAATTTTCCACCTCAACTACATTTTTGCATCCAAATTTTTCATCCAAATGATATTTTCATCCAAATCTTCCACCTCGACTATATTTTTCATCTAAATGATATTTCTTTACCTGATTATATGTTATATGTCAAATTGAAAAACTGCAATTCCTCAGCGACTTTTTTTAAAAGATTTCATTTATTTATTTGACAGAGAGAAAGAGCAAAAGCAGGGGGAGCGGCAGGCAGAGGGAGAGGGAGAAGCAGATTTCCTGGCCCTGAGCAAGATACCAGAGGGCACAATGGGCTGGAGATCAAGGGGCTCTGCCTGGGGCACCTGGGTGGCTCAGTCATTAGCGTCTGCCTTCAGCTCAGGTCGTGATCGCAAGGTCCTGGGATTGAGCTCTGCATCGGGTTCTCTGCTTGGTGGGGAGTTGGCTGCTCCCTCACTCTTAGCCCCTCCCCCCCCCCCCCCCGCTTATGCTCTCTGTCTCTCTCAAATAAATAAATTAATTAAATATTTAAAAAGAAAAGAAAAAGAAAAAAATCAAATAGCAGATTAAAGAAGAAACAAAAAAGACTCTTAAGTACCAAAGCTGTGGGTGGAGACAAGGTGTGTGTGTGGTTTGTTCGGTAGGGACAGGAGGCTGCAGCCAGAGTACTTTTGTAGAATTAAGTCAACAATTCTTGTTCCCAAAATAATCATGAGAAAATTTCAGACAAGGACACTCAGTGGATATTACATTAGTTTGCTAGGACCGCCAGATAACAAACCATCACAGACTGGGGTGGCTTAAACATCAGGTACTTATTTTGTCGTGGTCTGGAGACTGGAAGTCCAAGATCAAGGTACTGGCAGGCTTAGCTACTCCTGAGGCCTCTTTCCTGGGCGTGCTGGTGGCTACCCTCTCATGATGTCTTTTTATAGCCTTTTCTCTGAGTGTGCAGATCCTGCTGTCTCTTCTTCCTCGTATAAGGACATCAGTCCTGTTGGGTTAGGACGCCGTACTTAAGACCTCTGAACCTTGCTTACCTCCTGAAAGGTCCCATCTTTAATACTGATCACATTCTAAGGTTGGGTTTCCACATATGATGTTGGGAGGAACATAATTCAGTTCATCACAGGTATTAACATAAACCACACATATTTTTTTGACCCCTAAGAAAACAGTCCTGAAGAGCTATTTATTAGCCTTGTACTGGGCGACAGAGTTGTATCTGTGAATATTTACCTCTGGAGTGTACTGCAAGGTATGATTTTCCTCTCTGGACTCTTAGGAAAAGGCCATTCACCTTTAGAGTAATCATTTTTAAATCATTTCAGCGTTGAGAAGAGAGCGATCTCCTCTCTCACGGGGCCTTCCCCAAAGGCTGTCTGTATCAGATTCGTAAATTTCCATGCAGAGAGAGAGCCATTTTGGATTCGGAAATCAGAATTCTAGTCACGGTTTTACCTCTTTGTAGTTGGAAAGCTCCCTACGCCTCCTTAGGGGAAGGCAAATTCACCCCGCTGCATTCTTTCCGGACACAGGTTCCCTTTCACCTTTTTTCACTTGGGTTCAAATGTGTCAAAGATCGTTGGTGTTCACTGTTCTCATTTAGCTCCTTTGTTACCAAAGCTAACATTTCGATAGCATACAAAGGATTGTGCACATTACCATGGCATAAATCCAGGCTTACCAGATAAACAAGATAACAAGTTAATAGAAACACAGAACTTAAGGATACAGATTCGGATTTCAACAGAGGAAAAAAACCCATCAAGATTAATTTTTTTTAATTGGCACAGATATAGGTTTTTCTCCCCTCTTCCTAAAAATAAAAAATAAAAAAAAATAAAGTTTCTTTAAAGTAGAAAAAGTGTCTCTTTCAAGTTTTCTTCTCAGATGAGTCATTTGCAGATTATTTGTGTTTTGACGGCCTTCACATGGGTGGGGAATAAAAAGAGCTGTTATATGGAAATTCATCAAATGTTAGAGCTAAGAAAACAGCATTACAATAATATGGTATAACTTGAGTGCCTGAAAACTAACAAACCAAATCCAGATGTAGTCAGAGATAGCATTGGGTCATTGTCATATCTCCCCAGCTAAAATATGTATTTTTCTGCACAAAAGACAGTGATTTATGCTTTATTACATTTCTTATAAATTCCAGGCAACAGCCAGGCGCATGTTAATATTCTATAAACACTTGCATATCAACAGTGCCATTATTATAAAATGATGGTAGAGTCTAAGAGTATTAAAATTCTCAACAACAAACAAACAAAAGGACAGGTATTAATTTAATAACAGAACCATATAAAAATATTTATTTATTTATTTTTAAAGATCTTTTTATCAGAGAGATCATAAGTAGGCAGAGAGGCAGGCAGAGAGAGAGGGGGAAGCAGGATCCCTGTTGAGCAGAGAGCCCAATGCAGGGCTTGATCCCAAGACCCTGAGATTATGACCTGAGCCGAAGGCAGAGGCTTAACCCACTGAGCCACCCAGCTGCCCCTAAAAATATTTTAAAAGATTAATATAGTTTGGTAAAATAATTGCTAAATCAATGGTATCATCAAGAAAAGCCACCGTGTGATTATGCAACATGCTGTGATATAGAATCAAATAAATCTGTTAGAGTTAGAGGGAGCCACAGAAATTGTCTAGTAGCAGCTTCTAATATTGAAGTCAAGAAACCCAAAGCAATGACAAGAATAACCAAGATTCCTTCTCTTGAAGAAGAGTTGAGATGGCTTATTTATAGAAGACAGTGTAGTACTGACAAAAGAACAGGCAAATATATCAATGGACAAAACTGGGAACTCACATGATAGACCTATGCATATACAGATATTGGCTATGTGACCGAGTTAGCACTAGAGATGGCCAGGAAAAGAGTGGATTTATCCATAAAAGTCCTGGCACAGTTGGTTATCCAAATGGAAGAAGAATAACATGGGGTATCCTACCTCACTCCATACCAAAAAAAAATTTTTTTTTATTAATTCCAGGTAGATTGAAAGCATAAATGTTAACACCTAAATAAATGGAATTTTACATTGTGTTTATGACTTGGAGTAGGAAAGGATTTCTTAAACAAGACATGAAAAGCACAAACCATAAAAGAATAGATCATTCAATGTAACTACATTCTCTGAATATCTGCTTATCAAGACACACATTAAGAGAATGTGAAGAAAATCCACAAAAATATCAGAAGATATTGGGAATGCATGTAAACAACTAAGGACATGTATACAGGATATGTGGAGATTTTCCATGAATTCGTAAGAAGGCAACCCAATAGAAAAAGAAGGTTAAAAAAATGTGAACAGTTTCTGCACAGAAGGTGGAACCCTAAATGACCAATAACATATCAAGAGATACTCAATCTCACTATTCGAAAATCCAAATTAAAGCCACATGATTTCCCATTCTACCTCAACTAGACTAGCCCAAAAGTCCTACTCTACTAAGTGTTGATGAGTGTGCCCTGCAGGAAGAATTCTTTTACCGAAAGTGGGATTATAAATAGTGCTAGTTCTGGGAAGCTTTCCCTAGTCAAGTGACATGAAAATAACCTATAATCCAGGTAAATGGGCATATGCTTCAGGGGACATTATGAATGTGCTCATAGCAGCACTAACTATCCAAACAAACAAACAAAAAAACGAGAAACCACCCAAAAGTCTTCTTAGTGGATAACTTGTGGAATATTTATGTGATGAAATACTTAAAAGCAATGAAAGTTTTAATAAATCACAGCTTCATACATCAACATGAATGAAGCATAAAAATAATGAGACTAAATGTAAGAAGCAAGTCACAAAAGAATATTTACTGTATGACGCCTTATACATAGAATTCAGGTGGTTAAACTATCTTTTAAAAGGCAAGAAATTGGGGCGCTTGTGTGGCTCAGTGGGTTAAAGCCGCTGCCTTCAGCTTAGGTCATGATCTCAGGGTCCTGGGATCGAACCCCGCATCAGGCTGTCTGCTCAGCAGGGAGTCTGCTTAACCCCCTCTCTCTCTGACTCCTTCTCTGTCAACTTGTGATCTCTGTCTGTAAATGAATAAATAAAATCTTTAAAAAAAGAAAGGCAAGAAATTAAGACAAAAGTCAAGACAACTCTTTTCTCTGGGAGCAAAGGGAGCACATAGGGAGCATCAAGTTCCTGGACTAGGTGACCGATCTTGTTCTAGACCAAGGTCTTATAGTAGGCAAGGTTCTATGTATGACTCGGTTATAGTTTGTTTTTTGTTTTTTTTTTAAAGATTTTATTTATTTATTTGACAGAGAGAGAGATCACAAGTAGGCAGAGAGGCAGGCAGAGAGAGAGGAGGAAGCAGGCTCCCCGCGGAGCGGAGAGCCCGATGCAGGGCTCGATCCCAGGACCCTGAGATCATGACCTGAGCCGAAGGCAGCGGCCTAATCCACTGAGCCACCCAGGCGCCCCTGACTCGGTTATAGTTTTAAGACTTTAAGATTACTGTTTATAGGGGCGCCTGGGTGGCTCAGTGGATTAAGCCGCTGCCTTCGGCTCAGGTCATGATCTCAGGGTCCTGGGATCGAGTCCCGCATCGGGCTCTCTGCTGAGCGGGGAGCCTGCTTCCTCCTCTCTCTCTCTCTCACTCTCTGCCTGCCTCTCTGCCTACTTGTGATCTCTTTCTGTCAAATAAATAAATAAAATCTTTAAAAAAAAAGATTACTGTTTATATTGTACATATATGTTTTATAGTATCTTCTACATGTATGATTTTTTTAAAGTTTATTTCTTAAGCAATCTCTACACCCAATGTGGGGCTAAACCACTCACAACCACAAGACCAAGAGTCACATACCCTTCTGACTGAGCCAGACAGACACCCCATGTATGATATATTTTGCGTCACAGAAATAATTTTAAAAGGAAAAAAAAAAAAGGCAATCGAATCAACATAGAAGAAAACGTACTAGACTTGGAGCCAGGAGGTACTACCATAAATTCAAATGTTCAAAAAAAAAAAAAGTTTCTGTAAACTGTTAGTCACTCAACTGTTCAGTAACGGGAAGAGTATTTGGAGCAAGGAGAAGTAGTTTAGTGGATGGGCTTTTTAAGTTCTTTGAATAATATCACTATTTTTTTTAAATTAAAGTCTTTATTTATTTGACAGAGAGAGACACAGTGAGAGAGGGAACACAAGCAAGGGGAGTAGGAGAGGGAGAAGTAGACTTCCCGCTGAGCAGGGAGCCCAATGCAGGGCTCGAGCCCAGGGCCCTAGGATCATGACCTGAGCCGAAGGCAGATGCTTAATGACTGAGTCACCCAGGCGCCCCCACTGACGATTCTTGAAGTCTGGGAATGGCCAAGCCCTCTCCCAGCACCAGACTCTTCACAACATTGTTTTGTGTTATCACAACACGTCTACGAAGCCTGTTTTACAGATGAGAGATCTGAGGGTCAGAGAAGTTGAATGCCTTGCCCAAATTAATCCAGTCAAAAAGAAGATAGTACACCAGACCTTCTTGAACTTTACTGTGCAAATGAATCTCCTGAGATCTTATTAAAATGCAGATTCGGCTTCCTGAGGTCTGGGAACCTAGGAATCTGCGTTTATAACAGGCACACAGACCCACTCTGAATATCATGGGTTCTGGAGCCACACTGCCTGGAACTGCCCCCATTTTGCAGTTTTGTGTTAGAGGACAGTTACATTCCTTTTTCTCATCTGTAAAATGGGAGTAGTAAGACTTCACTCATCAGGTTGCTGTGATGTTTAAAGTTATAGTATTCACGCAGGGTTTCAAACAGTGCCTGGCACGTAAAAAGCATTTGAAAATATTAGTTATTTGTAGTCAGAAACATACAACTATGCGTCTAAGGAAAATCTGACTTACTAAAGGAGCTAATACATTCTACCAGAGAGCCCTCAGCACAAACATTAGGAAAAATCTCTAAGAGACTCTCACCAAGAAATTTTGCCATTCTGACTCCTTATATTCTCCTCATATGTCTTGTCCGATCTTGTTATTTCATGTAACTTTACAGAAAAATACTTAATACCCAGAAGACTTACTCATGTGGAGGCTAATCTACATCTGTCTACGAACGAGCTGCGCTATGTGGGAGGAGGCAGCTTTTCTGGGAAAACAGCTAAGCCTGGGAACCCATCCAGCTGTTTAAAACTGCTGATCAAAGCCAGACTGACAAACACTTTTTTAACAGAAACGATTTTGAATTAAAATGTTACATTAAAAGGAATCATGGACTAAAGGTATTTGGAGGGAAAATGCTAGCGACAAACAATATTAATACCAAATTCCTCTCGTCCCCAACATCCTAACACAACATTGCTGTCGCTCCCTAATCACAGAGGTTAAAGCTGGGGGGAGTGGTCCTTGTTCATTTCTTTCCTTTATCTTCCTCCTTTCTTCAGTTAGCCAGCCTATAAGGTTATATTCAGAACCTTTAGAAAGGATCTTACCACCACCAATAACCCTTTTCTTTGGTCAGAGGAGAAACAAGGTAATTAACTGGGTTGTAAACACACTTTCCAAAAAAGACAAATGTGTGTCCCCATTGCTTGTTTAACAGGAAGTGAAAAGTAAGAAACCTACTGGGAAGTAACAAATTGGTTGCTCTAACCCCCCACACCCTCAAAAAAAGGATGCGATCCAATTCAGTCAGAGGGCAAGCCAAACCGCTTGGCCCGAGTCTCCACAGGTGCATCTGTCTGAATGATTAACCTTAGTCACAATCAGACATAGTGACCCCCATCAGTTAGATAATGGAGGTGCAAACAGATAGTGTGCCTTTATTTCCTGGTCAATTACACAGCCCTATTTTCCTCTGTGCTCAATGGAAGTGACCTAAAAGCTTTTGAGGCGCCCATCTAGATACGACAACCCCTGAAAAATTATTTCGTTCTCACATTTCTTTGTGGGGGGAAAACATCCTGCCGCCAAAGGGTATTGTTTTGTAGACCGGCAGAGACTGTTTAGCTGCGCTCTGGAATAGAAAAGAAAAGCAGATCTGCCTGTTGGATGTTTGAAGCTGAATTTCCTCTTTCAGACAACAATTAATTTGGTCCTTTGTCTGAAAAGGAGGCTGAACTCATTGTGGGTGGGACTCTGTTTACAATGGATTCTGTAAGTTTCCATAGCTTTGTGAGTTTGAAAGTAAAATTGAACTTGAAATTTGGCTACTTGTTTAGTTAAAAGAAAATATTTTTAAAGAATTTTTTTTTTTAAGATTTTCATTAGTTATTTGACAGACAAAGATCACAAGCAGGCGGAGAGGCAGGCAGAGAGAAATGAGGAAGCAGGCTCCCTGCCAGCAGAGAGCCCGATGCGGGGCTCGATCCCAGGACGCTGGGATCATGACCTGAGCTGAAGGTAGAGGCTTTAACCCACTGAGCCACCCAGGCGCCCCTAAAAGAAAATATTTTTAGCTAAAATTCTACCTGTGACTGTCCCACAAAGATAAGAGGGAACTGTGGCAGGGTGGTTCCCCATGGGAAGCCCAGTGTGTTCTTTCCTGAAGACAAAGGAGAGGTTGTAAACCCACAGAAACAGGAGGAGTAGATGTGAATTTGACAAATTTTACAAACATTGACGAAGCACCACTTCATATTGAGACACGGAGTTACTGACACAAATGCACAGGGTGTCTGCCTTCAGCATCTCACACCCTGTCTGGCAGGTCCTCAAGGCTTGGCTCTGCCCTTCCGACAGCCCAGGACAGGGGCAACGACTAACTTATTGAGAAGCCAGACTAGCCCCCACGCATCCTTTCCCACACTGAGATGCATATCACCAGGTTAAAACAATGGCTTGGCTATACATCTTGGCTATACACCTATACCCAGATTTGCCTAGAACTCTGGCCAGCCGCTGTACCCAGGACCTGGTGTAGTCTGAAATGCCACACGGGATGAGTTATGGAAACTCCTCACCTTCCCCAGCACCACTCCTATTTCCTAACTGGAACATTTCAGCCCTGTCCTCTGGCAGTGGGGTCTGGCAATGAAGCACCACCCTTCCGCTCTTCCCTAGAGCACACGCTCATCCCCCCTCCCTTCCTGTGCTCCCAGGGCATGGCGCTTCTGCCAGCCCCCTTCTCTCTCATTCTCTCCATCTCATCCTTCCCAAACACTTACTGCTCCCTTATGGAGTGCCAGGAACTCACAGCACGAAAAACCAAGGACTTACAGTATGGGCCTCTGCCTATTCAGGGTCACTCCTGTGAGGGACCCCCGACATATAATAAAATTTAGAGATTTTTTTTTAAAGATTTTATTTATTTATTTGACAGACAGAGATCACAAGTAGGCAGAGAGGCAGGCAGAGAGAGAGGAGGAAGCAGGCTCCCTGCTGAGCAGAGAGCCCTATGCCGGGCTCGATTCGAGGACCCTGAAATCATGACCTGAGCTGAAGGCAGAGGCTTTAACCCACTGAACCACCCAGGCGCCCCTAAAATTTAAATGCAATTAAAAAATCAGTGTCCTTGAAAACAAAGGGACAAGGTACAAAAAGGGTAAAAAGCAGGGTGATATATTCTACAGGTGTGGGAAGGAAAACAGAAAAGTGTTTCCTTATGAGGTTACACTTGAATTGTTTTCTCCCTCCTCCCACTGGACAAACTTCCTGGTCGTTGTTTATCATTGACTCAGTTAAACCCGCTGAGCGGAGCAGAGCAGTCTTCTGGGCTGCAGGGCTAATGGCAGAAGGCCTGGAGGAAGGGGAGGAAAGGCCTCTGAACTCCTTCCTATCCTCTGCCTACTCTGACTGCCATGGAGCTCTTGGAATCCCAACTCTACAGAAGAGAAATTCTCATTGCAGAAGTTCATTGGCCTGCCCAGGGGCACACAGCTCCTAACGTCTCCTTCTGAGGAGCATGACCAAACACTCAAGCAGTCACACAAAGCCACTTGATCTCTTCCTACTCCTGGAGTCTTGGGATCTTCCGCTCTACCACAGAAGACCATTTCTTAAACGTGGCACGAGGGCTGCAGCCCGTGGGGAAGGGGCAAGGCCAGTAGCCTCTGACAGGAGGGACCGCCTGGGGTGTAGTGCTGGGGGCCTGCCCACTGCTGGGGTGGGGAAGGGCAAGCGCAGAGCGCCCTCCTCCAAAAGCTGCTTGTCTATCTTTAACCATCGACTACAGTTTGACGAACTTCACATTTCTTTAAAGTCAGCACCGAGGTGCCACTTCCGGAAGCCTGTCCTCAGCAAGTCCTTAGAACCTTCCTTCCTGAGCTCCTCTCAACTTCCGCTCGTCCTCACCTGCCTGCGCTGCGGAAAAGAGCTCCCTGCAGAACCGACGCCCAAACCCGCGGTGTGCAGTAGCCCCAGGAGCTGGGAGGGCATCGTGTTAGCCCCCTGCCCCCATCTCCATCACACACACACCCCCAGCCACCACGAAAAAAGCAGATCTTCCTGGCAACAGCGTCTGATACGGACCCGCAGCTGCCAGGTGAGAGCTCGAGCCCTCTACCGCTCTGCTCTTCCCACCCAAGACCACACAAGCCACTTTACAAAAGCCTGCGCCCACCGCCACCGCCGCGCCACAGGTTTAGCACCTTTGACAAGGCCTTTCTTCCCGTCAAAAACACCGGTTGATGGTATCTTCAGGTATTATTTTTTTAATATTTTATTTATTTGACAGAGAGAAATCACAAGTAGGCAGAGAGAGAGGAGGAAGCAGGCTCCCTGCTGAGCTGAAAGCCCGATGTGGGGCTCGATCCCAGGACTCTGGGATCATGACCTGAGCCGAAGGCAGAGGCTTTAACCCACTGAGCCACCTAGGCGCCCCTCTTCAGGTATTTTTTTTAAAGCTTTTATTAATTTATTTTATGATAGAGAGAGAGTGTGCACGAATTGGGGGAGGGGCATGGGGAGAGGGAGACAGCGTCTCAATCCAACTCTGCGCTCAGCACAGAGCCCCATGCGGGGCTTGATGCCAGGACCCCCGAGATCACGACCTGAGCTGAAACCAGGAGTCAGATGCTTAACCGACTAAGCCATCCAGGTCCCTCACTTCAGGTATTTTCAGTTTTCATTTCTACTTAAAAAGGAAAACCACCTGGTGCGCCTGGGTGGCTCAGTGGGTGGGTTAAGCTTCTGCCTTCGGCTCAGGTCATGATCCCAGAGTCCTAGGATCGTAGGATCACATCGGGCTCTCTGCCCAGCGGGGAGCCTGCTTCCCCCCCCCTCTCTCTCTCTCTCTCTGCCTGCCTCTCTGCGTACTTACGATCTCTCTCTCTGTGTCAAATAAATAAAATCTTTTTAAAAAATGTAAAACCACCTATTTCCCCAAAATTCATGGGTAGGGTAACTGTACTTCTGTTTGTGAGAATGGTGCTGGTTAATGCCTTTTCTCCTGGCAGAGTTATACCAGTGTCTAATAGGGACATTTCTGTGTGGCCTTTCCAGGCCCTGTAGACTTGTGGGCACCTCCCTGTCCCACATGTATATCCTCAGGTGCTCTATTAATATCCCGTATGAACCTTTCATGTGCCTCTTCAGTGTCTAATGGACCAGCATTTTTACTTTATCTCCTGTGGTTGTTACCCATCCTTTCTCCCACGTGGACATTCCTTCTAGTATTGCATGCGGACGTATGTACCTCTTCAATAACTCACAGGTAGTCCTGCCTGTGAAGGCTGCAGGCCCCAAAGTCTTACTGAGTGGCAAAGAGTCCTTGGGTACAAATGCGTACAGAGCAAATTTCACAAATGGCTGAAAAAATTTTCCTCTTATTTAAAGAGAGTCTAACCCAGAGCCACTTGGTAAATTTGTGTAAAAAGCTGATTCCTAAGCTTCATTCTAGACCTACCAAATCTGAATGACTAGAATTGAGTCCAAGAGTTTTGACTTTAAACAATTTCCATGGTGCTATGGTCTGAATGCTTTTGTCTCTCCCAAACTCGTATGTTGAAGCCTAATGCTCAGTGGGATGGTATTAGGAGGAGGGGTCTCTGGAAGGTGATTAGGTTATAAAGGTAGAACCCTCATGAATGGAATTAGTGCTCTCATAAAGAGGCTCAAGAGAGCTCTCCCCAAGTGGAGGGCCACTGCAGAGAGCTCCCTGTTAGGGCAGTGCCCAGTAGAGTCACGGTGGGGGGTCAGGCAACCCTACAGCCCCAAATGGACAGAACTTCCAGCCCTGCAATGGGAGTGTCAGGCACGCAACACAGGCACTGAGCCTCTGCAGGGATAGGACCATCCAAAGCCCAAGGGCAGGGCCACTCAGAGCCTTGGTGACCCAACTTCTGCCCCGGGGCATCCAGAAGATACTGGGTTTTAATTAGTCTTTTAAGAGGATTGTTTTGATGTCCAGCTTGGGTTGAGAACAAGTAGTGTGGCCCTCCTTTCTTCTATTCTCTCTCCTCTCCATGAAATATCTTCTTTTTCTTCCTAACCAAATTCTGGTTCTGTTCACATATTTGTATTTATCCTCTATGCTCCAAGCAGTTCCTTGTCTCAGAGCAAGCCAACTCCACTCTTGACTGCAGGCATAATTTTTCATTGTTAATTAATGCTTGTTGCTCAAGAACAGTCTCAAAATGTTTAGGAAAAAATAGGGACCGAATTCTAGTCAATGAACTGTTAGGAGAACTTGCCAGAGATGTCTGGAAAAATTCTTCCTTGTTCTTAAGAGTAAGTCAGTATTGGACTTTTAACTTAATAGAAGAGTAGCACGTATTGGACTACTCTTCTTCTGGTAACAGTTATAAGTTTTGAACAAAATAGAAGAAGAAATAACAATTGTTTTAAGGCACTGGAAAGCAACCAAAAGCAGGCAAAAACTGAAAGAGACACAATCTTGAAAAAAGAGAAGCACGCTGAGTGAGATATCACATTTAACTGGCACTTCCCTTGAGATAATGTCCTCATTTGAAAAATACATGAGCAGTCTCATTGGGTTGCAGAGTCAGAGGAGAGTTTTTAGGGTTATTGTATCTCAAAACTGAAGAGAAAATTCCAGAAAGGAGGGGGTCACAGAGAAGCGAATCCCAAAATCTGAATACAAACTTCCCTCACATGCTTGGCTGACTCCTAAATTATGCATGTATGTGCCAAGACTCCAGGAAGCCCACCCAGAAAGAAATTCTGGAAACCTGAAAGAGATGGGCAAGGATTTTAGCAGTTACTTAGTGTTACAAAACCCGAGTTTGGAGTTCAAATCATGTTAAATTGGAAGGTTTAGTAAATACTTTGGTCTTTCCACTGAAATCCCAAGGGTCAGATCTTGAGAGTAAGCACCAAAATCCAGGACTAACAACTATACCCTAAAACTAACAGAAAACATAAAATAGACCTGCTGTAAAAAGCCAAAACCAGGGTCGCCTGGGTGGCTCAGAGGGTTAAAGCCTCTGCCTTTGGCCCGGCTAATGATCCCAGAGTCCCGAGTCGGGCTCTCTGCTCAGCGGGAAGCCTGCTTCCTCCTCGTTCTCCCTGCCTGCCTCTCTGCCTACTTGTGATCTCTGTCTGTCAAGCAAATAAATAAATAAATCTTAAAAAAAAAAAAAAGCCAAAACCAAGCCTCTGTAGGATCAAAGTGTTCCATCTGTAATTTAACTGTCTGCTAGGAAAAAAAAACTCAGCACACCTTAGAGGAAAATTATGGAATCCACAGTTTCTACAATATGTCATTGACAATGTCTGGTATATAATCAAAAATTACTAGAAGAAGTGTGAAGAAACAGGAACATGAGATCATATTAAATTTTTTAAAATTTGATAAAGAGCTCTGGATTACCCAGATATTCGAGTTAGACAAGAACCTTAAAACAATTAAAAATATAGTTTAAAAATCAATAGAAAACATTAATACAATCAGTGAAGGGATTTCAAGAGAGAAATGAAATCTGAAACAGAACCAGATGTAAATCCTAGAAGTTAAAAAAACAATTTTGAAATCAGCAGCGCCTGGGTGGCTCAGTGGATTAAGTGTCTGCCTTTGGCTTGGGTCATGACCCCAGGATCCAGGGATTGAGTCCTGCAATGACCTTTCTGCTCAGCAGGGAAAGCGTTTGCTTCTCCCTCTCCTATCTTTAAAAAAAATGTTGAAATCAGACATTTATCGAATGGGAAATATAGAAAGATACGGCAGAAGAAATTTGAAAAAGTTTGATGATAAAGTTCTTGACAAGTCAATAAAAAAATTATGCAAACTGA
This sequence comes from Meles meles, assembly GCF_922984935.1. Classification (NCBI taxonomy): domain Eukaryota; kingdom Metazoa; phylum Chordata; class Mammalia; order Carnivora; family Mustelidae; genus Meles; species Meles meles. Next base: position 65,874,227 of record NC_060069.1, read on the forward strand.
ACCACAGAAAGAAGGAAAACTGAAGGAGGAGGGGAGAACAGAGGCTCAATGGTTGTGGGACAGTATCAAGTGATTTAAATTCTTACATTTAAAGACTCGGAATAAGAAGAGACACAGTGGAGGAGAAAATACGTTTAAAGATAGATTGGGGGCAACCCGGGTGGCTCAGTCAGTTGAGTGACTCTTGGTTTTGATTCAGGTCACGATCCCGGGGTCCTGGGATCAAACCCCATGTCAGACTCCCTGCTCAGCGCTCTTTCCTGCTCCCCTTAATTGTGTTCCCTCTCTCACTGTCTATCTCTCTGTTAAATAAATAAATAAAATCTTCAAAAAAAAAAAAAAAAAAGAATTGCTAAAGAAATTCTTCAGGCTATAATGGAAAGGTACCTGATGGAATTCAGACCCACAGGAAATAATGTAGAGGGCTAGAAATAGTAAATATGTGGTTAAATATAAACCATATTTTCCCTTTTTCCCTTTAGATTTTTCATAAAGACAGTAGGCTTATTAAAGCCAAATAATAATAATGTATTTGGGTATATAACAAGCAGAAGTAAAACATATGTCAATAACAGCACACACACACACATACACACAAACAAGAAAAAGGAAAAATAGTATAATGCTACAAATTCTTTTTTTTTAAAGTTTTTATTTATTTATTTGACACAGAGAGCACAAGTAGGCAGAGAGGCAGGCAGAGAGAGAAGGAGAAGCAGGCTCCCCGCTGAGCAGAGAGCCCAATGTGGGGCTCCATTCCAGGACCCTGAGATCATGACCTGAGCCGAAGGCAGAGGCTTAACCCACTGAGCCACCCAGGCACTCCAATGCTATAAATTCTTATGTATGAAATTGTATAATTTTAATTCAATAATTCATAAAGAATACATAACATCTAATAAAAGATTCAGAATCCAAGAAAAAAAAAACTAACAGAAATCAAGTGAAAAAAAGAGGCAACCCACAATTATAACTGAGATTTTAATGTACTCTTCTCAGCAATTAATTGAAGTAATAAAAATTTTGAGCTATAATAACAACCAACTTGCTTTATTTGATATTATAGAACACAAGACCAATTACTGAATTCTTTACAAGAGCACATGGAATTTCCAAGACAGATTATATGTTGATTCATAAAACAAATCTTAATTCATTTCAAAGAATTAAAATCATATAGAGCACATTTTCTGCCCACAATAGAATCATATTAGAAAGTCACTATCAGTGATATGTCTAGAAAATTCCATAAATATTTAGAAATTTACTACATACTCTTAATGATCCTCAAAGAAGAAATTATAGAGTATCAGAGGACATCACCAAATCTGAAAAACCCATGATTCTCCCTCCTTTGCAGGGAAAAACCCAGTTCTTCCTTAGTGGTTGTCTTTTTTTCCTTTACACAAGACACTCATGGCACTTCACTTCTGACACTTCTAGTCACCAAATGTGGGGGAGCCATCCCAAGCAATACTCCATGACATCAGCTGAGTACTCTGCAATTCAAGTCAATTCTGACACTATCTACCCAGGGATAGCATCTGGTCCCACACTATATACCCAGGGATAGCATCTGATCCCATCACCCAACTTTAGATGCCAATCACAAGTAGTAGGTTCCCAGGTTACCCACAACTTCTGTTGACTTGGCTACAAATCAGAGGTTCCTAAGACCCCCCTCCTCAGGTTTGATTAATTTGCTAGAACAGTTCACAGAACTCTGGGAAACACTTACTTACATTTACCAGCTTATTAAGTGATGTGATAAAGAATATGGATGAACAGCTAGATGAAGATACACATAGGGTGAAGTCTGGGAGCATCCCGAGCTTTGGAGCTTCCGTCCCCATAGAGCTTGGGTGCACCAGTGTGAATGTATTCACCAGCCTGGAGACTTACTGAACCCTGTTTTATTGGCATAAAAAAACAGAACATAGACAACAAATATTAATCCCATTTCCAGCCCCCTCCTCTCTCTAGAGGATGAAAATCTTAAAGACTCATGATTTGGTCTTTTGATGGCCAGCCCTCATTCAGGAACCATCTAGGAGCCTAACTAGAGCTACCTCAATAGAACAAAAAGTTCTCCTAGTGCTTTTAGCACTTAGGAAATTACAAGAGTTTCAGGAGTTCTGTTCCATGAACCAAGGGCAGAGACATATGTGTCATATACATGTGCCAGAGTCAAGCCTCCATCTAGACACACAGATATATGAGCTGATTGTTATCTGTTAAAAAGATAAAAGAAATTTATCTTTCACTTTGGCTGGCCAGCATGCAACCACGTCTATATGTTAGGAGTTCCCCACTTTATGGACTTCCCACTTCTTGCCACAGAAGCTAAAAATGTCAGATACCCACCTCATTGTTCCTTGAGGTTAAGGTGTGGTATGAGTAAGGCTCCACCAAACAGATGGGTAAACCCACACTCAAATCAGAATCTCATTGTAATTCATGAAGTTTCATGAGGCAGAAGCAGAGGCTGAACATTTCTGTGCTGTTTCCAGAAAGAGCAGTGTCACTGGTTCTAGAGGTAGAATCTGATGTCTATTGTACGTGGCATCTGTGGGCCAGCAGTTACCTCAACACCAGAACATGTGGATAGATTGTGATGTTGTTTCTGAATATGAAATTTCCAAGTCTAAGTTTCCAGGAACCTCCATCACAATTCTAATTCTCCCAAATCCTCTTATTAAATTGCTTTTTCTTATTCAATTCATCTGAATTTGCTTCAGTTGCTTGACATGAAAGACCCAACTAACTTTGGCTCCAAAATGTGGACAGGGTCTATGGTTGATAGCATCATGCATCTCTCATTCGCCTTGGACCTCCTAGGGCTTATCTTCTAATGAAAATGACAGTAGTCAAAAGGACAAGACCAACTGTACAATTGTAATTCAAGTCCTCTCATGTTAGGTATTCTAGTATTCCAATGACCAGGTCCCATGGCTAAACCCAACATCAACAACGCAGGAAATATATCCTCTAGTGACATGAACGGCACAGCATATGGCCAAGAGCATGCATAGAGAAAGGACAAGTAATTGGGATGATAATGAAATCTACTACATCAACCTACAGCCCATTCCTATCCCCACCAAAAACTGAAGTGTTAGGTGACACCTGGCGATGGTGTCATAGTTTCTGTTTTATAGGTGTTGAAGACTTTTCGGAAAAGGTCTTGGACACACTGCCTTCAGAGGAAGAAATGAACCTCTATCATCTCTGTATGCTCAGGTAATGGCAGAATAATAAATGAATGGTTTGTTAAAGATCTTAAAGACCCCTTAGTAAGTCCCATTGCTTGATTGATAAGGAAACTAAAGCCCCAAAATGTGAGTGACGTGGTCATGATGTACAGCTAGGAAATGCAAAATTATGACTGGAATGCACACTGAATGTGGTGGGGTTAATATTTTGGAAAAACATCAATGTGTTTTTCTTCTTTGCCTGAGTATGTGAATGCTCCCTACTTCCCTGGCCTGACCAAGTTTGTGTCTGTGTGTGCGTGTGTGTATACACAAGGTAATGGTGAAGAGGGATAGGGGTGGGAGTAAGAGTGGGGTGAAGGTAAAGATGAGGAGGGAGAGTATAATTCATTTCAGGAGGTTTGCAAAGAAAAAATCATTTATATTCAGATTCTGACATTCAACATAGATTATGTAGGAAGACAATAGCTAGGAGAGAGTACTTCTGCCTTCCTTTATCTGCTCCAAACTCACTCCTCTCCAACCTCACAGTAGAGTAGCATAAGAAAAACCAAGTAAAGGGGCGCCTGGGTGGCTCAGTCAGTTAAGCGTCTGTCTTCTGCTTGGGTGGTGATCTCAGGGTCCTGGGATTGAGCCCTGTGTCAGGCTCCCAGCTCGGTGGGGGACCTGTTCTCCTTCTCCCTCTGCTTCTCCCCTGGCTTGTGCTTTCTCTTGCTTGCTCTGCATTCATAGATAGATAGAAAAATCAAGTATGAAAATTTCGACTCACATAAATTCTCTTAGAGTTTAGAAAACAATCCTTCTGCCTATGGCAGGCTTGGAGGTCCAGGGGACAGTGAGGATATGTTATGATAAATTAAAGAAAATTCCACCCCCCGCTTTATCTTGAGGGGATTGTAGAAAGGAGAGCGAGAAAGAGAACAAGGGGCCAGAGGTGAGGACTGTAGAGGGGTACACAGCCTCCAGAAGTGGAAGAAGGTTGTGCATTGTGTCCCCTTGCTTTCCTTCATGCAGTCTTATTTCAGGCTCTGCTTGGGCCAGGGGGCATGGGGGCAGGGGTGAACAGCTGCAGACTCAATTAATCTGAGCTGGGACCCAGGAGGCCATGCTTTCAACAGGCTTCCTGGTGATTTTAATATGTATTGGGTTGAAAACCACTGAGGTCAAAGTGAGACAAGAATGAACGTGTGAATTCCTTTAACCTGCTTCTCAGAATAAAGCCCTCATGAGAACAGAGTTAATTATGGGCAAAATAAAGAAGTTAATATTTTGTAGAACATTTGGGGCATGGGTTCATCTGTCACACATAACATGTGACAGAAAGTACTCTATAAATTGTAAAGAGCTCTCCTCTGGAAATTTACAATTTTTAAAATATTTTATTTATTTATTTGACAGAGAGAGACACAGCAAGAGAGGGAACACAAGCAGAGGGAGTGGGAGAGGGAGAAGCAGGCTTCCCACCCAGAAAAGAGCCCGATGCAGGGCTCTATCCCAGGACCCTGGGATCATGACTTGAGCCAAAGGCAGACACTTAACAACTGAGCTACCCAGGTACCCCTGGAAATTTGCCTTATTGTAACAAACTTGCAGCCCACGCTAGAAAAGAAGTTCTCTGGTTAGGACTCCAGGAACCTGGGAAATGAAAATAGATACAGGTTTTAGCTAAAATGCCTACTGCCCAGGTGAATGTTCTTCTTCGAATAAAATTAATTTCTTTGCCCTAAATCAAAGTGATATTAGCCAAGCAAAAGTCCTTTCTTAAGCAATTGATCACTAGTTGCAGATGCTGGAGGGCTTTGCCTCTGGAGTTGGAGGTGGCAGGTGGAATGGTCATGGTTCCAGTCAGGGCTCTGGAGTCAGAATGAGTAAGGTTAGAATGCTGGATCTGCCCTTACTAACTGCGTGACTTTGGAATATTTGCATAATTCTTGCAACCTGTGTTCTCATGAGTAAAATGGACGTGTTTATACGGTTTGCCGTATACTCACATAGGCTGGTGTGAGGGAAGACAATCCTCAGTACATGCTTTTGTGGACAGGTCAGGTGTCCCTTTATCTAAGAATTCTGTTGAAATTATTTTAAAAATTATACTTACCTTGAGACAGAGAGTGCACAGGTCAGGCAGAGGGAGAAGCAGGCTCCGCACAGAGCAGGGAGCCTGGTGGGGGATTCGATCCCATGACTCCGGGATCAGGATCTGAGCTGAAATCAGACACTTAACCGACTGAGCCACCCAGGGATCCCTCTGTTGGAATTCTCAAGAGGGACCTAAGTTCTATGGTAGACCTACTGAAGAAGAATGGTCAGAGGTAGACTTCACACAGCCACCCAGGATGTCCCTGTGCACATGGAAGGATTATTTGAGAGCAGTGGTTCTCAGATTCTAGTGTGCATCAGCATCAGCTGGAGGGACTTGCGGTAGCCGGGGCGGGGGGGGGGCACGGTGGGGTTGGTGGAGCGCTTGCTGCACAGTTTCTGATTCTGGAGGTCCAGGGTAAGGGCCCGAGAATGTGCACTTCTAACAAGCTCTCAGGGGCTGCTGATCCTGCTGGTGACCACACTTGGAGAACTGTCCCAGGGTGAGGGCCAGCCAGCTAGGTGGTCAGCACAAATCTGGCCACTTCTTGATCTGGTGAAGGTGATTTTCTTAGAGCACAAACCCTGGGGATGTAGTGCCTCAGGTCGCTTCTGTACTACAATGGCAAAGTCGAGTCTTTGTTACAGAGATCGCAAAGATTGGAATATTTATGATCCAGTCCTTTCCAGAAAATATTTACCAATCCTTTTTCCAGAGTAGAAGATTTCAGGTACTTTGGCGTGACATCTTAGTGCTGGGAACACATCCATCATTAGATTAAATTATTCAGGGCTTGATAAAGGGTGGGGTTCAATCAGGAAAGTGTGTTTCCAGTATTTCAGTGTTGTGTTTCTTCATATCTTGCTCTTGTTCTATTTGTAAACTTACACATTCTTAAATGAGTAGTTACGAACTGGTACTAAAATTTTAATAAAAAATTCTATGAAAGGTAAATATTGATGATACTGTCTACTTGGTTTTACTAGTCTTCATTGTCATGTCTAATATGTTAGCCTAACCACCTTTTATGACGTCAATAATTTACTTCAAATGGCTTCATCACAAAGGAATACTTGCACATAAGAGTCACCTGAGGAAACTTTAAAAACATACCAATATCCAGGTCCTACCTCCAGAACTTCTGATTTAAAAGTTATGGGGTGGGACTTGTCTTTGATGGTTTTGTTTGTTTGTTTGTTTTTTCTATTAAATCTCATTATTTCTTTTTTTAAATTTTTTTTTTATTTTTATTTCTTTTCAGCGTAACAGTATTCATTGTTTTTCACCACACCCAGCGCTCCATGCAATACGTGCCCTCCCTATTACCCACCACCTGGTTCCCCGAACCTCCCACCCCCCACCCCTTCAAAACCCTCAGGTTGTTTTTCAGAGTCCATAGTCTCTCATGGTTCATCTCCCCTTCCATCTTTCCCTCAACTCCCTTCTCCTCTCCATCTCCCGAAGGCAAAGGAAACAAAAGCGAAAATGATTTTTTGGAACTTCATCAAGATCAAAAGCTTCTGCACAGCAAAGGAAACAGTCAACAAAACAAAGAGGCAACCCACGGAATGGGAGAAGATATTTGCAAATGACAGTGCAGACAAAAGGTTGATATCCAGGATCTATAAAGAACTCCTCAAACTCAACACACAGAAAACTGATAATCATATCAAAAAATGGGCAGAAGATATGAACAGACACTTCTCCAATGAAGACATACAAATGGCTATCAGACACATGAAAAAATGTTCATCATCACTAGCCATCAGGAAGTTTCAAATTAAAACCACATTGAGATACCACCTTACACCAGTTAGAATGGCCAAAAGTAGCAAGACAGGAAACAACATGTGTTGGAGAGGATGTGGAGAAGGGGGAGCCCTCTTACACTGTTGGTGGGAGGGCAAGTTGGTGCAGCCACTTTGGAGAACAGTGTGGAGATTCCTCAAGAAATTAAAAATAGAGCTTCCCTATGACCCTGCAATTGCACTACTGAGCATTTACCCCAAAGATACAGATGTAGTGAAAAGAAGGGCCATCTGTACCCAATGTTTATAGTCTTTGATGTTTTTAAAAGCTTCCAGATGATTCCAATATGCAGCTAGCATTGAGAACCACGAACACAGTGCGATTTTTAAAAGGTGCTAGTGAAGGGGTACCTGGGTGGCTCAGTAGCTCAGGTTATGATCTCATGGGTGGAGGGATGGAGCCCTACATCCTCACCCCACAGCCAGCTCTGCGCTAGACAGGAGCCTGTGTGAGAGTCTCACCCTCTTCCCCTCCCCCCACTTACATGCACGCCTTCTCTCTCTCTCTCTCTCAAATAAAGATACATCTTTAAGAAAAAATAAATAAAACATACTAGTTTAAGTTATCCCCAAGGTCCTGAACTCTTATGAATTAATTGACACCTATGGGTGGTCTCTGTCATTGTCATTACATAGCTGCCTTCTGAGCATACTTCCTATTGCTCATGCCACACCCATACCATAAGCTCTGCTAATGGGCAAAATGAGAGTCAGAAATTGGTTTTCATTGGTAGAAGTAGTAACTTGTTAATAATGAATATTAGACCTGGTGTCTATTGAAATGATTGATGGTTAAGGTTTCCTAACCTGTTCTAAGTCCAGCTGTGAATTAAGAGGATTCTGATTTCCTGGCACTAAGAGAAGAGTCAACGAAATCCAGTCACTTCTGCCTTCAGTGAATCTTTTGTGTAAGGTGATTACTCTGAGCATCTAAAATTTTTTAGAGATCAGTTGTTCTCAGCTCTGGCTGACATTAGAATCATCTGGGGGAAATTAAAAACCTTCTCATGGCCAGGGTACACCCCCAACCACTTACCTTAGTCTCTGGGGTGGGACCCAGGGATCGGTATTTTCTAAATCTCTTCAGGTGATTTCAATGGGCGGAAAACAATGAGAACTGCTCATCTCAAAACAACAAACACCTGGGACTTCATAAAGTTGCAGGACAGGTGACCCAGTTGTTTCAGTATGCCAATAAATGTTTGCTTCATGATAGCTCCACATGTGGAAGAAATGAGTCTGAGCCTTACTTTCATTTATAATGTGATGCAAGTTTTCTGGGAGAGTAGCTAACATGCACCCAGCTCATGAACAGCATAGGAAACCATCAACGAAAAGAAAAGGCAACATCTGGAATGAGAGAAAATATTTGCAAATCATATACCTGATAAGGGGTTAATATCCAAAATATATAATGAACTCATACAACTCAATAGAAAAAAAAAATCTGATCAAAAACTGGGCAGAGGATCCGAATGGACATGTTTCCAAAGAAGACATACAGTTGATCAACAGATACCTGAAAACGTGCTAATCACTCATCATCAGGGAAATGCAAATCAAAAGTACAGCGAGACAGCACCTCATACCTGCCCAAATGGCTAGTATCAAAAAGACAAGAGACAAGTGTTGGCAAGGCTGAGGAGAAAAGGGAACATCTGTGCACTGCTGATGGGAATGCAAATTGGTGCAGCCACTGTGGAGGTTCTCACTGTGGAGCCACTGTGAGGTTCCTCAAAAAATTAAAAATAGAGCTACCCTATGATCCATCAGTTTCACTTCTGGGCATTTATCCAAAGGAAACAAAATCACTCTCTTGAAAGAAGCACATAATCCCCATGTTCATTGCGGCATTATTTATAATAGCCAAGATACCAAAACAACTTAATTGTCCATCAACGGATAAATGGATACAGAAAAGGTGGTATATGTACACAATGGAATAATATTCACCTAAAAAAAAGGAAGGAAAACCTGCCATTTGTGACAACGCAGATGGACCTGGAAGGTATTGTGCTAAGTGAAATAAATCAGACAGAGGAAGACAAATATTATATGAACTCACTCGTATGTGCAATCTCAAAACCAAAGCAAAACAAACAAACAAAAAAGAAACAAGAAAAAAAACCTGAACTCATAGATGCAGATTACAGATTGGTGGTTGTGGTTGCCAGGGGAGGGGGTGGGTATTATGGGTGAAGGTGATCAAAAGATACAAACTTTGGGGGGCGCATGTGTAGCTCAGTGGGTTAAGCCTCTCCCTTCAGCTCAGGTCATGGTCTCAGGGTCCTGGGATCGAGCCCACATCAGGCTCTCTGCTTGGCAGGGAGCCTGCTTCTCCCTCTGCCTCTCTCTCTGCCTGCCTCTCTGCCTATTTGTGATCTCTCTCTCTGTGTCAGATACATAAAAAAAAAAAAAAATACAAATTTTCATTTATAAGACAAGTAAGACCTGGGGATACCATGTACAGCATGATGACTATAGTTAGTAATATTGTACTATATATTTGAAAATTGTTAAGAGAGTCACTCATAAAACTTCTCATCACATGAAAAATAATTTTGTACCTCTTGTGGTGACTATTTTATAATATATACAAATAATAATGTCAATATATGCAAATATATCAAGCTATGTTGTACACCAGAAACTAACACAAAATTACATGTCAGTTATATCTCAGTTTAAAAAAAAAAGAGTCTAGGGGTGCCTGTGTGGCTCAGTTGTTAAGCAGCTGTCTTCAGCTCAAGTCATGATCCCGGGATCCTGGGATCGAGCCCCAAATTGGGCTCCCTACTCAGCGGGAAGCCTGATTCTCCCTCTCCCACTCCTTCTGCTTGTGTTCCTTCTCTCGCTGTCTCTCTGTCAAATAAATAAATAAAATCTTTAAAAAAAAAAGTCTGCTATTATAGATGAAGAAACAGGTGTTTAGAAAAGTTTATAAGGTACCAAGAGAGGAAATGGAAACCTAGTCTGTCTCAAGGGACCACAGACTTTTACTCCTTAGAGCCTGCCACATGCGTGTACTCTCGAGAGCTGAGAGGCAAAGCTGAGATTCCTGCCCACATGCCCCCACCTCCTTGTTTTCTGAATGTACTGGGAGAGCCCCTAGGTTACTTCCCATTTCTTTTTTATTTTTTTTTAAGATTTTATTTATTTATTTGACAGACAGAGATCACAAGCAGGCAGAGAGGCAGGTAGAGAGAGAGGGGAGGAAGCAGGATCCCCGCTGAGCAGAGAGCCCGATGCAGGGCTCGATCCCAGGACCCCAGGATCATGACCTGAGCTGAAGGCAGAGGCTTAACCCACCAGCCACCGAGGCGCCCTGGGAGAGCCTCTAGGAACAAATCTGAGTAACATTCCTCATTTTATAAGAGCGGAAGCACATCCGCAGAGGTAACATAACTAAAATCACCTGGAGAGTCAATATTAGAGATGGCCACAGAACTCAATGAAGTGTCTCCATACCAAGCTCGGGCAAAGAGGAGTTGAAAACGGTTTTTATTTGTTTATTTATTTTTAAATTTTATTTTATTTTTTTAGATTTTATGTATTTATTTGAGAGAGAAAGCACAAGCAGGGGGAGCAGCAGAGGGGGAGGGAGAAGCATACTCCCCACAGAGCTGGGAGCCTGACGTGGGGCTCCATCCTAGGCCCCCAGGATCATGACCTGAGCCGAAGGCAGACCCTTAAGGACTGAGCCACCGAGGCTCCCCTGAAGAAAGTTTTAAAGGCAAAGTAACCATTCTATAACTTGATTGTGGTGGTTACACCTTATATCCAATTACCAAGGTATACCAAACCTTTGACATTGATGAATTTTAACATGTGTAAATAATAACCTAGATAAAGTTAGAAAACCAAATGGATATACATAATTGGGGTTGGGGTGCCATGACGAGAGACCAAGACAAATGCCTTGCATTTCTTACCTCGTTGATCCTTGGGGGGCATGAACTTGGCCTGTCCAAACCACTCAGGTACATTTCCTTTGTCTTTCTGGGTGACATTTTCTGGAATTCCATATCTCACTGTCAATAAAATCTCACTTCAGACTAAATGGGACTTAATTTTCAAGTTGGTGAGCAACCCTTGCTCCATCCTCTGGTCTACTCCACTCTCCATGTCTGTAGCTAGCCATGTCTGTAGCTAGAAAGGTTACAGGCTATATTTGCCAAGCAGCCCCAGGAAGTCAGGCATGAGTAATTAATTCATTTCATCCACCAACTACGCTTTGGGGATAGGTGCTGCTATTATCCCTACTTCATGGATGCTGAAGTTTAAGGACAAAGCCCTTAAAAACCCAGGTAGGGTTTCACATCAGGAAGCAGATGTCCAACATCTGCCTGCAGGCAGTCTGAGCCCCTGAGCCCCTGAGGTCGTTTGCTAAGCCCCACACCACGTGGCCCCCCAACCGAAGACACCAACTGGACCGTTGAACTGCTGCACGGGGCCACCAAGTGACCTTGGAGAGATGAGAAAGGAAGCTTCTCCCCATGCAGCCTGCATCTAGACTGCAGGCTAGATGTCCTAGAGGACATCTAGGAGACTAGAGTCTCCTCTGCGGATGGTCAGATCTGTGGTCTGGCTCTCAGGGACCGGCTGCTGGATGAGATACAGCCTGGGAGCCTAGGAATGAACACAGTCCCTGGGCAAGGGCACAGCCACAGGACCCCCAACGGGCCCTGAGCACTGGGGAAGCAGCTGTTTGCCCTAACACACAGCGCTGCCAGTTCTGAAAACAATTTTAATGTCTGTTTCCCTCCTTGGTCCCTGATATTCCCATAGAATGGAGAGATCTTCCTGGAATTCTCCTTTCCCTAGCCTGTTGTTTTCAGTTTCGTTTTGACTCTGTTTTTAAACAAATGAAACCCAAGAAGAGCTCCACCCCGATCGTTGGTTCAACAGCAACAACCCGCCGTCGGCTGCCTTTGCCACAGTGAGACTTGGACAGGATCACAGCGAGATGCAGGCCCCGGGGGGCCCCAGTCCTGGGCAGACTTGCGTGCTGATTCTGATCTTCACCGTGCTCCTGCAGTCCCTCTGTGTGGCCGTGACTTACATGTACTTCACCAGGGAGCTGAAGCAGGTCAGTACCATGCACAGGGTCCCTGACAGAGGCGCTCAACCATCCCGGGGGGTAACAGCCTCTGTTTCCTCTTCTGGGGAAAAAAAAGTTCCCTCTCTCTGCCTGTGGACCCTAACTGCTAATGCATATGATTGCCGAGGACCTTGCAAAAGTTTAAGTTGAAAGGACTGTATGAACAGAGTGGGGTTGCAGAACTTGTTCTACCAGCTCCAGGCAGACGCAAAAACAAAACTCCTAGCATATTTGTTTTTTCCCTCCTCATCAGTTTGTGCATTTTATAATACTAGCAATTGAACTAAAATCGGCACCAAGTCTTAGAATGTCATCGGGTTTGTCTTTTTCCTCCAAGACACAGGGTGGGGGGTAAGTTCAATCTTTGAAACATGTTTTAGTTTGAGATCTGTGGCATTTCTGCGTGGACAACAGTGAAGATAGGAAGGACTGGCATTTGTCTGTTCCCTGGCCCCAGACATGTCATGCATAAAGTCTAGAATTAAGTCTGTTACCATATGGACTCCACATTTTATATTCATGATAAAATAATTGAAAATAAAATGATTGTTCTATGTCTGTGGGTGGTCCAAGTGTGAATGCAGGTACATTTGACAGAGAGAGAAAAAAAACTTAGTACCATTTTAGTTCCTGCATTTCTCAACTATATAGAACTTTTGGAACCATGAATGCAAAATTGCTGAAAATAAACCAAGCCAACTTTTGGGTTCTAATGTATGTTTTGACTAATTGTGTATTATATAGTAGAGAACTGTGAGTTGGAAGGAAATTTGGACACTCCCTGTTTTATAGATGAGGAGACTAGAGATCCCCTGACAAAATGACATATCAAAGCTCAGACAGGGCTTTGGAAGCGGAAGAGAACTCAAGTCTTTGGGCTCCTAAAACAGACCTTCCTCCTCTACGGGGTGTCTATAGAGTTAATATATTTGCACCCTTGGATGCCCCCTGCATCGTGCCACATTACGATAAAGCAACATTGCATCTGCCGGCTGGCTAGGAAATGCGAGCAGAAGGGTCTCAGAAAAATATAAATTATCTAAATGCCATAGAGTGAGTATCTGTTATGGAAACGCTGTTTGCATACCCTGTGGAGTATACATCTGGTTATGTCAAATAGTTGCAAAATTTTCCTTTGGGTTTGGATGAAGTAGACACTTGTTTGATTTGCAAGGAATTATGAAAATGAGGGGCTATCCTTAGATGACCCGTAAAGTCAGCTTTGCTCTAGGGCACATTCAGAAGAGCCCTGGATATTTGTAACTAAAACATCTGTGTAACTATAAACATGCCTCTAGTTCTAAGTCCACCTGAGAGTCTGGAATACAGCTGTGTTCGTGAGTTTGGAGCTAGCATGTCCTAACTGTTGTTAATTTTGCAGGATAAACAGAATGAGTCTGTCTCTATTGCGCAAGCCATTCCCTCAGTTTGCTGACATTACAAGTTGGCCAAGTTTAAGACTGAATTAACTAATTATTGACGCATGCACTTCTCTGTTATATGATCAAGTATTTTTTATTCAACTATAAAAATGGAAATTTTGAATAAAGCTTAACATCTCCCCACATGCATACATTTTTCTTGATTGCATAGTTATATATGGATACATGTACGTACAGCCATATGGAAGAATTCATGGAGAGTGCCAAAAGGGAGGAGAATGAACAGATCTTGAGCCAATACTGTGTTCCAGAAACTTGGCAAAATATTGCTCTATTTGATCCTTGAACTTGTAAATAGAATTACTGAGCTTGTAACGAACTTGTAAATAGAATTACCCTATTTCAGAGATATAAGGCACAAGGAATTTGATGATTTGCCCAAGATTATGAAACAGATTAAAGGGAAAGCCCAGTTTTGAGCCTTGGCATTAAATGAGTGCTCCATAAACTACAGTCGTTGTAACTAGTGTTGAGAAGTCTCCTGCAGTCATCACCCTCTTCGTCAGGAATGCTTGCAAGGAAAAGTGACTCTGTGTCTCTTTGGTTGACTGTGTAAAATTTGGAAAAGCATATTTAATGGAAGAATTGATTTCCTTAAACAGATCACAGATTCCACTTGGGTTGATGAAAGTTCCCAGAAGGTAAGCTGAGCGAGAATTATAGAGAGCATGGCCTAAGCAGGGCTGAGGAACTCTGATCTGACCTTCACACATAAGCGCAAAGAAGCCCGTAGACTAGCAAGCCTGGACACTAAATATGGGCTTAGCCTCTAAATTTTATGTCTCTCTGAGAACATCTCGTGACAAGGGGACTGCCTACCACTGCGGCAGCATAGGTGGGAAAGACAAAGGAGAAGGGGAGCTTAGCCACCGTTCTCCATAAATGGTTCTTTATGCTGTTTGTGGTTCGCGGAAAATGATTCTTCAGAAACTCATGTCAGGGCAGGAGAGAAAGTCAGTGTCTCCACCTCGAAGTCTCCGAGCCAGCTGGCAAAGGAGTCCAACCTGCAGACCACAAGCCCTGCCAAGGACTGCCAAGGTTGGCCTTGGCCTAGACAGTCACCATGTTTGTGATGGCACCAACAGCAGTCACGGTGGAAACCACCTGTCAGGGCTTCTGGGTCAGAAGAGCAGACGCTAGGTGCAAAAGCTCTCCGAGTGGCGTGCAGATGAAAATAGCACACGTGACTCCCCGGCCTCCAACACCCAGATGTGGCTAATGAGAGATTAGCTCTGGTCTGAAGCATGCTTCAAGAAATTCATGCTTTGAAGTGGGAAGGATGTGGGAAAAAAGGACAGAGAGGGACTCATCACATTAATCATCATGAATCATTCTTGTGAAACAACCATGGTACCCCTCACTCACGCAGCTAGTCACCAGCCGTGGGCAAAGTCTGGAGAAGAAACCACCAAATATGAAAATGCAAGAAACTTGTGGGGCTGGGGAGGAGGGCTGGGCTTTCCCTCGGGGTTTCAATTATTCGGAAACCAGTATTCATGCATAAAATGTGTAGAAGGTGAAATACCAAAATGTTGATCATTGTGATCTCTAGATGGTATGATTAAGGATGTCTTTTTTCCTTTTCCGTTTTATAAATTTTCTACTGTGAATGCCATAAAAATATCTATGCTATCTATATATGATTTTTAGGTAGGCTTTAAAAACGTGACATTTTTATACAGTCTTAAGAGAAAACAACCATACACGCAATTGCCCACATACAACCCTGGAAACAAGAGAGATCATCGAGAGGTTATTTAAGAACTAGGATCAGGGTGATTTTGGTGGGTTTTTTGTTTATTTTTCATTTAGAAAAGCATTCTTTACCTTTTTATATTCCGCAGGTTGTCCATATACCACCAATGCTTCTAGGCTTCATTAAATTTGGGGTAATAGTGGAGTCACATTAGCTTGTCAGCCTCCCTCCCATGTAGGCCTAAGATCTTACGCAATTTTCAGGGTTCTCCCTCCCTCCCACCTCCCGGAGGTGTTTCTGGAAAATCCCCAGAGGGTGTCCAGAACCACTGGTTCTGGTCTGGGTTGGGCCCTGTGGCATTTCCACCCTCTCAGACTCCCCATCAGTTCCCAGGAAGCTTCCAGCTACCATGACTACGGGGGCCCCAGGCAGCTCTCAGCTCTGCCTTCTCCTGCCCCTGGTCCTAGCTTCTCCTGTTCTTCATCTTTTTGTGATGAGAGAGCTTCCAGCTGCTGTGAAGTAAGAAAAAACATCCTCCTCCTCTCTGTGTCACGCATGCCTTTTCATGTCCACAAGTTATAGGTGTTTGTGAGCCTGTTTATTCAGTTTCATCAGACCAATGTCGGGCCAGAGAACACCCATACTGGCTGTCCCGGGACAGGGTCCAATGTAGCTAACTTGCTCTTCCTGGAACCACCCTCTGGGCTTTGTACTGAATCCAGCTCCTCCTCTCTGACCCTCCCCACCCCCAGTTGCGGGGTATGTTCTCCTATTTCTAAAGCTTACCTCATCGAGTTCCTAGGAAATGCTTTTTAGCTCCCACATATATTGGAGATGCAAGCAGATGGCTCTAGGAGAAGAGCTTGGTGGGGAGGGAGCACGTCAGTGTTGTTAACTCCACACAGCTTAGGTGGCCCCAGCTCTCCCTGCTCGTTAGTATATCTACCAGCTCACGAATGTTGGACTCTTGTCATTAAAGGCAGGAGGAAAGAAAGTAAACATTTATTTAAAAGTAAATGAATGTTCTGTGCCAGAGTATGTGGAAGGAATTCATCAACTCAGATTTGTGCTTTTGCACTTGAGGGAGCTTCGTCAAGTGTCCAAGGGGCACGTGGCTGGGCCCAGAACAATGTGACTCTGACTGGGACCTCACACAAACAAATTATTTTGATTTGGAGTGAAATTGTCTTTTTATAGGGAGGAGCATCATTAAGTTTGATCTTTCCTTCAGGCTTTGGTGTCCCCTGAGTTCAAACAATAGATAAAAATGGCCATTTACTTCTCCAGAGAAAAGCAATTCAGATTTGCACGGGGAAATAACAGCTCCTCAATCCCAGTTGTTAAAAACAAAAACAGGAAAAAAGAAAAAAATCCTAATGTCCGACCTTGAATGGACTTCCCGTTTTCCTTTGTAAAATTAACCAGTTGTCAGCCTGGAATGTGCTGGATGGTTTGGGATGTGTGCGTGCATGTGTTTGTGTGCGCGTGCCTGTGTGTGTGTGTGTGTTTGATATCAAGCTAGTACTTTGTTGACAGTTACCTGGCCATTATAAATGTTTGTTCTCAATCGGAAGGAGGGGTGAACCTTCAAATGGTGTCTCAAGCGTCTGTAGATGAATCCCTAACTAATGTGGACATTTAATAAAACAGTGTTAAGATTTCCAGTGGAAATATGTACTAGATTTTGCCATCCAGAGGAGTAGAAATCACAACAGTAACTAGAATCTACTCAATACCAGAAGCTCAGATTGAGAAAAAGAACATTACCTGCACCCCAAAGGCCCTGAAGGATTTGTTTAATTTTTTATTTAAGATCCTGGAATTTAAATGGACTCTATTGCCTACTTTTCTTTCTTTCTTTTTTTTTTTTTTTTTTTTGAGAAAGAGAGAATTTGAGTGGGAAGGGTCAGAGGGAGAGAGAGATTAAGATTCTCTCTTAAGCAGGCTCCACGCTGAGCCCAGAGCCCAGCACAGGGCTTGATCTCACAACCCTGAGATCATGACCTGAGCTGAAATCAAGAGCCAGATGCTTAACAGACTGAGTCACCCAGGTGCCCCTCTATTACGTACTTTATACCTACGTGGTTTCCCATCTTTGGAATGGGATCCTCCCCATCCCAGAGTTGGAAAGGATCTCAAAGATCACCACAATGAACCAGCTCAAAAATCAAATGAAAAACAGACACAGAAGAGAAGAAGCAGTTTGTTGAGGGACACACTGGGGCAGTGAAGGGCATTGTGACCCAGGATGTCTGGCCCACACCTGTAACCTTTCCACCATATCCAGATGCTTCCCTGTCTTCACCGAACAAAGGACAGCAGGCTTACTTCTGTTTCAAGCCATGAGCTTATCTCAGGTGCCAAGACATCTTTGACTCTGTCATCCATCAGTTCCCATCACTTAACTTTTAAATGAACAAAAATGAAAAGCTCTTGTGCCTAATATTGTGTCCTACTCCATCTTAACCCAGATGCAGGACAAGTACTCCCAAAGTGGCATCGCCTGCTTCTTAAAGGAAGACGACATCCCGTGGGACCCCGACGATGAGGACAGTTTGAACAGCCCCTGCGGGCAAGTGAAGTGGCAACTTCATCAGGTTGTTAGAAAGGTAGGTGGGCCACCAGGTCCCTCCGCCAGCAGGCGTGCAAGGTCACTGGACAGGGAACACTTAAGAGCATCGAGTGGAGATGCTGCATTTTGCAAAGGAGGAAACTGAGGCCCGGAGTGTTTAAGTGATTTTTCCCCAAATTCATAGAACTAGGAGAAAGTGGAACAGCACCAAACAGCGGGTCCTAGCTGACTCCTGGTCTTGAGTTCACGCCTCTACTCAAGCCTCCCCATCTAGTCTAAACGTTTCATCACCCATCATAGAAATTGAGGCACAGACAGGGCAGTGTGTCCAAGGTCACACGACAATAAAAGACGTATGTGATTTTTGTTGTTGTTCGGAAGACAGACGAAGCCATGTACTGGTGTTTTTATACTCTTCCAACCTTGTTGATCTCTGGAGTTAAACATGTATTTATTTTTGTATGCATGTAGAGATGAAGAAAGAGGAAAGGAAGAGGGAAGAAAGAGAAATTGAGAAATTGAAGGTGATGACATCTTGATTTATAGTTAATAAATAACCAGTTACACAATATCTGTTTGTGGAAGTGGCTTAAACAGGATCCCTAGCAAAACCCTCTGTCAGCAGTTTGTTTCATTGAATTACATAATTTTACCTTCTGCCTGTCCAGAGAGGTCAGATGAGAACATAGGTATGAAAATAACTCTATAAACCATGATACAACATCATTATTTAAAAAAAAAAAATGCTGGGGACATTCCCAGGGCAGGAAGGAGGTGTGTTTTGAAGATATGATTGCAAGCCCATTGTTTGGTGCTCAGTCTGTCTTTGCATAGAAACTGTCGTGCTTGTGGTTAGGGCTCCAATTTATAACCCACACAGTCCTCATAGTAGAGCCCAGAAGTCCTCTAGGATGCCATTTCTATGAGAAATGGAATCTGACCTCACCTGGAGGCCAGGGCAGGGCGCCCACTGCACACAAGCTGTACAGAAGCAGCTTGACTCCATTGCCCCAGGCGGTCAGGTGCTGAGGACCAGGAAGCCTGGGGCAGGGGGAGGGGCAGGCACCGGGTGGTGGTGGGGGGGCATCCTGAGAAGACTGAGGAATGGGACTCAGCAGTCCCTGGGGTTGGTGGGGGCAAACCCATGGGTGGCAGGGGTGAGAAACTCAGAGCAAGAGCAGAAATCTGGAGCCTGAGGAGGGGGCTGGATGCTGGGTCCGGGAGCTAGGGAGGGTAGAGAGGTAGTGGGGGTAGACTTCACATACCTCTTCCTGCTCTTCTCTCTCTCCCTCCCATTCTCCCACACCGCCACTCACTAGAATAGTGAGAGGCTGGGAGAGGACACAGATGGGTGGTCAGGGTAGGGGGGGAATGATTTCCCATTTTTTTCAGGTGCCACTAATGGAACAGATTATTTTCCAGTAAACATCCTAACATTCCATATGGTATGTCATTTAATCCTCAGAACAGCTCTCTGAGGAAGGACTCAAAACTATTATCTTCCTCTCTCTCTCTCTTTTTAAAATGTATTCATTTATTTTAGAGAGAGAGAATCTGAGGGGTGGGGTAGAATCTCCAGCAGACTCACCACTGAGCGTGGAGCCCGGCTTGGGGCTGGATCCCATGACCCTGAACCTGAAATCAAGAGTCTGACACTCAACTGACTGGGCCCCCTCTTACTCTTCTCCTTTTTTTTTTTTTTTTTAATGAGATGAACAAATTAAAGTTCACATCAGTTAAGTAACTTGAGCAAAGTCTCCCAGAGCTAGTGATTGACATATTTGCATCTGGACCCTCTGACCAGACTGTTATCGTTCTTTTATTCTGCTTCCCACACTACGGGAATTGCCCTTCTCTCTTTCCTGCTGCTCCTCCTTCTTCCTTCCTTCTACCCTAGAATGAGAGAGATAGAGAGGCCATGCTGAGGCCACTGCTGGCTTTCCCCCTCCCCCCGTGCCCACTGGACCAGAGGTGGACCTGCCCTTATCGGGTCAGGGCTTGAGACCGAGGGAAAAACAGAGAGCTTCTGGTTTGGGGCGGGAGTACAGAGGAGGGAGTTTCTGGCAGTTTCAAAAGGAACAACAGTGGCAGGAAAGGAGGGCAGTGGGAGGAAAGGAGGGACAAAGGCCCAGGGGACAGAACTAAAGGGAGGGAACTTCAGAAGCCACAGCTGCGTTCAGTATTAGCTCATCTAATAAAAAGGTTAAGGTTTCCCTCTTTCTTACTGATTTTCCCCACAGTACAAAGAAGGTGTAGTACAAAGAAGGTGATGCTAGCTGTTTAGAAAAGGTATTGGCATGTGGTAAAACATGTTTATGTGAAGAATGCCCTGGCCACAGGTCAGAAACGAGAGAATGGCACAGTGTTGCCAGGTTCTGCCTTGGTGGGCTCTGCATGTCCAATGTGCCTTACACCTTGAGGCTTGGGTCTGCCCAGCCATTCAAAGCCCCTGAACACTGCTCTGCAGTGCACTTAACCCACACACTTGCCTGCAGACTCATGCCCCACATGGAGAAAGTGAGGAGGCCTGGGGGCCACATCCAGTAGCCACAAGAAGGTTTGGGGAACATTAGCCTCATCTGCCTTGCCAGATGGCACCTTCCTCCTGGGCAGCTCCAGGTGTGGCCTTTGAAGGCCCCCTCCAGAAACAGAAATTTCCACAGCTGCCTCTGCCTCAGTGTTCACCCCAGCTCCCACCCTACCCCACGCAAACCCTGTGCTTGGACATCTAAAGCTTCCGAGGTTCCTCTGGCATAGAAAGGACATCATAGACCTCAGCAAGAAGGGCCATAGACATTCTGTAGTCAGTTGAAATTTTTAGGGAAATTAACAAGCTTTATTCAATACTGTTTGCAGATGATTTTGAAAACCTATGAGGAAACCATTCCTACAGTTCCAGGTAGTATTTTTTGTTTGTTTGTTATTTTAATTTTCCGCTGTCGACTTCATGATGGGGTGAATGGCTCTCCAGCCCTTTTCCTCCGCTCCCTTCCACGCATCCCCCCTCAGACTGTGATTCAGTGTTTCAAGCCACTTGATTCTATCTTCCTCTTTGCATTGGCCGTTAGGAAGCTTAGAGCCAAACCTGGGGCCCCAACATTGGTCAAAACTTTATTTCATCTGAATCTTGTTTTCCCACCATGAATTTCCCTTTCATCTCGATTTCTTCAGTTACTTATTTTTTACTTTCAAATGTGTTGTAAGTAAGTCATCTAAATCCTTTCTGGAACATGGCTGAAAGTAAGATAAATGAGGGCCCAACATGACCCATGTCTCTGCTTCTGACCACTACGAGGCTCTGTGACTTTCTTTATGCAAGGGCCTCTCGCTTTGTCACCTTTCCCAGCAATCATTTACCCACCCCCACTTCTCATCCTGTGGTCTCTCAGCCACGGCCACCTTCCTGTTCGCCGTCAGCAGCCTGTTTCAACCCACATTCTCTTTGGGGGCTGTTACCCAGGCTGCCTTCTTCCTGGCTTCTCATATAACTAACTCCTTTTCATTCTCATTTTATCATCTTGTTACCTCTTCAGGGAATATTCCTCTGCCTACCTTTCTAAGTAAGTTCCCCCACATCCTGCTATTTCTATCACATTTTCTTGTGTATTTTCTTTTATTTTTATATGTATTTTTTAATCTGTGTGCTCTCTGATTCCCTACTAGATTAAAGATCTGCAAAGATTGAATGCATGTCTGTTTCTCTCATCTGTCTATACCTAGTACCTAACTTGATGCTCTAAACCTAGTAGATTCTTTATCTGAGGGGTAACACCTTTCCTGTGTGTGTGTGTGTGTGTGTGTGTGTGTGTATTTTGATTGAGATGAAATTCACATAACATACAAATAACTTTTGGGGGCACCTGAGTGGCTCAGTTGGTTAAGTGGCTGCCTTCAGCTCAGGTCATGATCCCAGGTTCCTGGGATAGAGGCCCACATCAGGCTCCTTGCTCATTGGGGAGCCGGCTTCTCCTTCTTCCTCTGCCTGCCTGCTGCTCCCCTTGCTTGTGCCCTCTCTCTCTATCTCTTTCTCTGTGTCAAATAAATAAACAAATAAAAATCTAAAAAAAAATTACAAGTAACTTTTTTTTGAGGTATCATTCTCATTTTACTTTTTATTGAAAGATAGTTGACATACAATATTAAATTTCAGGTGTATACCATAGTGAGTTGACATTTACATATATTACAAAATGCTGACTACAGTAAGTATGGTTACTAACTGTCACCATACCGAGTAATTACAGTATTAGTGACTATCTTCCCTATACCGTATTTTATGTCACCATGACTTACCTGTTTTATAACTGTACCACTCCTTCACCTGTCTCACCCATCATCTCCCCAACCCACTCCCTTCTGGCAGCCACCAGCTTGTTCTCTGTATTTATGTGTCTGTCTTGTTTTCCTTGTTTCTTTGTTCTTAGATTGACGTACAAGTGAAATCTTACATTATTTGCCTTTATCTGTCTGACTTATTTCACTCAGCATAATACCCCCCAGGTCCATCCGTGTTGTCTCAAATGGCTCGATTTCATTGTCTTTTAGGGCTGAGTAATGTTCCATTGTGTGTATACCAGAGCTTCTTTATCCACTCATCTACCGGTGGACACTTGGGTTGCTTCCAGATTTTGGCCATTGTAATCATGCTGCAGTGAACAGAAGGGAGCATATATCTTTTCAAGATAGTGATTTCATTTGCCTTTTCTTGGGATAAATATCCAGAGGTGGAATTGCTGGATTGTATGGCTTTTCTATTTTTAGTTTTTTTGAGGCACTTGCATGCTATTTTCCAGAGGGGCTGCCCTGATTTACCAGCAGTGCCATGGGGCTCCCTTTCCTCCCCATCCTGGCCAACACTTGTTGCTTGTCTTTTTGTTATTAGCCATTCTGACAGGTGTGCAGACAGCTCATCGTGGTTATGATTTGCATTTCCCTGATGATGAGTGATGCTGAGCATCTTTCCGTGGCAGGGCGGGAGCAAGTGTGGGGGGACGCTGGTCTCAGCTGAGCTGCTTTAGAGGGGCTTCTACCAGGAGAGAGAGATTGGGTGGGGCAGGTCCACAGGGTGATGCCAAGACCAGGCGAGGTGCTAGCAAGGTAGATGGAGAGAGTCAGAACTGGCACCAGTCAAGCTGGCTAGACAGAAGGAGGGCAAGAGAAAAGGCCCAAAGAAAGTTCCTATAGATCCTTGCCTTTCTATCACATGCCCTGAAGTCAGGAAGAACTCTCCTTCATGTATGGTCCAGGCACTTTTGAATCCATGGCCTCTGTACTGGGTCTTGGAGTGAGTTTGTGTGCAAGCCCTTTGAAAGCAGAGTCTCGGTTTCCTCCAGCCCTCTGGCTCTCCTGGAGGTGAGCCCCACTGATTTTCAAAGCTGGACATTGTGAGAGCTGGTCTTCCCAGGGCAGGCCCCAGGCGGGGGGGTGGGAGACAGTGCCCCATGTGGGGCTTGAATTCCTCGCTCCCCAGGGGAATTTCCATACCTATGTATCTCCTTACCGCTTGTGGATCACCTTGCCTTGCAGGTGAGTCCTGACGAGACCTTGACCCTGCCCTTGTCAGCTCTTCTCCTTGTGGCTTTTTCTTTATGTCTTTGACTGTGGAAGAGCTGTTCTGCTAGCCTTCAGGTCCTTCTCAGAATTGCTCTATATGTACTTGTCTTATGGAACCTCGACTGGATCCTGGCGGAAGAACCAGGCCCTGGAGACCGTGGAGGATGGGAGGTTTATGTAATACTGGCGGGTTCAGAGGACAGTAATCTCCCAAGGTCAGCCACCAGCACAACAAGGGGGGTAGTTTATACACTTTTACTTCTTATCTGTGCCACTTCTGTATGCTTGGCCACCAGGCAGGAGGGAAAACCCGGAATGGCTCTCGGCCAGGACTGGCATTCCCCTGCTGGATTGGTCAGCCGCCTTAGAACACAGATTTCCCTTATCCGTTGTAGCCTTGATGCGTCCGCGGGAGGATGTGAGCTCAGGGTCCTCCTACTCAACCACCTTTGAGAATGTTATGGTCAACATCCTGAAGGCCCAATTTAGGGGCAGATAACACATTCACATAGAAGGCTCTTAAGACGTATTTTTAAATGAATACGTAAGCCCATCAAACTACTGGATAAAATTTGCTACTTTTTCACATTTGACTCACCGTGGCCCCATTTCCCCATACTAATGGCCATGGAGACCTGAATACACATACCGGGGACTGCCGTGCTAGGGCACACCAGCCCCGGCAGAGAAGAAACCGTTCTCTAAGTGTTGCGAAGATGTCTTTCTACTTTTCAGCTCTCCTTTTTCGATACAATAAGCTTCTTCATTGCTTAACAACTCCCATTTTTCTTTATCAAATGCGCTTTATGAAACCTGAAGGATAAGACCTGTTCCCAGGGTCTACGCCTTCTTTCTGAAAATTTCCATGAAAGTGAAAGTGATAATCAGAACAGTGAACACTCCCCTTCTTCTGATGAGGCACAACCGATCCCTGGTCTACAGAAGATGCATGTAGTATTTTCAGTGTTGTAAGAAGAAGACTCTTCTCTATTCATCACACTAAGATGTAGAAATCAGGTACTTACTAATCAGAATACGAAGGTGCATTCATGACACACAAACAGACATATTCACGGGTTCCTTTTCCATATATTGTCTGCTATAGCCAGTAGGAAATCTTGTCTTTGTTTATTTGTTTATTTTTAGAAATGTCCTCTTTAGAATTTGCTTTTGTGTTTAGGCTTCCCTGAATTTTCACGATGACCTCTAAATGTAAGATATTTATAATTAAATTCATCTACTGCATATTTTAAAACAAGGTGTCAAGGTCTAAGGGCAGGCAAAGCATTATGAATTATTAAACAGTGGAAGTTAAAGGTGAATGGACACATCAACCTTGAAAGCTGAGCATTCTGGGAGTATTATGTAATTGTTCATGCATCCCCATGATACGTTTGGTCTTCAGGACTGTACAAATGCCCATCTATCCTGAATTAAGTAACAACTTGCACAAGATGGATGGAAGAGATTCTTATTTCTTATTCATTCCTTTCCTGTGAAATTTTATCACCTCCTTTCTGTTCCTCCCCCTCCTAGCCTTGATTAAGACCTCCTGTTCTCAGTCCTGATCAGTTATAGTCTGGTAACTTGCCAGTCTCCAACCCTCCCAACTTCTACCCATCGAACCCTACTTTGAGATAGGATAGCCTAAAGCACAACACATTATCTCTTCATTTCCCCTACCAAAATCTTTCAGAGTCCTACCGTGTCCTATATAATCCAAATCTTTTAGCTTAACATTCAAATCCTCCATTTGGCTCCCCATTTTTTTTTTTAGCCTAACATTCAAATCCTCCATTTGGCTCCCCATTTAAGCCCAAATCTGAACCCCTACTATGCTGCAGCCCAGGAATGCTTTGTGTATCCTACCTGTGGCCCCTGTCCTCGATCTCTGAAAATGCCCTTCTTCCATTCTTTCCCAAGTCTGCCCATGCTCATCCTCTTCAGATCATTATCCTTACACCTCAAATATTTGGTTGCATTCATTTATCTCTAGTTCTTTCTCCTTGCTCCTAAAGGAGCGCCTGGCATAGATGTGATGGGCACTTTGGTTTGCTGGAGTAAGCCTTAGCACAAAACCCTCCCCTGACCTCAGTCCTCCAATAAAGAGGACTCTTTCCCTCTTCTGAACACCCATCATCCTTTATTTATATATATTTATTTATATTTATTATTACGTATTATATGTGTGTGTGTATTTGTATTTCTCACAAGTAAAGTTTCACTGTCTAGTTCATATCTCTCCTCAAAGACTGTAAGTCCTTTGAGGGCTCAGTCTGTTTAATCAGTGTTTAAACAGTGATTTGCAACCCCTCTCTATTATAGTACAGTACCTCATTGCTGGCAATGTTTTCTTTCTTTCTTTCTTTTTTTAAGATTTTATTTATTTATTTGACATAGAGAGAGAGAGACAGAGACAGAGACAGAGAGAGTAAGAGAAGGAATATAAGCAGGGGAAGTGGGAGAGGCAGAAGCAGGCTTCCCACGGAGCAGGGAGCTCTATGTGGGGCTCGATCCCAGGACGCTGGGATCATGACTTGAGCTGAAGGCAGATAGATGCTTAATGACTGAGCCACCCAAGCGCCCCTTGGAAATATTTTCTTGATGATAAAATATCATTTATCGTAACCAGTATAAGCATACTGGGGAAGTTTGAACTGATTTTCTGAAAAGGGGAGTTTGCTGAATTTGTGTATTTAAAGGCTGCTCCAAAGTACTGCAGAAAGTGATCAATAAGTCTTATTTGCTTATTATTATCTAGTGAATTAGTGACTTTATTTTTATATACTGATTGTCATGACCAGTATGCCAATTCATGTCTCCTTTGAGGGGGACACGCGTGGGGATGACTGTTGGACACCAGTGTGTACCATCATTGTTCTCACCATTGCTCCTTTAGAATCAGGATTGCTCTGTTTCTATATATAATTCAAAGTGGAAATTCATCAGTGATTGGTTATTTGTGTACTTCAAATGACTCAGCAGAATTATTACATGTCCCCAGCTATTTATTTGTTTGTTTGTTTGTTTGTTTGTTTTAGAAAGGGCCAGAATCTTCATTTTGTTATATTCTGGATGGGCCTCACCTTTGAGAGGCCGGTGAATTCTAACCCAAGCTACTGCTTATTTTTCTCATCTAAAATACTTACGAAATTAAACATAAGCAGGAATTGATGGATTATCATATTAAAATGTAGGCTCTTTTGGTGAAAGCCCATACAACCAACTTTGGAAGGCCGGTGTGCTTACAGTGTCTGACCCCAGCAGCTCTGAATAACAATGTTTTTGAGAAGTGGTTTGACAACTGCTAAAATTCTTTGTCATTTTTCTTTTTAGAAAAACAGCTAAATATTCCTAGCCTAGTAACTGAAAGGAGTCTTCAGAGAGCAGCAGCTCACATAACTGGAAGTAGCCGGAGAAGAAGCTTATTTCCAGTTCCAAGTAAGAGAAAAAAATATATGGCTAAAAGGAAGGCAATGGAAAAATTTGTCACAGATAGTTTATTCTTTTAACTTGTCTATGAAATGTTGATATGGCTAGCTACAAAATGCTCGGTGGTAATGGGGGCTCAGATTGCTTCTTTTCGGAAGCAAGATTACAAGACAAATGGAAAATTATGTGGTGGGAGAACTCTGTCTTTGAGTTTCCCGTACCCTTATTTGTGCTTTTCTTCTTCTTCCTCAAAGTAATTTCTCTCTCTCACTCCCATCAAATCTTCTTCCTCTTCAAAAGTTCTAATCAGTTATTTACTTTCATTATGAGTCACTAGGTATTCCTTGTGGCATTTGTATTTGGTTGAGTTATGGGAAGCTGCCAATATTTGACCATTTTTCACTCACAGACATGTCAGTTTCACAGGGTTTAGCCACAAATGATAAGTCTATTTCTTACCTGAAGAACTGTTGTCCACACAGGGCTGTAACAGTGTAGGAGTCCTCTGGGCTAAATCCGCTTGCTGGAATACCAGCTCCTCTTTACCTAGATATATGTTTCGAACAAATTACCTAATCAAATCAAGTTTCAGTTTCTTCATATACAAAGTAGAGATAATCTTTACATCATAAAATGCTGATTATGATTAGCACAGGCGAAATTCCTGTGTATTGTAAGTACCCCATAAATAGTTGCTTTTCCTATTATGAAAGGTTTCATCCCAAGTTAAAGAAATTTCAGGTGTCAGTTAAAATATGAAAAGATTGTGGGATTTTTTTTTTTTTTCATTTTTTGGTGAGGGCAGTTGCCTTCCTGGTATTCCTGAATCCTTGCTTTATGAATGATTGACATGTTCTGCCTATGAGTGAGATCCTTATTATAGTGTTACTATTTACTACTCAACAAGAGACACAATAGTTGTTTTTGCACTATTGAAAAACTAAATTTTGCACCAATCCTAGAGACGGGTCCAAGTTTAAAGGAATATCATATTTTAGTAGGGCTCTTTTTCACTCAAAGTCTTTGGGAGTTAAAGATCCAAGGGTCTGAAGATCTTTAAATCTGGGCTCTCTTTGCCCAACCATGTGCCCTGTCTTATTGTGGACTAGAAATGCTTTCTGCTTGAGTGGCGCCATTGACTCTGGATTGCAGAGAAAGACCAAGAAGGAACCCAAAGAGACCCAAAGAAATTGCAATAAGTTCTGAGCTCCAGGTTTAAGGAAATAGATATGTTTCTTTTGG
Organism: Meles meles; assembly: GCF_922984935.1. Taxonomy (NCBI): domain Eukaryota; kingdom Metazoa; phylum Chordata; class Mammalia; order Carnivora; family Mustelidae; genus Meles; species Meles meles. The sequence continues at coordinate 65,902,365 of NC_060069.1, forward strand.
TTTCCTTATTTGTTACTCATTTGAACTCACCAGCATAGGAAGGTAGGTAGGGGTGTGGGACAGAAGTTCTGCCCAAGAGTCAAGATTGCCATTTGAGTTAATCATCTCCCATGCTACAGTTTAGAGCTGAGTGTGGCAGATGTGGCCTATGTGGGGGATGAGGTGGAAAGGAAGGGACTTCCAACAGATCACAATCATACAATACCCTCCAGATTCCTATAAGACTGAAATTTGGAATCCTTGTAAGATTGAAGGAGCAAGCAGTTTATATTAGATTGAAAGTCTTCAAAATCCCAACCCCAAAATTGGCTAGGCACAGCTACTGAGATCTTTCTTACCTTTGTTACAAACTTCTTTCTTTTAATTTTCTTTCTCCCTAAACTTCATCCAGGCTCCAAGAATGAAAAAGCTTTGGGCCAGAAACTAAACTCCTGGGAGTCATCGAGAAAAGGACATTCATTCTTGAATAATTTGCTCTTGAGGAATGGAGAGCTGGTTATCCATCGAAGAGGGTTTTATTACATCTATTCCCAAACATACTTTCGGTTTCAGGAACCTGAGGAAATTTCAGGAACGAGTTCAACAGAACAGAACAAAAAGAAAAACAAACAAATGGTACAATATATTTACAAATACACAAGTTATCCTGACCCTATACTGCTGATGAAAAGTGCTAGAAATAGTTGTTGGTCTAAAGATTCTGAATATGGACTCTATTCCATCTATCAAGGTGGGATATTTGAGCTTAAGGAAAATGATAGAATTTTTGTCTCTGTAAATAATGAGCAATTGATTGACATGGACCGAGAAGCCAGTTTTTTTGGGGCCTTTTTAGTTGGCTAATTAATCTGCAAAGAAAAAACAATATTCTCAAAGTGACCCTTCACAAAAAACAAGGAAATCTGAGCAAAGCCACTTCAACCAAAAGACCCGAACAGCAACACACGCTTCTCTTATATCTCTGAAAATGACCAAGTCATTCTAAGAAAGCGAAATTCCCAAAGACCTGTCGGGGGTCTACAAGATATCAGTTTGCTCGCAGAAACCTAGAAGATTCTGTTTCCAAACACTTGTGTAGCAATAAACAGCTGTCTTTATTATCTACTCTTGTGAGGATTCCAGAAGAAAGATTAATGATCCATCTCTTTTTTTGGAGGCTCCACAGCCAGTGTGGAGCCCAACATGGAGCCTGAACTCACAACCCTGAGATCAACGCCTGAGCTGAGATCAAGAGTCAGACATTTAACCAACTGAGCCACCCAGGCACCCAGTGATCCATCTCGTAAGTAGTATATCACCTTGGTCATTTCCAGGTTACCGTTAACGGACAACAAGGAGAACCTCTAAAAGGTCATGATCTTGGGAGGTAGCTTCTGTCAATATATGGGATGTGCAAAGGGTGTTTGCGTCGTGCATGACCTTACAGGAGTTATCTCATACACCTGGATTTGATGGAGATAAGAACATTCTACTCAAAATAATATCATTTTTGTTTAAAAAAAAACTAAATTTATGCTCAGTGAACAAGGAATTACTTCTGAATGGCTTATGACTTTCACTACCAAAAGTCAAGCTGACCCAAAGTACTGATAATATTTTTGATAAAGGACTCCATAACGAGTGAACAGCTAATCAGAACAAGGGAACTTGGCCTCATGGGAGCAGGAAGAGAAATGGGAAAGTGGAAATACCAAACACAGGTAAATTCGCAGAGAAGAGCCTAGGAAAGATCTGATCCCCACCTCCCACCCCCTCCCCCATCCTCCACTACCAAATGTCATTGTCTAGTATACTTCTGCTTAAGGTTGAATCAGTTATTTGCCTCAGCCAGAAGAGGAGCAATTGCTTTTATCTGCCAAAATTGTAACACAAAACATTTTATTTCACCATTTAATCTAACCAGTTGGAGAAAAAAAATTAGTTGGAGTATTTGTCTAATCTCTTCTAATTGTTCTAAACGCAGCATAATTTATACTTTGGGGTTGTCTGCTCAAACGTTCATTTAAACATGTCTGACCAATAGGTCTTTCTCAAAAAAGGTTCATTTAAACTTAAATTTACAACACGCTGCAGATACCTGGCACTTCTGGCCCTTCTCACCCTCTTTTCTATAACACTAGTTAAGTTTTTACATACTGACAAATTGACGTATTTGTTACTCTGTGTTTTAAAGCCTGCCTCCTCTCACCAGAATATAAGCACTGTGCTCACAGGGAACGTTTTGTCCTGTCCCATCTGTAACCTCAGTCCTTGGGACAATGCCTTAACATAGCACCCACACAAAACACATTTGTGAATCGATGAATGACTGAGTGAATGAATACTTAATCATACGGGAAAAAATTTTAAAAGCATCCTCTGCCTTATCCCTTATACTGAAAAAAACTTTAAGGAATTTCAAAAGTAATCTCCAAGTGAAGAAGACCTTCTTTTTAAAAAAATTTTTTTAAGATTTAACTTTTAAGTAACCTCTACACCCAATGTGGGGCTCCAGCTTACAACCCCAAAATCAAGATCCGCACACCCTACGACTGAGCCAAGCAGGAACCCAGAAGAAGACCTTTTAAACAAGGATTTAAAAGTGAAAGAAAAAAGACTACAATGTGTATTACATAAAACCTTGATATGAAAGAGAAAATTTTTACTCTATATTTTTATACTAAATTTTAAGATGTTACTTTTTCAATAAAGATGACATTAAAATGTGTAGTTTTTGTTTAATATTTGCATTTGTCTTATGGTACCAAGATTATTAAAATGGAAAAGAGGACTTCTAATCTCTTTTTCATGACATCTTTTATCTGATGTCTCTTACAAAAGAAAGGAATTAATTTCTCACTTTTTATTTAATGTGTTAAATATGTCAGTCTTTTCCTTTATAGCTGATGCTTTTGTTATGGGTTGAATTGTGTCCCCCCAAAAAAGGTATGTTGAAGTCCCACTCCCCACTACCTCAAAATGTAAACTTATTTGAAAATAGGGTTGTTACAGATATAATTACTTATGATGAGGTCATATGCAACAGTGAGGGTCTTTATAATAATAAGACTGGTATTCTCTCTCTCTCTCTCTCTTTTTTTTTTTTTTTAGGATTTTATTTATTTATTTGAGAGAAAGAGAGAGAGTGCGGGAATGAGCAGAGGGAGAAAGATAGGCAGACTCCACACTGAACACCGAGGCTGATGCAAGGCTCTGTCTCATGACCCTGAGATCATGACCTGAACTGAAATAAGAACGGACACTCAACTGACTGAGTCACCCACGTACCCCAAGACTGGTAATCATATTAAAAGAAGGAAATTTAGAAACAGGCATACAGAGAGAAGGCCATGTAATAACAGGGGCAGAGATCAGAATGATAGCCATCACCAGAAGCTGGGGAGAGACAAGGAAAGATTCTACCCAGTCTCAGAGAAAGGATCTGAGACCTGGAGTCTCAGAACCCTGCTGACACCTTGATTTTGAACTTCTGGCCTCCAGAGCTATGAGAGAATAAATTTCTGTTGTTGAAAGCCACTCAGTTTGTGGCACTTTGGTCCAACAACCTTAGAAAGCTAATACAGATTTTCATACTATGCCCAAGAAACCCTTTTTAAAAAGATTTTATTTACTTATTTGGCAGAAAGAGACAGCAAGAGAGGGAGTACAAGCAGGGGAAGTGGGAGGGGGAGAAGCAGGCTCCCCATAGAGCAGGGAGCCTGATGTGGGACTCGATCCCAGGACTCTGGGATCATGACGTGGGCTGAAGGCAGATGCTTAATGACTGAACCACCCAGGCAACCCCAAGAAATCTTTTCTAATCGTACTACGCACGCATTGTCATATATTTTTTTCTAAAAGCTTTACAGTTTAGCCTTTCATAGTTTGATAGTAGCATTCAACTCTAACTCATGTGTGATGTGAGATAAGGATTAGTAGCCAGTAGTCCAACACTGTTCATTGGAGAGTCCATTTTCTTCCCTACAGATTTTAACATTTCTTCTATCACAGAGCAAACTCTCCTAGGGCTAGGCTTTTTTTTTTTTTTTCCTATGATCTAATTGTCCATCTTTGTATCCATACCATTTCGTTTTTTTTTTTTTAAAGATTTTATTTATTTATTAGTCAGAGAGAGAGAGAGAGCACAGGCAGACAGAGTGGCAGGCAGAGGCAGAGGGCGAAGCAGGCTCCCTGACGAGCAAGGAGCCCGATGTGGGACTCGATCCCAAGACGCTGGGATCATGACCTGAGCTGAAGGCAGCCGCTTAACCAACTGAGCCACCCAGGCATCCCCCATTTCGGTTTTTTAAATTGTGGTAAAATATACATAAAATTTTACCATTTTAACCACTTTTGTGTATAAAATTCAGTGATATAAATACATTCACTCTGTTATGCCACCATCAACACTATACATCTCCAGAATGTTTTCATCATCCCAAATCAAAACTTTGTACCCATTAAACATTCTCCCTCTCCTCAGGCCCTAGTAACCACTATACTGCTTTCTTTCTGTATGATTTTGACTATTTTAGGTACCTCATGTAAATAGAAGTATACAATATTCATCCTTTTGTGTCTGGGTTATTTCACTTAGCATAATGTCTTCAAGATTCATCCATATTGAAGTATGTGTCCGAATTTTATTCCTTTTTAAAGCTGAATGATATTCCATTGTATGTATATACCACATTTTGTTTATTCATTCACTTGTCAATCTTATCATCTGGCCTTAATGGTTACTTTGCTTTACTACAAATTTGTTTTATTGCAAGTCTAGTTATCCACTATGTGTGCTCAGCTTCTTTAGTCCTCTATTTCAAAATAACATAGTCTATTCTTAGCCCTTACTTTTTTTCCCTGTGAATTTAGGAACTGCTTGGGAGTTGTATGTGTGGGCACACATATATATGCACACATACACATAATCTTTTAGATATTTTGATAGTGTAGGGGAGAAAATTTTCTCTTTGACTCTCTTAGGGTCTTCAGCTAGGCTTAAGCATTAAACTGATATAAGATAGATTAATAACAGAAAAGATACAAGGTTTCATTATTATTTTGGGTAGAGAAGTGACTAGAAAGTTAAGGGTTGGTTTAACAAGGTTCTGTCTATGAACCAGGCAAGGAACCAGACATGAAATCTACTGGCACCTTCATCTTGGACTTCCCAGTCCCCAGAACTGTGAGAAATAAATTTCTGTTGTTGTTTATAAGCTAAGGTATTTTATTACGGCAGCCCAAACAGACTAGGACAAGGGGTGAAGAGATTATATGAGGAAAAAATGGCCATAAACTTTTTTTTTCCGAATTTGAGGAAAGATGTGAATCTACAAATCTGAGGGGCTCAATGAACTCCCACCAGATAAAGTAAAGAGGTCCATACCAAGATACATTATAATCAAACTGTCAAAGACAAAGAGAGAATCTTGAAAGCGGTAAAAGAAAAATGACTTATCACACAGAAGATGCTCAATAAGGTAACAAGTCAATTGCCCAGCAGAAACAGGAGGGACAAGAAGATGGTGGGATGATGTATAAAAATACTGAAGTCAAAAAAATGTCAACAAAGAATTCTGTATCCAGTGAAGCTGTCCTTCAAAAATGAGGCAGAATTTAAGATATTCCTAGATAAAAGTTGAGGAAGCTCATAACCGCTATACCTGCCCTCCCAGAAGTGTTAAAGGGAATGCTTCAGGTTGACATAAAGTCAACAGTAATTTGAAGTAATTTGAAGTAATTTGACAGTAATTTGAAGCCACATGAGTATATATATATATATATATATATATCTGGTAAAGGAAAATATATGAGAAAAATTTCAAAACCATTAGTGTTATAATTTTAGTTTGTAAAATTCATTTTGATTTTTTGTGGTATTTAAAGTCGAATGCATAAGAAAATCATAAATCTATGTTAATGGGTCCAAAATATATAAAGATGTAATTTGTGACATCAATAACATGAAGTGGTAGGGTGACAGAATTGTAAAAGAATAATTTTTGTATGCAGTTGAAGTTAAGTTGGAATCAAACCAAATTAGGTTGTTACAATTTTAGGATATTAAATGTAATCCCCATGGTAACCACAAAGAAAATATCTATAGAATATACACAAAACAAAATGAGAAGGGAATCAAAACATGCCACTGTAAAAATTTAACTAAACACAAAGAAAAGCAGTAAAGGAGGAAGTGAGGAACCAAATGCTTTAAGACATAAAGAAAACAAATAAATGGCATTTTTTAGCTATATTGGATTAACTACCTAATCAAAAGGGATGGAATAAGCATGTGTATAGATACAACAGTCACTCCCAGAAGGAAAGCAGACAATTTGACTGCAGGAAAAAGACATAAGAAGAATGAAGAAAAGTTGTGAGATTTCTTAGATTTTATAGGATGGGACCATAGAGCTATTGACCTTTGAATACACAATGTTCTCCAAGTCAAGAGAAGAAGAATCCCCAAAATGATTCAGAGATGACTAAGTCTGCCTCCTTGGTGTTAAAATACAGAAGTCATTTGCTTGAGTTTCAGCAGACCAGACAACCTGTGCTCACAGCTGTAGGATTGGTGCCAACAAATGCTGTGGGGTCAGGATCACCCAAAGCCAGAGAGAGCAGACCCTTGACCAGCAGAGTGATGGGGTATGGGTGCCTCCACCTAGATTCCAAAGAATGGACACACCCAGATCTATGGTATCCAAATCAGACAGAAGATCACAGAGAGGGTGAGGTCAATTCAGAGAGCCCCCTGCTAGCAAAATACCTGGTGGAAGTCATGCCCCCAGAACCCCAGACCAGCAGAGCCACCAGTGTGTAATTTCAGACACGGAAGCTGCAGGTATGCAAACCCAGCTCATGAGAGCTGCTATCTGAGCTGCCCCAGAAAAGTCATGGGGGCAAGGATACCCCAATATTCCCAGAATATGCTACCCTCTCCCCACTGGGCCTAGCAGGCAGAATATCTAATTAAAGATTATTTAAGCCTTAAAATTTGATGTTTGTCCTGTTGGGTTTGGAATCACGAGATTGTCTCTTTCTTCCCTATTTCTCCTTTATGGAATGGGGAGTTTACGCTATGCCTGTCCCACCATCGTATTTTGGAAGCCCATGACTTGCTTTATTTCACAGATTCACAGCTGGAGAGTGATTCACCTCAGAATGAATTGTACCTTGAATCTAATCCGTATCTGATTTAGATGATATTTATATGAGACTTTGAACTTCAGAATTTTGAGTCGATGCTAGAACAAATTAAGGTTTTTAGGACTGTTGAGATGGAGTGAATGAATTTTGCATGCAGAAAGGACGTGAATTTGCTGGGCCAGGTCATGAGGGCTCCACCTTCAGGCACAAGGTTAATGTCCTCATTAAAAAGGCCTGAGAGCAGTTCCTTGACCCTTCTGTGATGTGAGAACACACTGAGAAGCCTTAGACCCAGAAGAAGACCCTCACCTTTCCCCACTGGCAAGACCATTATCTTGACTTATAGCCTCCAGATCTGTGATAAATAAATTTCCATTGTTTGTAAGTCACTAATCTCTGACATTTGTCAGAGCAGCCCAGAGGAACTCAGACGTTCTCCTATGAAAAGACATAGGGTGGGTGAATAGGTTTAAAAAATAAGATCTATCCCTGATATGAGGAAGTTGAGAGGCAACATGGGTGGTTTGGAGAGTTGGAAAGGAATAAATGAAACAAGATGGGATTGGAAGGGAGACAAACCATAAGAGACTCTTAATCTCACAAAACAAACTGAGGGTTGCTGGGGGGTGTGGGGGTAAGGATAGGGTGGCTGGGTTATGGACATTAGGGAGGGTATGAGCTATGGTGAGTGCTGTGAAGTGTGTAAACCTGGTGATTCACAGACCTGTACCCCTGGGGCTAATAATACACTATATGTTAATAAAAAAATTAAAAAGAAATAAGATCCAGTGCTATGATATGCTGTCTATAAGAGACTAACTTTAGACTGAAAGACACAGAAAGCCTGAATATGGAGGGAAGGAAAAAGATATTCCATGCAAACAGTAACCCCAAGAAAAGCAGGAGTGGCTATACTTATATAAGGCAAAATAGACTTTAAGTCAAAGATTGTCTCTAGAGACAAAGAAAGTCACTATATAATGATAAAAGTTCCATTCAACAGGAAGGTATAACAATTATAAATGTATACACATTCAATATCAGAACCCCTATATGTAAAGTAAATACTGGCAGATCTGAAGGAAGAAATTGACAGTGATACGATAATAGTAGGGACTTCGATATTGCATTTACAATAATGGTAGAACACTTAGAATATCAATAAGGAAACAATTGATTTGAAAAACACAATATGCCAAATTGACCTACTTAACATATATGGAACTTTCAGTCAACAGAAGAAGAATACACATTAACATTTTCCAGAGTAGAGCACATGTTTGATTATAAAACAATTCTTTACAAATTTTTTGAAATTTAAATCATTCCAAGTATCTTTTCCAATCACAATGGAATGAAACTAGAAATGGATAACAGTTGCAAATGTTAAGAAATGGGAAAATTCACAAGCATGTAGGAATAAACAGCACTCTTGAACAACTACTGAGTCAAAGAGGAAATCAAAAGGAAACTTAGAAAGTATCTTGATGCAAATGAAAACGAAAACACAATACACCAATGCTTATAGATCAAGGCAAAAGCTGTACAAAAAGGGAAATTTGTAACAATAAAAACTAAAAAAAAATAAAAAAAGATCTCAAACAACCTACCTTTATACCTCAAGGAAATAGAACAAAGAACAAACTAAATACAAAATTAGCAAAAGGGAGGAAATCATAAATATTAGAGCAGAAATAAATCAAATACAGTATAGAAGAATAATGGGAATAAAACCTAAGATAAACAAAATCAACAAACCCCTAGCTAGACCCACTGAAAACAGACAAGATTCAAATAAACTCAGAAAATAAAGAGAAAACACTACAATAATGCCCCTGAAATACAAAGGGTCATTAGAGACACTCATGAACAATTATATGCCAACAAACTGGATAACCTAGAATGAATAAATAATTCATTCAACCTACTGAAACTGCATCAACATAAATAAATAAATAAATAAATAAAAGGTCCAAACAGACCAGTAATAAATAAGGAAAGCAAATCAGTAATCAAAAACAAAGAAAAGCCCAGGACCAGATGACTTCAGAGGTAAATTTTACCAAAAGTTCAAGAAGAATTAATTCCAATCCTTCCTAAACTCTTCAAAAATAGAGAAGAGAAACCATTTCCAAATTCATTTTATGAAGCTGGTACCACCCTAACGACAAAACCAAAGATACCATAAGAAAAAAAAAAACCTACAAGCCAATATCCCTGATGAATGTAGATGCAAAAATCCTCATCAAAATATTTGCAACTGAATTCAACAACAATTTAAAAATTGCAAGAATGGTTCAATACCCTTGTGATATGCCATATTAACAAAATGGGAAAAAAACAAAACATGGTCATGTCAATAGACACAGAAAAGCATTTGACAAAGTTCAGTATCCATTCATGATTAAACTCTCAACAGAATAGGCATAAAAGAAATTTGTCTCAACAGCATAAAGGCCATATGTGAAAACAAACTGTAACATCATGATCAATGGGAACAAACAGAGAGCTTTCCCTTTAAGATCCAGTACCAGGCAAGGAGGCCCATTCTTACCACATCTATTTAACAGAGCACAGAAAGTACTGACCATAGCAATCAGAGAAGAAAAATAAATAAAAGGCATCCAAAATGGAAAGAAAGAAGTAAAATTATCTCTATAGGTGATATGATCAGATATGTAGAAAATCCTAAAGACTCAACAAAAAAGTTGTTGGAACTAATAAAATGAGTTCTGTAAAGTTTCAGGATACAAAATGAACATAAGAAATTAAGTCACATTTCTATACACAAGCAACATAGTATTCAAAGAGAAAATTAAGAAAACGTTTACGTTTACAATAGCAACAAAATTAATAAAATACTTGGGAATAAAAACTTAACCAAAGAGTTGAAAGATTTCTATACTGGAAATTATAAAGCAGGAAAATGAAGGAAATCAAAGAAGACACAGATAAATAGAAGATATTCTGTGTTCATGGAGGGGAAGAATTAATATTGTTTAAATGTTCCTTTATGCTTTGTTAAAAGGTTTCTATTGTGCTATGTGATCTACAGATTCAATGTAATCTCTATCAAAATCTTGATGGCATTCTTTACAGAAATATGAAAAAAAATCTAAAATTTCATGAGAAACCATAGAAGACCCTGAATACTGAAGTAAGTCTGAATGAGAAGAACAAAGGTAGAGGTATCACACTTCCTAACTGCAAAAATATATTACAAAGCTACAGGAATCAAAAACTGTGGCACTGGCTTATGAATAGACTGGTAGAACAGTGGAATCAAACTGAGAGTCTAGTGATAAGCTAGTGATACATCTTTGTCCAGTGGATTTTTGATGAGGTTGCCAATGTCCTTCAATGGGGGAAAAATAGTCTCTCAGTAAATGGCACTAGAACGACTGGATATCCACAGGCAAAAGAATGAGGTTGGACTTGTACCTCATGACATTTACAAACTTAACTCAAAATGGATCACAGACCTATACATAAAAACAAAAAGTGTCTTACTCTTAGAAAAAAAACCATATGAGTGAATCTTCATGACCTTATACTTGGCAATAGATTTTAGTTATGACACCAACAGTATGAACAACAGAAGAAAAAACAGAGAAAGTGGATGTGAAATTAAAAACTCTTGTACAGGGGCGCCTGGGTGGCTCAGTGGGTTAAAGCCTCTGCCTTTGGCTCAGGTCATAATCCCAGGGTCCTGGGATCGAGCCCCACATCGGGCTCTCTGCTCAGCGGGAAGCCTGCTTCCTTCTCTCTCTCTGCCTGCCTCTCTGCCTACTTGTGATCTCTGTCTGTCTAATAAATAATTAAAAAAAAAAAAACTCTTGTACATCAGGGGCACCTGGGTGGCTCAGTGGGTTAAAGCCTCTGCCTTCAGCTCAGGTCATGATCCCAGAGCCCTGGGATCGAGCCCCGCATCGGGCTCTCTGCTCCATGGGAAGCCTGCTTCCTCCTCTCTCTCTGCCTGCCTCTCTGCCTACTTGTGATCTCTGTCAAATAAATAAATAAAATCTTAAAAAAAAAAAACTCTTGTACCTCAAAGAATACTGTCCAGAAAGTGGCAAGGCATCGGGAAAGTGAAAGGCCAGTGTACAGAATGTGAAAAGATATTTGCTCTCTGCCTGCCTCTCTGCCTACTTGTGATCTCTGTCAAATAAATAAATAAAATCTTAAAAAAAAAAAAAAAAACTCTTGTACCTCAAAGAATATTGTCCAGAAAGTGGCAAGGCATCAGGAAACTGAAAGGCCAGTGTACAGAATGTGAAAAGATATTTGCAATTTATGTATCTGATAAGCCACTTATATCCAGAATATGTAAAGAACTCTTACAACTTAACAACAAAAAGACAAAACAGCACAATCAAAAACTGGACAAAAGCCAAAACCACAGGGAGATGTCATGTTCTGCTCATTGGGATAGCTACTGTATGCAAACCACCAGCACAGCAGACAGTAACAGCTCTGGTGAGAAGGTGGAGAAATTGATGCCATTGTACATTGCTCTGGGTAAGAATGTAAAATGGTGCAGATGCCATGGAAACCAATTTGGTGGTTCCTCAAAAAGTTAAACATAGAATTACCATATGACCCACACTTCCCCTTCCTAAGTGTAGTTCTAGAAGAAATGAAAACAGATACTCAAACAATCACTTGTACCTACGTGTTCATAGCAGCGCTGTTCATAAAGGAAGAAAGAACCAAAAATCCATTTTTTATCCAGACGAATGAATAAACAAAATGTGGTATGTACACAATGGACAATTACTCAGCCAGGTATACGTTGTTTAGGATACATATCTATGAATCTGTAATGAAAATCACCAGAGGATTTGATTTGTATTTCCCTGATGCTGAGTGATGTGGAGCACTTTTTCATGTGTCTGTTGGCCATCTGGATGTCTTCTTTGCAGAAATGTCTGTTCATGTCCTCTGCTCATTTCTTGATTGGATTATTTGTTCTTTGGGTGTTGAGTTTGCTAAGTTCCTTATAGATTTTGGACACTAGCCCTTTATCTGATATGTCGTTTGCAAATATCTTCTCCCATTCTTTCAGTTGTCTTTTGGTTTTGTTAACTGTTTCCTTTGCTGTGCAAAAGCTTTTGATCTTGATGAAATCCCAATAGTTCCTTTTTTGCCCTTGCTTCCCCTCCCTTTGGCGATGTTCCTAGGAAGATGTTGCTGCAGCTGAGGTGGAAGAGGTTGCTGCCTGCATGCTCCTCAAGGATTTTGATGGATTCCTTTCTCACATTGAGGTCCTTCATCCATTTTGAGTCTATTTTCGTGTGTGGTATAAGGAAGTGGTCCAATTTCATTTTTCTGTATGTGGCTGTTCAATTTTCCCAGCACCGTTTATTAAAGAGGCTGTCTTTTTTCCATTGGACATTCTTTCCTGCTTTTTTGAAGATTAGTTGACCATAGAGTTGAGGGTCTATTTCTGGGCTCTCTATTCTGTTCCACTGATCTATGTGTCTGTTCTTGTGCCAGTACCATGCTGTCTTGATGATGACAGCTTTGTAATAGAGCTTGAAGTCCGGAATTGTGGTGCCACCAACGTTGGCTTTCTTTTTCAATATTGCTTTGGCTATTCAAGGTCTTTTCTGGTTCCATATAAATTTTAGGATTATTTGTTCCATTTCTTTGAAAAAAATGGATGGTATTTTGATAGGGATTGCATTAAATGTGTAGATTGCTTTAGGCAGCATAGACATTTTCACAATATTTATTCTTCCAATCCAGGAGCATGGAACATTTTTCCATTTCTTTGTGTCTTCCTCAATTTCATCACCTCACACCAATTAGAATGGCTAAAATTAACAAGTCAGGAAATGACAGATGCTGGCGAAGATGTGGAGAAAGGGGAACCCTCCTACACTGTTGGTGGGAATGCAAGCTGGTGCAACCACTCTGGAAAACAGCATGGAGGTTCCTCAAAATGTTGAAAATAGAACTACCCTATGACCCAGCAATTGCACTACTGGGTATTTACCCTAAAGATACAAACGTAGTGATCCAAAGGAGCACGTGCACCCGAATGTTTATAGCAGCAATGTCTACAATAGCCAAACTATGGAAAGAACCTAGATGTCCATCAACAGATGAATGGACAAAGAAGAGGTGGTATATATACACAATGGAATACTATGCAGCCATCAAAAGAAATGAAATCTTGCCATTTGCGATGACGTGGATGGAACTAGAGGGTATGATGCTTAGTGAAATAAGTCAATCGGAGAAAAACAACTATCATATGATCTCCGTGTTATGAGGAAGTGGAGATGCAACATGGGGGGTTAGAGGGATAGGAGAAGAATAAATGAAACAAGATGGGATTGGGAGGGAGACAAACCATAAATGACTCTTAATCTCACAAAACAAACTGAGGGTTGCTGGGGGGAGGGGGGGTTAGGAGAGGGGGAGTGGGGTTATGGACATTGGGGAGGGTTGTGCTATGGTGAGTGCTGTGAAGTGTGTAAACCTGGTGATTCACAGACCTGTACCCCTGGGGATAAAAATACATTATATGTTTATAAAAAAAATAAGAAATAAATAAAAAATTTAAAAAACGAAAAGAAAAAAGAAAATCACCAGAGGCAAAATTCCAGGGCAAAGGGAGAGGATGGGAGTATTAAGGGTCTCAAGGAAGCATCGGAGGGGAAAAATCTAGGAATCTGTTTCTGAATCTAGGCTCACAGTTATGGTTTTCTTTGCTATCATTTTTTACATCTTGAACATATATTACTAATATTTTATAAATGAAATTTTATCTGAATGGTGTGGATAATCATGCCAAAGCAGAGATTTTGGAAGGCAATACAGCATTCTTTGGTCCTCTAGCATGTTTTAAAAGAAAACTTTATCTGGTCTTTTAAAATGATAAAGAAATTCATGCTGTTTATGATGAATAAAATGTAGAATTGTATGGAAAAAAAGTTAAAAATCAAAGACCCTCCCACTCTTCTCCCACCATGAAGAATATAATGTTAAAATGATGTGACCTTTATGGGTCACATGGGCAGCTCAGTCAGTTAATCATCTGCCTTTGGCTTGGGTCATGATTCCTGGGTCCTGGAATCGAGCCCTGCATCAGGCTCCCTGCTCAGTGGAGCCTGCTTCTCCCTCTCCCTCTGCCTGCTGCTCCCCACCCTGCATGCTCTCTCTCTCTCTCTCTGTGTCAGATAAATAAATAAAATCTTTGAAAACCACACAAAAATTCAGCCACTCTTTGATTTAATAGTATTTGGACCCCTTTCTAGCATTCAGGTCTAATTGATTTTTTAAAAACTACTGCCTAATACTTCACTGAATGACTAAATCCTAAGTCCTTATTCCACCGCTAGCTTGTTCTCAGTTTGTCACTACAAATAATACTAAGAGAAATGTCTTTGGCCTTAATCCTTGTGTTTTGGGTCCAAAATTGGGAATGTAATGCTAATTTAACATTTTAGATGTTAAAAATAATGTCTGATTACTTTCTTAAACTTTGGCCACAGCTCAGACTCTCAGTAGCAGGGAGTGAGAACACCCTGGTTCCCATAGCATCATTAGAAGGTGATAGTTTAACAACTTTTCCAGTTTGCCAACCTGATGAGTGAAAATGGTAACCAGTTTGTGTGTTGTCCACTAATATTCTTTATTATGATCAGCAAAGGTGGTGTAGGACCTGGGGTTCCCTGAGCTCCTGGGTCTTCAGTAACTCCTGGGAGCATCTAAAAACACAGGGGCCTGGGCTTCACCACAGACCCCCTGACTCAGAATCTTTGGAGAAAAGCCCAGGGATCTTTTTTATTTGTGTTTTAATTTTCCCAAATGATCCTGATATGGTTAGCTGGGCACACATATAGACAGACAATTGAAAATCATGAACAGAACTTATCTAGGGTTGAGAAACTCAAATTTCAAAAGCTATGCTTTATGAATCAAGTATTTAAGAAAACAATGTGCCCAGAGATTCCTTGTGGTTAGATATTCAAATATTCAGCTTCCATGTGGCATTTTATTTCCACGACTTGTTTAAAACAAGGGATGCCTGTGTGTTCCTTTCTCTTCTGTAGAGATAAAGCCCAAGATACAGGAAGCAAATACGATGCCGATATTTTAGCATAAGAATTTTCTGGCCAACTGTGAATCCCTTCCTAGAAGGCATGAACACTGAATATTTGATCTTTTTGAAAATGAAATGAAATCAGGGTTGGGGGACGGGGGGTTTCTGGCCCATTGTTGCTGGACTCTGTCCCATGAAACCTCCTCCCAGGAAGAAAATAGAAAAAAACCCCACTATTTCAGTTTTCCTTAGGATGATCTGGGCAGGATATTTTAAAGACAAGGACCCTTCAGGCGAGGCCAGCTCAGCTGTTTGAGAGGTACCTTGAAGGTTTGGGTAGCAAGGGGGAGACCTCACCTTTTTTACCTCCTTGAGAGCAGCAAGGGGGTCACCTTATTGTCACATACCATAAAGCGCCACCAGATGGCGAGGTTCCCTCATTTTCCTCAAAGTCCAGCGTGCTTTCCAAGTGGGCGAGAATAAATGACTTTAATTTCTTTACTTGGATAAAACAAAAGTGAAGGGGACAAGGATGCATGGCTTCCATAGTCATGCCATCGCCTCCCTATGTGTCAGACACTATCACCCACCTTGCAGGGAGGCTGCGAGGACACGCTTAATAGGTGTGAAGTGCTAAGACCCCCCCTTCGCAAGTTGTAAGCACTCAAGAAGCTTCTTTCTGAAAAATGAAAAGTTGAAATAAATAAAGCCTCTAGTACAACAACCTCATTTCGATTGCTTTTATGTCGAGTTCCACTTCAGACTTCTGCTTGTTCTTTTGTTTTAAATTGAAGTGTACAACAGAGGGGTTCAACAATTCTGCACGTTATGTGAGTCTCACAGGCTGTGGCCACATCTGTCACCACAGTGCTATCACGCTGGCATTGACTGTATTCTGCACGTCGTGCCTTTTATCCCTGTGGCTTGTTCATTTCCTAACTGGAAGACTGGACCTCCCACTCTTCTTTCCCTTTTGGCCCACCCCCTTGCTCCCCGCGGGCAATCATCAGTTTGCTCTCTAGATTCCTATCTGTCCTAACATCCCCTGCAAAATCATATCTCTGTCAAAATTGAAAAGGGGATGAGTGGTTCAGTTGGTTAAGCATCTGACTCTTGATTTTGGCCCAGGTCAGGATCTCAATGTTGTGAGATGGAGCCCCGCTTCGGGCTCAGTGCTGGGCGTGGAGCCTGCTTGAGATTTTCTCTCCTTTCCCTCTGCCCCTCCTCCTATGTGGCACACGTGAACTCTTTCTCGCTAAAAACAAACAAAAAAAAAACAAACAAAAAAAAAAAGAAAGAAAGAAAATGACCTAGTTTAAAATAGTAGAAAACAGTTCAAGTCCAAATACTTACTGTTTTGAGAAAAATCAATGTACAAACCTCCCAAGTTTATAAAGCAGATAAATAAGTTCAAGAGACTGCAAGAGTCTTTATTTTAAGAAGAGATGCATCATGGACTTCCTTAAAAAGTAAGTTGCCTTTCTGCTTTAAGAATTTGATTCAACTTATTTTTCTTTCTAAGATTTTATTTATTTGAGAGAGAGAGGGTGCACCCAGGAAGTTTTTTGGAGCAGAACCACAGACAGAGGATGAACGGTAGAGGAGGAGGGGGAAGAGAGGGAGGACTCCACAGTGAGCTTGAACTCCAGGTGAGGCTCACTCTCACTACCCTGAGATCATGACCCTGAGATCATGACCTGAGCCTGAACCAGGAGATGGCTGCTTAACCGACTGAGCCACCTGGGTGCCCCTGATTCAACTTACTAAATTCAGTTTACTCTTAATTGCTACGTGAAATGAGATGAAGGATTCCTCAGGATAAACTGTGAAGCAGACAATTTGGCTTCTGCATCCTTCGCTTCCTTCTATTTATAAAATTGTCCCTTTCCTATAAAGTTCCCCATGCTATCTGCGTGCAGTCCACCCTCTTTTGTCCTCCAATTCCCTCCGGGAGGGGTAAAGACAGTGGATGAAAATTGGGAAGAAATGAAACCCCAAGTTCCCTTCCTCTCCACCCCACCTCGAAGGAAGCTCATCACAGGAGCCAGAAGTGGAAAGTGACCGAATGTGCTGCTCTTGGGGCAGCCTTCTCCTTGGAGGCACCTTTCCTCCTAGCGGGATAATACTTGGAAGAGGAGGAGAAACCGTTTTTTGAACACTCTCTCTACTGTGGGTACTCCTGTTTGCATGTTCACTTAATCCCTGTAAAAGCCTTAAGATGGAAGGATGGGGATAATCATTCATTTACATATGAAGAAGCCAAGAGGAGCTCAAGCAGGAGCTCTAGCTCATAGTAGGTGAAAGATCCAGGTCTTGACCTTAGCTTTGTCTGATTCAACAGCTAAGTCCTCCCCCTCATTTATTATGCTGATCCCTTCTAGAAAAAGTTTTCCTTAAATCTAAGAATATGGAGCAAGTTAGATGGTACATTTATATCATCTTGGTCATAGTGAATTATTCTGTTTATCATCAAAAGTATATGATTACTTTTGTTTCATTCTTCAGAATTTTTCACTAAAGAATTAAACAAAATAATAAGGACATACCACATTCTCTTTAATTTCCATGGACTACCACTAAGGGAAATGTAGATTGTCATTCCTTGGGGTATTACAGAGAATGATGATTTTCTATATTCTTTATACAAATGAGATCATTATTTTTGTCGTTCTTTGTGGCAATGCAATATAAAATCATAATCACCACATCTTGGGAACTCTAAAATGTGTTCAAACACATTTGAAAAAAAAAAAAACCAAGAATTTCACAGAGCATTAAAGAAGAGGTTTTTAAACAAATAAAATATTTTCTGCTGGTAAAGATGGGGCAATAAGAGCAAAACTGCTTTACGTAAAGCTTGGTCTCATATTTTGCTTTAATAGTTAAAGAATGCCAAATGACAGGACAAGCTTGCCCCAGAAAAATCAAAATGAAACAATGACAAAAGCTCAAATTATCTCATGGTAACTTTTTCAAAAAATATTTTATTTGTTTATTTATTTATTGAGAGAGAGAGAGAAGGCAAGCCAAGGGTGGGGCGGGGGAGGGGCAGAGGGAGAAGGAGAAAGAGAATCTCCAGCAGACACCCAGTTGAGCATGGAGCCCAACTCGGGCTCCATCTCACGACCCTGAGATCATGACCTGAGTGGGATATTTAACTGAATGAGCCACCCTATTGCCCCTCATAGTAACTTTTCTAAATTTATTAGGAGACCTGATTATTTTAATATAATTCCTGTGCACATTTTAAAGGGACCGATTTAATAGCCTATCATCTAAATTATATATGTTTTGAATTTGTCCGAGGAGAGTAAAACAACCTGACTTATTCATTAGGCTTGCCTATTATTTTAAAATAATTCTGTAGCCACAGTGTCTTCATAGTATCCATAAAATCATTTCCCAATTCAGAGCATATATATTATCTCAAGAGAGAGATCAATGCAGTACAAGCTTCATGCTGTTTCTTCGTAACCTGTCCAGGCAAATGCAGGAATCCAGACTCGATCTGCCCAAGGCAACATATCAGGGAGTGTTCCAGTGGTTTCAGCAGCATTTAACAGAAGATCAATTCGCCAATTGATGATTTTACCAATTATGAATTATGGTGCCAATACCGTAAAAGCCAGAGGGTGGGTGATTCCAGTCTTGGTTAAGTCAGGGGCTCATGGCCATCCCCGAGGACCCAGGTTCTCTCTTCATTCTTCTGCTGCCCTCTGCTCATCAGGTTGGCTTTTTGCCACAGCCTTGCAGGAGGGTTGCCCCAGATTCAAGTCAGTGGGTCCTTGAAACACACAGGTTTGAACTGCACGGGTCCACTCACATGTGGATTTTTCAAAATACATAAATACAGTAATACTGTAAGTATATTTTCTTTTATGATTTTCTTAATAACATTTTCTTTTCTCTAGCTTCCCTATTGTAAGAATATAGCGTAGAATATATATAACATACAAAATAGGTGTTAATTGGCTGTTTATGTTCTCTGATCAATACTAGGCTATTAGTAGTTAAATCTGGGGGGGGAGTCAAAAGTTACACACGGAGTGCTGGATCCCCTAGCTCTTCTCCCCCTGCCCCTTGGCCCTGTTGTTCAAGAGTCAACCGTACTTGACAATGCAACTGTACTTTACAACTTCCATAGGCTCCCTTGCACTTCTTTTTTTTTTATTTGTTTATTTACAGCATAACAGTGTTCATTGTTTTGGCATCACACCCAGTGCTCCATGCAGTACGTGCCCTCCCTATTACCCACCACCTGGTTCCTCAACCTCCCACCCCCCCACCCCTTCAAAATCCTCTGGTTGTTTTTCAGAGTCCATAGTCTCTCATGGTTCATCTCCCCTTCCAGTTTCCCTCAACTCCCTCTCCTCTCCATCTCCCCATGTCCTCCATGTTCTTTGTTATGCTCCACAAATAAGTGAAACCATATGATACTTGACTCTCTCTGCTTGACTTATTTCGCTCAGCATAATCTCTTCCAGTCCCGTCCATGTTGCTACAAAAGTTGGGTATTCATCCTTTCTGATGGAGCCATAATACTCCATCGTGTATATGGACCACATCTTCCTTATCCATTCATCCGTTGAAGGGCATCTTGGTTCTTTCCACAGTTTGGCGACCGTAGCCATTGCTGCAATAAACATTGGGGTACAGATGGCCCTTCTTTTCACTACATCTGTATCTTTGGGGTGAATACCCAGCAGCCTTGTACTTCTTTTTAAGATTGAAAAAAGCTCTTCTACCCTCACGGTTCAGAATTCTAGACAAGCCCGTTCCTAAATCACTGCCTGGCAAGGAAGGTGGAATTTCCATGATTGGATTAGATTAATTATCATCCTCTATAGGGCTGGGGAAAGGTCCACCCTTTTCTAAACTCTGTGGTCTCCTGATCGCTGAGCAAAATCAAGGTTCTGATCAAAGGGAAGATTAGTGGATGGAATGGCAGCAAAGTGGGTAGTCAACAGTGTCTCTTATGCTCGGTCAGAGAAGAGCCTAAAAGCAATCTGTCTCAAAAGCGGGGCTGGTGCTTTTGGACTCTTTGCCTTGTGGGAGGAGAAAAAAAGTTAAAGAATAACTGGGCAATACTATTCCTTTTTTTCTGATTTGATATGGCAACCTCAACTCCTGATGATTTTTTTAGGGAACGATAAAACACTGCGTGATTATGTCTCTTAAAAGAGGAAGAAATTCCCTATATGGAGAAGTCAGTAATTCAGTATTAAATTTGTAACTAACAGAAATTCAATGGGAAGCATAATTGAATCGGTTAGAATACTCTCAGTTCAATGTATTGAAACCCCATGCGTGACAGGCTTTCAGAATAGGCAAATTCTTTCATCACAGGAAATCCAGAGGTGGGGCAGGCTCCAGTGTTGGTCGACTGGGCTCTTTCCATCTCTTGGTTCTGCGTTCTTCCGTGCTGGCTTCAGCCTCGGGCTGGTGGCTCTAGCAGACTCTAGGCGTCACAGCTCTACGCGTCACAGCTACTCAAGGCAAGGTTCCAAAAGGGGCAGAACAACAGCTGCCCGTTAGGAATGGCAAGATTTTCCCCAGATGCCCCTCAGCATACTTCCTCTCCTGTGTCACCAGCCAGAGAGGTCCTATGTCTGCCCCTGACTCCATCACTCCCTGGAGGATGGGCTTAGTCAACATGTAGGGTGTGAGGATTCTGAGGGATAATCAATACCTCCTATCTCTATAACTCCAGTTAATCTAGATGAGGGGGGAGTAAACTAATCTGGCCAACCACATGTTTTTGTAAATAAACTTTCATTGAACGCACCCCCACTGATTTCTTTATGTGTTGTTGATCTCTGCTTTAATGCTGCAATGACAGAGTTGAGTACTTGAGTACTTGTAACAGACCATATGGTCGGCAAAGCCTAAAAATATTTTTTAGCTGATTTTTATAAAAGAAAAAGTTTGCCAACTCTGATCTAGAGTCAACTGCGAGTCAACTGCAGTACTTCCTTTTATGTGTTTCAAACTATCTTCTGAAAATGGCAAGTTTTAAATAATGTAGATCGCCCTCCCCATTGTTAGTCGGCATCCTCCAATCACTGACTTTCCTGGGTTTCCAGTTTGCAGACTGCAGATGGCAGATTGTGGGATTTAGCCTCCATAATTACATGAGCCAATTTCTCATAGTATCTCCCCCCCATAGTATCTCCTCCCCATAGTATCCCCCCCATATATACAGAATATGTATATATCTGTATATATACATATTCATATGTACATAGGTATATATGTATATGTATGTGTGTGTGTATATATATCCACACACATAGGTTCTGTTTCTCTGGAGAACTCTGACAACTACAGAATCAAACTCAAGTTTACCTCATCTATAGTTACATGATTAGATACATTTTACCAATTTACCATGTGATTTTTTCCAAATTGAAGAAACCTAATCTATATAACATCAGGTCACAGACTTCCCCAACAGTCATGCTGCTCATATAGGGTTCCAGCCAGTGGTGTGCTGGATCCAGTTTTTACTGACTTCTAAGGATCTATTGCTAGCATTACTTTCAAACTGCATTCAGTGACCTTGGTAGTATAGTGTTGAATGTGGTGGGAATAGTTACACCACAGAAATTGGCAAACATATAAACAGAGGTGGTTGGAGTTTTTTCCCCCCTGAAGATCTGGTTTTTAAACATTTACCAGCACACCATGGCTCCAGCAATTACTAGTACATTTTACATCCCTATTTCTGCTATGTAACTGCATGACAGAGAATGTCTTGGTGTAATCAGGACATTGCCAAGATATTACAGTTTAAAATGAATGTAATCTGAAATAATCTGAAATAACAGGTCAATTAAATTTGACCTCTCACTTTGTTCTGGGATGACCGTAGTGTTTACTGAGATCCAAAGCAAAACCCTAGCTTAGAAGAGGCTTGTCTTACTATAAAAAGTGCACTCATTCATTGAAACAAATATTTATTAAGCATTTATTAAGTCCCAGGCAATAATGACTCACAAAAGACCTGAGCCCTGCTCACCTGAGCCTTACATTCTAGTGGAGGAGATAGAAGTTAAACAAATAATCACATAAGTGAGTACAAAATCAACAGTAGAACAGAAGGAAAGAAAAAGAGATCTTTACAAGCATGGAAAACCAGCCAACCCTGAGAGGAACTGAGAGACGATCTCTGTATCTGGATTGCAGAGAGTAAGAGGGAGAGACTTTCAATCTGAAATCTGTATTTTAGGGAAATCTGTTTTCCAAGAGATCCTGGGAAAACATGCCAGCCTAGGAATAATGGGAACCCATGTGAAGGGTTTTAAACAAGAGAGTATCAGGATTAGATTTGCATTTTCAAAAGACCACTGGCTGCAGATGACAATGAATTGTGCAATGGGAAGAATGAACAGAAAGAATGAACAGGTAAGTCCTTTGGCTGTTGCAGCCATTCTGGTGGGGGAAAATGGAAGCTCAAACCAGGGCACTGGCAGAGGAAATAGTGACAAGTGTCTGGAACCACATCTGAACTTATGGGGGTTCCCATGAGACACTTCAAGGAGCTTATAATGTAACTAAAGAGGTGACTCACAGGTATGAAATCACAGAAACTGTGTATAATTAGGAAGTATACTGAGAAGTTCAAACTTTGAGGGATGTAGGAATTGAGAGTGAAAAATGGGTCAGCACTCCAATGGTTAGGATTTAGAGAGAAGCCAGAGGCAAAAGGCAGCAAGATGCAGGACAGTGAAGGGAGAGGTCTATGGAAATATGGCACATTTGGGGGAAGAACAACTCTTATTGGATTTGGAGGGAAAGGCCAAATTATGAGGACATGAAGAAGCCAGAGTTGGAAAGACTTTCTGTGAGATTAAAGAATGAGCTATTACAAATGGTTTACATAGGAAGAGTACGAGATGAAAGCAACATTTAAAAAAGTTTAGTTTAACTGAACTCTTATGGTAAATTAGACTGAGAAAAACTTGCTGCTTGTGTGGGTGTTGAATGGTACACTGGACTTAGGTGGTAACAATTAGATATGGAGATGAGGGATGGATATTAGGAACACCCAACAGGTTGGAGATGATGAATTTGCTTTAGGCACACAGTAAGCTTGAAATGATGCTGAGTGGGGATGCCTGGGTGACTCAGTCCGTTTAAGTGACCACCTTCAGCTCAGGTATTGATCCCGGCGTCCTGGAATCAAGTCCTGCATGGGGCTCCCTGTGCAGCCGGGAGTCTGCTTATCATTCTCCCTCTACCCCTCCCCATCTGCCTCTCCCACTCTGAGCAGGCTCTCTTTCTCAAATAAATAAGTAAAATCTTTAAAAAAAAAAAAAAGGATGATGATGAGTGCTCAGTAATAAATGTCCAGTAGGCAATATAGACTGGGTGATTTTCTTTGCATTCTTTTGCACTGTTTACAATCCCATATTGTCTTTCCTCATTGGTGCTCCCAAAAGGAATGTTCCATAATTTGCTCAAAGGAAATTTCTGCCTTCTAAAGCACTTTCAAGGCTTTACAGAATGAAATATTTTAATATATCATTTTAATTTCATATTAAATAATATTTTGACCTAACAAAATTGAATTTCCCAAATAGTCATTGACTTGTTTGTATTCTTTACCAGTTTTAATAAGTAATTACTGATTTTTAGAAAACTTGAACTATGAATAAAATCCTATTTCAATGAGCTTGGGGAGATATAAAAATAACAGTTTTTAACTTCCATTAAAATTAATGTATATTACAATCTAGAGTAAAACAGTTTCTGGATGTGTTGTTGACTTTTTCAGAGAAACTCATACAATCATATCTTATTTACTAATCTTCTCTACTTTATTAATACCCCACCTCCATTGTGCCTTTTTGTCAGAGATGAAAGTAATCTTTACCCTTCTGTTTTCCTGCCCCTCAACTCTTCTGAAATGAACCACTACCAAAATACTAATAGAACATTTTGTGGAAAGTCTCAAATTTCAAAGATCCAAACACTACAAATTAGAAACTCCAAAAGAACAATGTCTTTACTACAGAAATTAGCTTCAGAGTGGGTAGCAACTGTTGAAGGCATCTGCTAAGTGGGATTTTTAATTTAATGGAATTTGTTATAACTCCATCAGTCAAGTACAATTGCTATGCACCATCTGTTGTGGCTTTGAAATTGCCTTGCTTCTATAGAACCGGATGTAACAATCATAGCCATTAAGATGGAATCCTGCTCTTTACTGACTTTTCATCTGTCCCTCTATTTTCCTATGCTATTAGAATCATTAGAGGATAAATTAGTAAGAAAAAACACAATCTCAAGATTCAAGTGGGCAACTCAACAGTAAAAGAACAAACAACCTGATTAAGATATGGACAAAGGACTTGAATAGAAACTTTTCCAAAGACATACAAATGGCCAATAAACCCATGAAAAGATGCTCAGCATCACTAATCATTAGGGAAATGCAAATCAAAACCACAATGAAATACAACTTCACACCCATTAGAGTGGCTATTATAACATAAGAAAACAAACAAACCAACCAAAAAACAGAGACTAAGTGTTGGCAGGGCCACGAAGATGTTGGAACCATATGTGCTGCTGGTGGGAAAGTAAAATGGTGAGGCTTCTAAGGAAAACCATATGGCATTTCCTCAAACAAATAAAAAGAGCCATATGATCCAGAAGTTCCCCTTCTGGGCATATACCTAAAAGAATTAAAAGCAAGGACTCAAACAGGTATTTGTACACCAATACTCATAGCAGCATTATTTACAGTAGTCTAAAGGTGGAAGCAACTCAAATGCCCATTGACAGATAATCAAATAAGCAAAATGTGGTATATACATACAATAGAATATTACTCAGCCTTGAAAAGGAAAGAAATTTGGCACATGCTACAACATAAATGAACTCAGGGGTATTATGCTGAATGAAATAACCCAATAATAAAAGAGCAAATATTGCTCAATTCCAATGATATGCGTTACTAGGATAGTCAAATTCGTAGAGATAGAATATAAATGGTGGCTGTCAGGTGCTGGGGAGAGGGAGGGAATGGGGAATTATGTAATGGGTATAGAGTTTCAGTTTAGGAAGATGAAAAAAGTTCTGGAGATGGATAGTGGTGATGTTGCACAGCAGTGACTATGTACTTAATGTCACTGAGCTGGATACTCAAAAATGGTTAGAAACACAAACACACACACACTTTTTAGCACAGTGAGAGACAAAGGGACCAGAGGAGAATTCTAGTGACTGAAAGAACCTAATAAATGGCTTAAAGTTGAGTCAAGCAGTTGAACTGTGCTTCACGCTGCACAACCACCTCATCAGAGACTGGGTCTCCTGTGTTCCTCCCACCGCAGAGTCAATATGCAGGACTTCATGGTGCAAAAGGCTGGAAGAAAGGAAGAAAGGGGGTCATTCAGGGGAGCCTTGAGGAGCAGGGCTACAGAAATGCCTGCTCAAGAATGATCCCTCACTTTTCTTCCAGACAGGGCCAAGAAAATCATCTGGAAAAGTAGCTAAGGGAAGCTTCAGAATGGAAACGACACTGAGGGAAACTCCATCATCCCACTCTTACCCTTGGAACACATATTTTATGGTTCAACTTTTTCCTCTTTAAGAAAATAGACAAAGGGATTTAAGTACATGTCACAGGGGTGCCTGGGTGGCTCATGTTTGCCTTCAGCTCTGGCCATGGTCCCAGGGGCCTGGGATTGAGTCCCACACTGGGCTCCCAGCTCAGCCTGGAGTCTGTTTCTCCCTCTCCTTCCGTCCATCCCCCTGCCTGTTCTCTGTCTCTTTCTGCCAAATAAATAAATAAAATCTTTAAAAAATAAAAAAATTTAAAAGTTCATGTTACATATGCTATTGTTATAAATGTAATAC